>NW_006780574.1:1481265-1543655 GCF_000442215.2 Lipotes vexillifer
CTCAGGGTATATGCCCAGTAGTGGGATTGCTGGGTCATATGGTAGTTCTATTTGTAGTTTTTTAAGGAACCTCCATACTGTTCTCCATAGTGGCTGTACCAATTCACATTCCCACCAGCAGTGCAAGAGTGTTCCCTTTTCTCCACACCCTCTCCAGCATTTATTGTTTCTAGATTTTTTGATGATGGCCATTCTGACTGGTGTGAGATGATATCTCATTGTAGTTTTGATTTGCATTTCTCTAATGATTAATGATGTTGAGCATTCTTTCATGTGTTTGTTGGCAGTCTGTATATCTTCTTTGGAGAAATGTCTATTTAGGTCTTCTGCCCATTTTTGGATTGGGTTGTTTGTTTTTTTGTTATTGAGCTGCATGAGCTGCTTGTAAATTTTGGAGATTAATCCTTTGTCAGTTGCTTCATTTGCAAATGTTTTCTCCCATTCTGAGGGTTGTCTTTTGGTCTTGTTTATGGTTTCCTTTGCTGTGCAAAAGCTTTGAAGTTTCATTAGGTCCCATTTGTTTATTTTTGTTTTTAGGAATAGTATCTTGTTGCCATGTTGCCTGTGTGTTGTCATGCAAGGATCACAGTGTGTGTGGATTTTGAAAACTTGTATTGAATTCAGTTAACAATTAACTTATGTTAAGACCATCCTAACTCTTGTGCAATTCTTTAATGTTTCTTTACAAATTCTACAGTATGATCATATATTCATTTGTGCATATGTATTGCTAAACATTATTTTGGTGTGACTGTTATACAATTTTCAGTTGTTTTGAGGACATGGTATAGTTCTTATACAGACCATCTCCCATTTGCTGCCTTCATTATATATTAGGCTAAAATGAGAGTCATAGATTCTTAGAGTGAATGAGAATTTAATCTAATGATACTCCGTTTAAGGCATAAATAGCTGCAACGAGATTAATTTAGTATTCAACAAATACTCAGAGTGTCTCCTCTGCTCCTCACAGACTTCTCATCATGTTCTCTTGGAACATTCATTCTAGTGGAGAAGAAAGACAATCAACAGGTTAACAATAAATAAGAGAGGACAATGTGGTAATGAGATCAGGGTTACTTTTCCAAGAATAATCAAAGGATATACCGCTTATCACTAAGGCTCTGTTCAGTTGCTACCTTCTCAGAGAGAAGATGCAAGGGAAGAGCACACCAGGCTAAGAGAACACTGAGTAAAAACAACTCCTTGAGTCAGAAACAAGACAGTGTGGGAAAAAATAGTGTCAAGTGGCAAGTCATCATCTTGGCATGGCTTACAATTACATATCCCAACTGGCCTCATCAATAGAAAGTTCTTAATGTAAGAAAATATGTCTTCTTTTACTGCTTTCCAGTTTTATCTAGTTTACCTTTGGAACTGTGCAGTAGAGCCTAATTCTTCTAATATTTGTCTTCTTTAGCTTTAAACTTCCTCGATAATTTTCAACATTGCAAGATAGTGTAGTAAGAAGTGTCCTGGCTTTGTTGTTAGATACTAACACCAGCTCTGATATATATTAGCTATGTGGTCTCAACATAATCTTTCTTAGCCTCAGTTTTCTCTCTTGTAAAGTAAGGATAATCACACCTAGCTTCCAGGAATATTGTGAGGGTTAAGTGAGAAAACTGTATAAAGTACAAAGATAGCACCAGGCACATAGCCTGTGTTAAATGAAAGGTAGATCTGAAAATAACAGTTATTGCATTCTCTTTACCCTTGACTTATGGTAGCTCTCCTGTTTGTCAGTGTTCCTCTGAAAATGGCAGTGCCAAGAATTTAGTACAGGACAGGGTGCACTGAGGTCATTAATTAAGGACTGTTGCATTCTTTGTTCTTTACACTTTATAATTGAAGCCTAGGATGACTTAGTATTTTGGGCAAGTATATGGTACTTATATTGACCTTACTGTAAACTAAAATCTCTGTCTTGTTTGCATATGTCTGTCTTTTCTATCCTTTTCTGAACTGGAACTTAGATGAGAGGTGGTGTACCACAGAGGAAAAAATACTGGCTTTGTGGTCCTATCTGGCTTTTGTTCTTTTTTCCAAGAGAATAATTTGTATTTTTACTGAAATGAGGTGGAGATACATATTAACCCACTAGAAAGTGATTTTAGTGATGAGATTTTTGCTTGAATAATTTGCCTAACATACACCCAAAGACACATCCACTTTTGAGTGTCACTCAACTTCTTAAATTTGAAACCAGTGATATTCAATAAATGTCTTTTTTTAAAATATACATTTATTTATTTTTTAATTTATTTCTGGCTGCTTTGGGTCTTCGTTGCCACGCACGGGCTTTCTCTAGTTGCCGCGAGCCAGTGGCTTCTCTTGTTGCGGAGCACAGGCTCCAGGTGCGCGGACTTCAGTAGCTGCATCACACGGGCTCAGTAGTTGGGGCTCATGGGCTTAGTTGCTCTGGGGCATGTGGGATCTTCCCGGACCAGGGCTCGCACCTGTGTTCCCCTGCATTGGCAGGTGGATTCTTAACCGCTGCGCCACCATGGAAGCCCGATAAATGTCTTTTGCTGAAGCATAACGAGAGAATTTTTGGCTAAGGAAAAGTCCATGGTTCTTCCCAAAGCACAGCCCATCTCGCTTTGAATGCTGGCTTTTTAATCTGTCTGAACTGGAGAAAGTTGTTAAAAAATTCTGAGCACTTTTTTTCATTTATTGAGTGGATATTAACTACCCTGAAGGGTTTTTATAAAGATTAAAAAGGATAATATATTTAAAGAGTTAGTATAAGGCCTAGGATATAATAATAGATCAATAAATAGTAGCTATTATTAACAATCTATTAAACTGTATTTTGTTAGTCTAATCATTACTCTAGTTAAGTAAGTTTCTTTTTTTAGATTCTTATTCTGTAATCTTTATATGTTCTCTTCCATTTTTGAGTCAGGCATCAATTTTATTAATGTTCTACTACATTTATGACTATGTGATTAATGCACCTTTGAAAAGGATAAAGCTAAGTGTAGCATCCCAGGATAATCCACAAGATATCTCTCTATATGTTCAGTTCATATGGGTATAAACAATCAACAATACCAAAGATACATTTGTTCTTTTGAGCTATATTAGCTGTTGATTCATGTGTAGTTCAGTTTTCTTTGGGTTGACATGTGATTATTTAACAGATAGCTTGGGTAGATAGCAATACAAAAATTAACTTCATTATCCTTAATTTGTGAAGTATGTTAACAATCAAATTTCTATTTTTAATGACTGCCAAAATTTTTTTTTAAGATTTATTTGCTCAAATCACACTCATTTATTAGAAGCAAAAAAGAATACATATGAACGGTCATTTTACTGCAATCACTGTAGTGTCACCATTTGCAATAATTTCTGTTTATTCCTGACAATGGACAGAGAAGTCCTTTATTCCAACAAATTAGAGTAGAAGGACATATTTAACAAAGCATTTTTCATTCTGCCATATTAAATTACATGGGCATATTTTTTAAAGTTTTTGATTTGTTAACCTCCCTATCAGATTGTATCAAACTATACTATTAAATTTTGAGTAATTCATGTTAGTATTTAGAATCTCAATAATGAATCTTTTGATAAGCGGTGCATGGTTCGTGCCCCGGTCCGGGAAGATCCCACATGCCGCGGAGCGGCTGGGCCCGTGAGCCATGGCCGCTGAGCCTGCGCGTCCGGAGCCTGTGCTCCGCAATGGGAGAGGCCACAACAGTGAGAGGCCCCTGCGTACCGTAAAAAAAAAAAAAAAAAGGAATCTCTATATTTTACCCCGTACCTCTACCTTTTCAAGACTTTACAGCTTGGAGAATTCTGTCCTTAGAAAAAAAAATTGAGAGGGAATTTAGTATATCATTGATTTGTAAATAGAAAAAAAATCTTTTGTTCATAATTTTTCTTCCTTATGGAGATTCATAGGGACAGTAAATGTAAATTGATCTTGAAATTAATTTTATAGAGGACCTTGTTAAATAACAATATCCATTCTTACTTCAGTTCTAAATTACAGGATGCCATAGGATTAGTGATTAAGTTTTGTTTTGTTTTTGCGGTACGCGGGCCTACCGCGGCCCCTCCCGTTGCGGAGCACAGGCTCCGGACACGCAGGCCCAGCAGCTCCGGTTCACGGGCCCAGCCGCTCCGTGGCACGTGGGATCCTCCTGGACCGGGGCACGAACCCATGTCCCCTGCATCGGCAGGCGGACTCCCAACCACTGCGCCACCAGGGAAGCCCCTATGTGATTAAGTTTTAAAGGGGAAAATTTCTTTGAAGAAATTGTTAATTTTAAAATCTACGTGGTTTAATTTTTTATCTTGTTTTTATCTTAACATTTGCAATCATATCATCATTATGTAAACTATAAAATATTTTCCTCTTTAAAATAAAGTCTCAAAGCAATGAAGAGTACTGAAGACTTAAATTGGGAAACTGTAGAAAAATTTACGTAAATTTTTAAAATAAAATTTTATTAATCTTTTTAAATTTAAAACTAGGTTGGAAGTCATCTAATAAATGGTTTATAATTATTTCTAAGGATGTTAATAGCTTTATTGAACAAGCAAATTTATTGCTATGGCTTATCGCTATTGATATTCTGATCTAATCATACAATGTACACATATATGGCCTGGAAGAAGATAAATCTTCTTTTTCTTTAAGAAGAAGCTGCAGTTTTCCATCAAGGGCTAATTTTGGTGGCGATATATCTTATTGAATGGTTTTTAACAAAATGTATTAGAGAAAATGAAATCACACAGTGTATTTAAAAGGAGGCTAACAAGAATGCGCATAGGCTTTATTGATCTGAAATTATATTGGTTTCATTTTACTTATCTGAGTTAAATAGATTTCAATTTTGATTTTAATTCATTGAGGGCCTTAAAATTTATTTAAGAGAACTGTTGGAAGGCTGTGGGCTATGGGTAAAATATGGTGTAGAGTAATATTTGGTAGTTGTAGTAAATGGGCTCCCTTGAACCTGTTAGATTAAGAGCTGAGTCTGGTTCACTGTTACAACCCCACTCACACAAAGAGCTGGACATGCTTAGGTATTCCATAAGGATTTTCTGAACAAATATATGAATGGATGCATGCTAGCAAATACATTCAGAAAAATATTGACAGTAAAGGTAACCTTAAATTTTCTGAGAACAGTCTAAAAATATATACAAATATTTACATATACACACACATTTTTAAAAAGTTAAGAATCAGTTTTGTGAAGTGCCAGTCAGAGATGACAGAGGAGGCTCCTGAACTCTTCCTGCAATGGGTACACCAAATCTATAGCTACACGTGGGGCAGTTCCTCTGAAAGAAATCCAGAAACTAGCTGAGCAATACCTATCCATAGGTCAATGAGAAAATACTCACATCAAAACAGGTAGGAAAGTCTGAGACACACTCCCACCATAAACCCCATCCTTGGCATAGTGACATACATTTGAGAAGTAACTTACAAGTCTCAGCTTCTCCCTGAGGCACAGAGGTTTTGAACCCAACATCTAGCACCCCAACCTTTAAGATTTCCACCTGAGGGATGGGCCTACAAAACACCTAGCTCTGAAAGCTAGTAGAGCTTGCATCTATGAGACCCATAAGACTATAGCAAACAAAGAAATGGTTTTTAACAGGTTTGTAAAGACTTGCGGTGGCTCTCCCCCCATGGCTTAGCATTGAGGGAGCAAACAGAAACACGCTTCTTACATTCTTTCCCTGAAGGAGGCCTATTTGCATACTTTAAAAGTTGCTACCCGATCGTCAGGCTTCTGACGTAGCCCACATCTAAGAGCAGACTGCACTCCTCCCAGGATACCAAAGAGGATGGTGGATGGCATCTCCACGTTCTCCCTTTAGCCCATCCTTCCCTGGAAAGGGGTTGTGCACATGGCTGGTTCCCAACTTTTGCAGCTGCTGCCCAGTGGATGCACTCCTTAATTGCCTGGCTCTGGTGTCCAGTAGGGCTTGCTTCTGCAGTTCCCATAGCACTGTAACAACACCACCAAAAACAGTTCTTAACAAAATACCCCTCCCCCGGGGCACAGCCCAGCCCAGTCTTTCCCTGTAGGAGGCCTATTAAATACTTTAAAACTGGCCGGAATGTCAGCCTCCAGTCAGCCTGCATGTGAGTGCTGACTGAGAGCCTTCCCTTCCGGACACAGACAGGTCTTGGCACAACCTCAAGCACTGGGGGCCATTAAAAACAAAACAGGCTGCTTGGACAATCACACGAAGATTTGAGAGAAAACCGAGAGCTAGGGCAGGGTTGGACAATAAGGTTCATCTCATATACAAGACCACTCCGTCAGGAATTGGAGAGTTGCCTGTTTTATCAATGTGCAGAAACCAACACAGAAATTCAAGGAAAATGAAGAAACAGGAATATGTTCTGAACAAAAGAACACAATAAAACTTTAGAAACAGAGCTTAATGAAAAAGGAGAGAGTTGATTCACCTTATGAAGAATTCAAAATAATGGTCATAAAAATGTTCACTGAGGTCAGGAGAACAATTCATAAAGTGAGAATTTCAACAAAGACACAGAAAAAATAAAGAACCAAGTAGAAAACAGAGTTGAAGAATGCAATAATTGCACTTAAAAATTCAATAGAGGGATTTAATAGCAAACTAGAATAAGCAAAAGAAAAAAACAGCAAACTCAAAGATGTCAACTGAAAAAAAATAAAACACAAAACCTAAAAGTTGAGTGTTATGTTTTATTTGGGGACATTACTGAGGACTGTAGCCCAGAAGACAGCCTTTCAGATAGCACTGAGGAACTCTTCCATAGAGGTAAGGGAGGAGGCAGGATATGTATTTTTTTTTGCTGGAAAAAAACATGTAGTTGAATATTAAAAGATTACTGCTAATTGCAAAAAACAGACATCTCAAGTTAATGACTTTAGTGCTTTGCTATATAGAGGAAGATGCAAGAGTCTTGGATCATTGAAATTATTCCTTTGATATGCATCTTACCTAGGCCCAGTAACCTGTTTTTCTCCATCCTGAATTCTGCTCAGTGTGCACCATCAGGATCGCTTCAGTGGCTGATTGGTTGATGACAGGCAACTGATCATCATTTACTGACATGGCAGGCAAAATTTTTTTGTCCAGAAAGATAAGGCAGTAGAATTCATCCAATCTCAGAAGAGGAAAAATAAAAATAAAAAAATGAAAAAGAGTGAAAGTGGCTTAAGGGATTCATGAGACAACATCTAGGTAGACTAGTATTTATTTAATAGGAGTTCCAGAAGAAGAAAGAAAGGGGCAGAGAGCTTATTATTACATCCAAAATAATAAAATACCTAGGAATAAATTTAACCAAGAAAGTGAAATATCTGTACACTGAGAACTGACAAAAGAAATTGAAGAATATGCAAAAAATAGAAAGATATTCTGTACTCATAGATGGAAGATTAATGTTGTTAAGATGGCCATACTACCCAAAACAAATCTACAGATTTGGTGCAGTACTTACGAAAATCCCAATAGCATTTTTCACAGAAATAGAAAAAAATCCTAAAATTTGTATAGAACCACGAAAGACTCCAAATAGCTAGAGCAATCCTGGGAAAGAGGAATAAAGCCAGAGGCATCACACTTCCTGTTTTCAAATTTTAGTACAAAGCTATAGTAATCTAAACAATATGGTATTGTCATAAAAACAGACACATAAATCATTGGAATAGAATAGAGAGCCCAGAAAAATCCATACATATATGGTCAACTAATTTTCAATATATAAGCCAAGGGAAAAATGGGAAAACAATCTCTTTAATAAACATGTTGGGAAAACTGGATAACCACATGCGAACAAATAAAACTGGACCTATATCTTATGCTATACACAAAAACAAACTAAAAATGAATTAGACACTAGAATGTATGATCTAAAACCATAAAACTCATAGAAGAAATCACAATAGATAGGCTCCTTGACATAGGTCTTGGCAATGATTTCTTTTTTTTGACACCAAACGCAAGTTAAATGAGTGGGACTACATTAAACAAAAAGCTTCTGCACAACAAAGGAATATGCAAAGGCAACCTACAAAGTGGGAGAAAATATTTTCAAACACATACGCTATGAAAGGTTAATAGCTAAGATATACAAAGAACTCATACGATTCAATGGCAAAAAAACCTCTTATAACCCTTTTAAGAAATGGGCAAAGGGCCTGAATAGACATAAATCCAAAGAAGACATACAAATGACCAACAAGTGCACGAAAAGTTGCTCAACTACATTAATCATCACAGAAATGCAAATCAAAACCCCAATGAGCTATCATCTCACACCTGTTAAAATGGCTATTATCAAAAAGGCCAAAGATAAGGAGTGTTGGTGAGGATATAGAGGAAAGGAAACCCTTGTATACTGTTGATGGAAATGTAAATTAGTACAATCATTACTGAAAACAGTATGAAGGTTTCTCAAAAAATTAAAAATAGAATTACCATATGATCCAGGCATCCCACTTCTGGGTATATATTGGAAACAAATAAAATCACTGTCTCTGAGATACCTGCACACCCATGGTTACTGCAGTACTATTTACAAAAGCTAACACATGGAAGCAACCATTGAAGGGTGAATGGATAAAGAAAATGTGATATATATATATATATATATATATATATATATATATCACCCATACAAAATAAGGAAATCCTACCATTTGTAACAAGATGGATGGAGCTGGACGGCATTATGCTTAGTGAAATAAGTCAGACAGAAAAAGACAAATACTATATGATCTCAATTATATGTGAACTGTGAAAAAACAAAAAAAAACTCATACAGAGAACAGGTTTGTGGTTGTTTGAGACAGGAGTTGGGAGTTGAGGGAAATGGATGAAAGTGATCAAAAGGTACAGACTTCCAATTGTAAGATAAATTCTAGGATGTAATGCAGAGCATAATGACTACAGTTAACAAAATGATATTGTATACAGTCACACCTCAGAGATATGTAGGTTCAGTTCTTGACCACTGCAATAAAGTATTTACTATAATAAATTTAGTCACAGGAATTTTTAGGTTTACCAGTGCATATAAAAGTTACATTTGCACTATACCGTAGTCTGTGTGCAGCAGCATTATGTCTAAAACAAGTACATACCTTAATTAAAAAATACTTTATTGCTAAAACATGCTAACAATCATCTGATAGTGCAGGGTTGCTACACACCTTCAATTTGTAAAAAACACAGGATCTGTGAAGCGCAATAAAGGGTAACTTGATAAAACAGGGTATGCCTTGGGCTTCCCTGGTGGCTCAGTGGTTAAGAATCCGCCTGCCAGTGCAGGGGACATAGGTTCGAGCCCTGTTCCCGGAAGATCGCACGTTCTGCAGAGCAACTAAGCCTGTGCTCCACAACTACTGAGCCTGTGCTCTAGAGCCCGTGAGCCACAACTACTGAGCCCATGTGCCACAACTACTGAAGCCCACACACCTAAAGACCGTGCTCCACAACGAGAAACCAATGCAGTGAGAAACCCGCACACTGCAACAAAGAGTAGCCCCTGCTCGCCGAAACTAGAGAGCCCGTGCGCAGCAACAAAAACCCAATGCAGCCAAATAAATAAATAAAATTTATATTAAAAAAAAAAAAAACGGGGTGTGCCTGTACTTGAAAGTTGCTAATGGAGTAAGTCTTAAAAATTCTTACCACCAAAAAAAAACCCCCCCAAAAACAACAAAAAAGCTGTAACACTTTGGGTAATGGATGTTTACTAAACTTACTGTGGTAATAATTTCACAATGTGTACATTTATCAAAGCATTATATTGTACAGTTTAATACCGTCTTATTGTCAATTGTATCTCAACAAAACTGGAAAATAATTGATTTTCATTGACACTAAAAATATTCTCAAAAAAGGGATTAAGTTTGAAGGGGAAGATTCAGTGGGACTATAGCAAAGTCAGAGTAAGTACTGACTCACAAGAATTTATACCATGACATCCTATACAGCTGTCCATTTCTCTAAGCCTCCCTACAGCCACTGCAATGAGAGAAGCTGTTACCTGATTCACAGTGTCTTTGGAACAAACTCTCTTTTCAGGGAAAGCTACATTTTTCCTGAAACTTAGACCTGAGAGAAATTTCTCCATGGCTCCTTAAATAGAATTCTCTGACCTGAAACATGCTCATTCTGCATAGAATAAGACATTTTGAGGGGTTATTTCCCGTGGTGAATGTAACATAGGCAACATGGCAAACATCATTTACTTGAAATTTGGTCCATATGAACTCTGAATTATGCTCTTTGATAAATTAAATTGTCCAGAGCAGCATATTTTTCACATGGTGTTCTGCAGATTCCAACAGATCCTTGCAAGTGTCTTAGAGGCTTCCTTCAGAGAGATGAGGCGTGGGGCTAATTGAAGTGGAAGCCATACAGGCACAAACTGGTTGGGTTCTGTGTACAATTTAAGAACTGCTTTTACTTCTGTAAAAAATGTTTGAAAAATCACTTGTCTACAGAAATTTTGGACTATATAACTTTCAGAGAATCATTCCTAATTTTTTGCAAAAATCAGTTTTTTTGATGTAAATAAGGAGTAGAAAATTTAAAGTTGTGGTTTATGGTAAGATCAGAAGTTTTAGTGACAATTAAGAACAGAGCCATATGTTTTATCAATGAATTTGATAGTAAAGTTATTGTCTTAGAAAATCAATGATTATAACTGAAATGCATTCCAAATTGGAGGGATGACATTTTTCATAACTGAAGTTATATGCTGAGACCACAAAGGCAGAAACTAACACACCATTGTAAAACAATTATACTCCAATAAAGATGTTAAAAAAAAAGAACCTATAAATTTTTAAAAACGGAGACCAGTGACCTATCATTTATTAATATTTGATAAGCAAAAGCTACTTTGTAGCCTGATAAATTGAAAGAACAGTAGTATGCTTTTGAAGTATTTATTAATGCAGTATTCTTTTGAACTGAAACTGTAGATAAAAATGTCAGTGTGAAAGACAAAAAAAAACCCCCAAAACCAAAAAGGAGTTCGATGGTTAAACAGTAAATGTTTGTAAAATACAAATATGTATTTGTATCTACATATGTATATATGTATATATGCATGGTTACATATGCATACACATAAAATATTTCTTTCTAAAAGTTGTATATATTTATTCCCCAAATTGAAAAACATAAAGAAGGTAATAAAAATAATCTACAGATTCCACCAATGAGAGATATTTACTCTAACCTGCACTATTACAATGTTGATTTTCCATATATGATATATTTTATAGAATTGAGATTACATCTTTCTAATACTATTTTTAAAACAATGTTATGAAGATTTTCTTTTCCATTAAACATTTATGAACATAATTTTAATGACCGTATAATATACTATTCCATAGCTATAACATTATTCATTTAACCATTCCCTTGTTTTGTGGAATTAAGCTTCCTCCATTTTTTTTAATATAAATATATTTATTTATTTATTTATTTTTGGCTGTGTTGGCTCTTTGTTGCTGCACGTGGGCTTTCTCTAGTTGCCCTGAGCAGGGGCTACTCTTTGTTGCGGTGCATGGGCTTCTCATTGAGGTGGCTTCTCTTGTTGCAGACCACAGGCTCTAGGCACACGGGCTTCGGTAGTTGTGGCACACAGGGCTCAGTAGTTGTGGTGCATGGGCTTAGTTGCTCTGCGGCATGTGGGATCTTCCTGGACCAGGGCTCAAACCCATGTCCCCTGCACTGGCAGGCAGATTCTTAACCACGGTGCCACCAGGGAAGTCCTAAGCTTCCTCCATTTTTGAATGTTTATAAAAATGCCATTTAAAAAATGTTTAAAGTATTTGTAGGCATTCTTATGTTCCTGATTGTTTTCTTGGAATGCCTTTCTAAAAATAAAAATACTGGAATAAAAATCACAAACATTTATAACTCAGTCTCTTGACTTAGTTTCTGAGAAAGTGTAGACATTTATAACACATGCTATGTTTTAGGATTTACATCTTACCACATATTCACCATCATTGAGTGTTATCTAATAGTTTGCAGATACAAAAAGGGAGGTGAGGCCTTAATTTGCATCTCTGTGCTTATAGGTAAGATTGAACATACTTTGTATCATTCAGTTCTATTTTCTGTGAACTGCCTACTCATTTACCCATTTATCTATTTGAGTCTTAATGTGTATCTCACTATGAGTTCCTGGTTTTAAATAGTAAACTCTACATTTTTATGATCTGTTTGGATAAAAAGAATATTTGAAAAAACAAACAAAGCAGTAAAAAATATGGGCAGAAGACCTAAACAGACATTTCTCCAAAGACATACACACAGTAAAAACCAAAGATGGCCAATAGGCACATGAAAAGATGCTCAATATTGCTAATTATTAGAGAAGTGCAAATCAAAACTACAATGAGGTACCACCTCACATTGGTCAGAATGACCATCATTAAAAATCTACAAATTAAAAATTCTGGAGAGGGTGTGGAGAAAAGGGAATCCTCCTACACTGTTGGTCGGAGTGTAAATTGGTGCAGCCACTAAGGAAAACAGTATGGAGGTTCCTTAAAAAACTAAGAATAGAATTGCCATATGATCCAGCAGTCCTACTCCTGGGCACATATCCAGAGAAAACTCTAATTCGAAAAGATACATGCACCCCCGTGTTCACAGCAGCACTATTTACAATAGCCAAGACATGGAAGCAACCTAAATGTTCATCAACAGATGAATGGATAAAGAAATATATAATGGAATATTACTCAGCCATAAAGAGAATGAAATAATACCATTTACAGCAACATGGATGGACCTAGAGATTATCATACTAAGTGAAGAAAGTCAGAGAGAAAGATACCACATGATATGTGGAATCTAAAATATGACACAAATGAAATTATTTACAAAACAGAAACACACTCACAGACATAGAAAACAAACTTAAAGTTACCAAAGGGGAAAGGGGGTGGGGAAGGGATAAATTAGGAGTTTGGGATTAGCAGATACAAACTACTATATATAAAATAAATAACAAGGTCCTACTGTGTAGCACTGAGAAAAAAAAGAAAAAAAAAAGAATATTTTGAGCTATTTCCCTGTCACCTTCCAGTTTCAGTAACAAAAGTATAAAAGGGTGATAAATACATTTAACATGGTCACAATTTTTTTTTTACACCTTTATTGGAGTTTAATTGCTTTACAATGGTGTGTTAGTTTCTGCTTTATAACAAAGTGAATCAGTTATACATATACATATGTTCCCATATCTCTTCCCTCTTGCGTCTCCCTCCCTCCCACCCTCCCTATCCCACCCCTCCAGCCAGTCACAAAGCACTGAGCTGATCTCCCTGTGCTATGCGGCTGCTTCCCACTAGCTATCTACCTTACATTTGGTAGTGTATATATGTCCATGCCTCTCTCTCGCTTTGTCACAGCTCACCCTTCCCCCTCCCCATATCCTCAAGTCCATTTTCTAGTAGGTCTGTGTCTTTATTCCTGTCTTAACCCTAGGTTCTTCATGACATTTTTTTTCTAAAATTCCATATATATGTGTTAGCATACGGTATTTGTCTTTCTCTTTCTGACTGACTTCACTCTGTATGACAGACTCTAGGTCTATCCACCTCATTACAAATAGCTCAGTTTCATTTCTTTTTATGGCTGAGTAATATTCCATTGTATATATTTGCCACATCTTCTTTATCCATTCATCCGATGATGGACACTTAGGTTGTTTTTAGGTTGTTTCCATCTCTGGGCTATTGTAAATAGAGCTGCAATGAACATTGTGGTACATGACTCTTTTTGAATTATGTTTTTCTCAGGGTATATGCCCAGTCGTGGGATTGCTGGGTCATATAACATGGTCACAATTTTTGTGGATTGTACTAATCTCTACAGAATATTTGCATTCAAAATTTTAAAAATCTACTAGCTCTGACCTCTGTCCTTGTCTCTTCTCACTTCAAGAAATAATCTTGGAATAAAATGTAGCATGAATTGTGACTTTCCCTAGATGAGATCCAATTTATTCCATTATAGTAATTGGTTCAGTGGAATGAAACAGAAGCATAATTAAAATCATGGCTATAACCAGAAAGTCTGTATCTTTAGAAGAAAGCATCTGAGTTGTTACCCACTAATTTGGCATGAATACCCAAATGCTCCTTTTTTCAAGAGGTATAAATGCATATGTAAATAGAAAATCAGGATTAACAAACACGTTGTCTCTTCAAACGAATCATGTCCATGCAGAGTAAGTGGGGATAAGGTGAATGACAAAGTAGCTATGGCTAAACAGCCAACTCCTTGATCACTGGAGGTCAAATTAAATATCTGGTTTGAAAAGTTGTTGGAGCATTAGTACAATGCAGTGGCTAAGTGCAGAGTTCAAAGTCAAGTTTCTCCAGGAAGTTACTGTGGGAACAAGTTATGTAACATCTCTTGGCCTCAGTTGCTTGAGGTCAGTAATCTACCCAGTTACTTTTACCTCCCCCTTGCAGAAATGGTGCATGCAGATGAGTTTATTCTCTACAAATGAGTTCACAGTAAAAAACCAAAGACAGGTGTTTTAGTGTTCTATAAGTGAAGGAAAATTGAATTGTACTGAAAAGTGCATCACTATAACAAGTAATTCTTGGAAGAGGACAATCATGTTATTCCATGTATAAATTCAGTTAATTTTGCTAAGATGAAAATGGATTCATTATCTTTACTAGAATTTTGTAACTTGTATGTGAACTATCTGTGGCTGTGTCAGTATACATATATATGTTTTCAGGGACATGGAAGTGGGATAAATTACTTTTGCTTTTCATTTCTTAGTTTTTTAATAATCCTATATATGTCATACACGCCTTGAGACCAGAACTTTTTTTCCAGAGTTCTGTAGCACATCCATTGAACCTATCGGATGAACACAGAGTGCTTCAAGCAGGGGGCTCGTACTGATTAGTAAAGCTCTAGCCATAAATAAGAGGCCTTAGCTGTAAGTAGAGAGGGAGGTAGTGAGTTCTACCAACCCTGTATCATCAGTAAGAGTACCCCCTAAAACATGGTAGTTGGGGGGAAGATGGGAGTCATATTACTTTATATTCTCTGTGATTTCCAACGTGTGTTTTTAGAGCATCTTTCTCTCTAGAACTAGTGCTACTTACAATATTGCTTCAAAACTTCAATTTATGTTGATATTGTCCAAACCACCTTAATTTCTTTCAAGTGGAACTGCCCCTTTGAAAGAATAGCTTACAAAAGAAAAGGATTAATTATACCAACAATTCAAAAACAGCTACCTTCTAAATCAGTGAATCTCTTTGTCTTGATTATTTTGTTAAGGCTCTCTTCATTTACATAACCTTTCCCTTTCTGCAGTCAGTTCAATTACCTTATTTTCTTGTTTCATAACTCTGCTAACAGGTACATCATTTATAATCCATGAAACCAGCTCCCCTATTCAGTTTTGTTTGTTTTTACCTCCATCTCCCTTTGCCTTAAATGCTATTTGGAAATCAGGTATTTTTAATGAAATTGTTGCTTTCTTATCAGTTGTGACACATTCAGATTCTTACTCAATAAAAGCTGAGGCCACTGAGACCTCTGTAATAGTGCTACAATTTTAAAAATTGATTTAATTTTGACTTCTTTCAAAAATTAATAGCTATGCTGAAGTTGTGGCTGTAGTCTTATATTTGTAATTTTAGTTTACCTGAAAAAAAAAATATTGTTGACAGCCTGATAAATGCATACTATGTTGGTAAAAGAAAAGATATTCTAATTTCTAAGACCAAACTAGCTCTGTGTGATATAGATAAACCAACTCCTCATTTCAAGATCAGTCATAACCTGGGCTGCCAGAGACTGATTGAGGAGATAATTTAATAAATGAGTGCCAGAGGGAGTTCAATGAACTTTATATGAAAGGACCTGAGAATGGAATTTCCTAGGGTGAGTCCATCCCATGTCACTAGGGCAAGGACAGGCCCGAGGAGTGGATTATGAGAACCATGAAGTGTCTTTCTAGGAGGGGCTATACACACGTGCTGGGGAATGAAACTCCACCATTAACCACACAGAGTTTTATGCCCACTGGCACTTTCCTCCCTTAACTCCTCTATTTGAAGAAATAACTTTCTATTTGATGACCACCCACAGCAGATATTTAAAAATGTATTATTCAGCAAGTGCATTTAATTTGCACCCTAATGTTCTCCAAAGTCAAAATTATTGGTTTTCTTTCCTATTTTTTAGAATGTTTGGTTTGACATTATGTACCCCAAGGAATGTATATCACTGAATTGTATCACAGAGACAAGTGTAATACAGATGTTTTCCTTTTTCAAATTCTACTTTACTGAAGAAACAAAAAAACCTGTATAAAACGTACATAAGTTGTATTTTTCACAAGGGAACCTCCCAATTAAACTGGTGACGGCATAGCTAAACACAGAATTATGCAAGAAACTAGGGTCTGAAAAATGTTGGTTTCTCAACACATTTGTAATAGGCACATCTGTCAATCAGAATGAACCTAAGAGAAGAAGGACTATGTAGTGTTTAATCATATATATAGCAGTTAAGTTAATCATATGCTAACAATACACTATGAAATTTTTTTTTGCTATACATTTTATGGAAGAACCATCTTTCTCTGATCCCCTAGAGAAAAAAAAATGTCTCAATATAGCAGTAAATATATGTTTTTATTTTTTCAAATAGAGAGAAAAAAATATTTTTGTCTTCATGACTGTTTCCAATTTTGCATCAGTTTCTAAATGTAAATAATTCTAAAACTGACAGTCAACTTGTTTTTTAATCTTTCTTTTCCCAAACTGCTGTGAGACTGTTGTGCCATGAATAGAAGACAGCAAGGGCTTTATCTGTAAGGTAGAAGTTCTAAAGACAAGGAAGTCTGTCTATTAGCTCCCAGGTTTGCATAACTTAGGTTGTTCCAGTAAGGTGTATTTCATTTTATTTCTTTCTTCCAGACTTTATGTTTCAACTGTCTCCAAAACTTTTTACTCCCAGGGTTTGATGGAAGAATGCACATGTGTAAGGGGAGGGGCTGGGGGCTGTATGAGTATAGCCCTTCCATCTGTGAGAATCATATTATGCTCTCATGGAATATATATATGTGTCTGATAATGATATATTATAATTAAACAAATGATCTTTCATTATTCCAGTTTCAGTTTTGAGAAAGTATTGTGTCAGAAATATCTTTGTTTCTCATACACAAACACGTTTTTTTGTTTGTTTGTTTGTTTTTTATTTTTTTCGGTACGCGGGCCTCTCACTGTTGTGGCCTCTCCCGTTGCGGAGCACAGGCTCGGGACGCACAGGCTCAGCGGCCATGGCTCACGGGCCCAGCCACTCCAGAGCATGTGGGATCCTCCCGGACCGGGGCACGAACGCGTGTCCCCTGCATCGGCAGGCGGACTCTCAACCACTGTGCCACCAGGGAGGCCCAAACATGTTTTTTTTTCTGGTTTTTGATTTTTGTTTTTTAACATCTTTATTGGAGTATAATTGCTTTACAATGTTGTGTTAGTTTCTGCTATATAACAAAGTGAATCAGCTATATGTATACATATATTCCCATATCCCCTCCTTCTTGCGTCTCCCTCCCACCCTCCCTATCCTACCCTTCTAGGTGGTCACAAAGCACCAAGCTGATCTCCCTGTGCTGTGCGGCTGCTTCCCACTAGCTATCTATTTTACATTTGGTAGTGTATATATGTCCACGCAAACAAGGTTTTGATTTCAACTCTGACACTTACTTGCTGGGTAGCCTTGGGCAATCACTTACGATCTCTGAGCTTTAGTTTCTCCATCTGTAAAATGGGGATAATACCCATCTTGCAGGATTGCCTTGAGGACTGTAGAAAATCTATACTTAGCATAATGTATAATACCAAAGGATTGCTTTATAAAGGGCAGTTTTTGTCATTATTTGTGGCATTTTAAATGAAGACCTTTAATATATCAAAGTCATCTGTTATCTAGGTCACCATCTCCACCCAAACTTTTCTCCCCTTGTTAGCAGGCAGCATAGTGATTAAGCATGTAGGCTCTGACTAACATGGTCTGGGTTCAAACCTTGGTTCTACCACCTACTGTTATGTGACCTTGAAGAAATTCTTTTATTTTTTTTATTGAAGTAGAGTTGATTTACAGTGTCATGTTAGTTTCAGGTATACAGCACAGTCATTCAGAGATATCTGAATATATATATATATATACGCACACACATATATATATATATATATATATATATATATATATTCTTTTTCAGATTCTTCTCCCTTATTGGTTATTACAAAATATTGAGTATAGTTCCCTGTGCTACATAATAGGTCCTTGTTGGTTATCTACTTTATACAGAGTAGTGTGTATGTGTTAGTCCCAAACTTTGGTGACCATAAGGCTATGTCTGTGGGTCTATTTCTGTTTTGTAAATAAGTTCATTTGTATTTTTTTTTTAGATTCCACGTATAAGGGATATCATATGATATTTGTCTTTCTCTGTCTGACTTACTTCACTTAGTACGAGAATTTCTAGTTTCATCCATGTTGCTGAAATGGCATTATTTCATTCTTCCTTATGGCTGAGTAATATTCCATTGTATATATATACCACATCTTCATTATCCATTCATTTGTCAATGCACATTTAGGTTACTTTCATGTCTTGGCTATTGTAAATACTGCTGCAGTGAAAAATGGGGTGCATGTATCTTTTTGAATTAGAGTTTTCATTTTTCCAGGATATATGCCCAGGAGTGGAATTGCAAGATCATATGGTAGCTCTATTTTTAGTTTTTTAAGGAACCTCCATACTGTTCTCCGTAGTAGCTATACCAATTTACATTTCCACCAACAGTGTAGGAGGGTTCCTTTTTCTCCACACCCTCTCCAGCCTTTATTATTTGTAGACTTTTTGATGATAGCTGAAGAAATTCTTAAGCCCTTTTGTGCTCATCTGTAAAACGAGAATGTCCTAGTTATTACCTTGTATGTCTCAACCTTGTATGATGGTTGTAGCAATTAATGAGATGAAATGAATTAATAATCAATAAAAGCACTTTCTAAAAATACACCCCTGCTAGAATATACTCAGTAGGAGATCAGGTGCCTTGTCTGTCTTGTTTACCACTGTATCTCCACTGTTTGAATGGTGCCTGGAATTTAATGGGCATTCAATGTGTGGTGATTTGACAGATGTGCCTCTCACACACAATACATGGTCATTATCTGTCTTACCATTCTTCACATATGCCTTCCTCTAGATCTGTGTGTTCTCCTCTCTATTATCTGAACACTCTGAATTCCCAGCCCTCTGCTCTTACCTAGGAGCAGCCCCTCAGTTTAAATGTTTTTCTCTTTTTTTCTGTCTATCCAAAGTTACCTAGTTCTCTGAGATCCATACCTTCTTAAAGAAGTCAACCTTATAAAGTTTCTGATCTTACAGTTTGTCTCTTGGATTTTGACTTTTGACTGTGATCACTTTAGATTTTGTGTATATTATCAACTCCCCTTGCCTTAATTTGACACCAAAAAGTATGTGTGTTGGGGGAAGTGAAGGGAAAGGATTGTATTATCTTTGTATCAATCATAATGTATTACTTGGCTCTCATATTAGTTTTCTATTGCTACTGTACCAACTTAACACAAATTTAGTGGCTTAAAACAAAATGAAGTTTTTATTTTACAGTTTTGGAGTTCAGAAGTGTGAAATGGATCTTACTGGGCTAAAATCAAGGTGCTAGTAGAAATACGTTCCTTTCTGGGGGCTCTAAGAAAAAATAAATTTTCTTGCCTTTCAAAGCTTTTAGAGGCTGCCTGCATTCCTTGGCTCATGGCCCCTTCCATCTTCAAACCTAGAAGTAGCCAGTTGGGTCTTTCTCACATCACATCACTCTGATACTGACTCTTCTGCCTCTCTCTTCCATATTTTAGGAAACTTGTGATTACTTTGGGCTCACCTTGATAATCCTGGATAGGCTCTGTAATAGAAGGTCAACTGATTAGCAACCCTAATTATATCTGCTACCATAATTTTAATGTCTTTTCCATTTAACCTAATCTATACACAAGTTCTGAGAAATAGGACATGGACATTTTTTGCAGCCCATCATTCTGCCTACCACATTTCTCTATTTTTAAGGTTCTTCTTTATAGTCAGCTAAGACAACCTGACAGAGCTTACTCTGCCACATTCCTGGCACTACTAGTTCATTCATTAATTGGGAATAATTTGGGCTTTGAAATTCTGGTACTTAAAAAACTCAGTCAAATGTCTCGCCATAGAGATCTTAACTTGTTTGACCAAGATCTCACCTTGTAGCCAATTTCTTGCATGGATTTTACTATTTTTATTCTCCCAGTCTTTTTTTTTTTTTAACATCTTTATTGGAGTATAATTGCTTTTTACAAAGGTGTGTTACTTTCTGCTTTATAACAAAGTGAATCATTTATACATATACATATGTTCCCATATCTCTTCCCTCTTGCGTCTCCCTCCCTCCCATCCTCCCTATCCCACCCCTCTAGGTGGTCACAAAGCACTGAGTTGATCTCCCTGTGCTATGTGGCTGCTTCCCACTAGCTATCTGTTTTATGTTTGGTAGTGTATATATGTCCATGCCACTCTCTCACTTTGTCACAGCTCACCCTTCCCCCTCCCCATATCCGCAAATCCATTCTCTAGTAGGTCTCTGTCTTTATTCCCATCTTGCCCCTAGGTTCTTCATGACTTTTTTTTCTTAGATTCCATATATATGTGTTAGCATACGGTATTTGTTTTTCTCTTTCTGACTTACTTCACTCTGTGTGACAGACTCTAGGTCTATCCACCTCATTACAAATAGCTCAACTTTGTTTCTTTTTATGGCAGAGTAATATTCCATTGTATATATGTGCCACGTCTTTATCCGTTCATCTGTTGATGGACACTTAGGGTGCTTCCATGTCCTGGCTATTGTAAGTAGAGCAGCAATGAACATTTTGGTATATGACTCTTTTTGAATTATGGTTTTCTCAGGATATATGCCCAGTAGTGGGATTGCTGGGTCATATGGTAGTTCTATTCTTAGTTTTTTAAGGAACCTCCATACTGTTCTCCATAGTGGCTGTATCAATTTACATTCCCACCAACAGTGCAAGAGTGATCCCTTTTCTCCACACCCTCACCAGCATTTATTGTTTCTAGATTTTTTGATGATGGCCATTCTGACCGGTGTGAGATGATATCTCATTGTAGTTTTGATTTACATTTCTCTAATGATTAGTGATGTTGAGCATCCTTTCATGTGTTTATTGGCAATCTGTATATCTTCTTTGGAGAAATGTCTATTTAGGTCTTCTGCGCATTTTTGGATTGGGTTGTTTGCTTTTTTGATATTGAGCTGCCTGAGCTGCTTGTCAATTTTGGAGATTAATCCTTTGTCAGTTGGTTCATTTGCAAATATTTTCTCGCATTCTGAGGGTTGTCTTTTCGTCTTGTTTATGGTTTCCTTTGCTGTACAAAAGCTTTTAAGTTTCATTAGGTCCCATTTTTTTTTTTTTGTTTTTACTTCCATTTCTCTAGGAGGTGGGTCAAAAAGGATCTTGCTGTGATTTATGTCATAGAGTGTTCTGCCTATGTTTTCCTCTAAGAGTTTGATAGTGTCTGGCCTTACATTTAGGTCTTTATTCCATTTTGAGTTTATTTTTGTGTACGGTGTTAGGGAGTGTTCTAATTTCATACGTTTACATGTACCTGTCCAGTTTTCCCTGCACCACTTATTGAAGAGGCTCTCTTTTCTCCATTGTATATTCTTGCCTCCTTTATCAAAAATAAGGTGACCATATGTACGTGAGTTTATCTCTGGGCTTTCTTTACTGTTCCATTGATCCATATTTCTGTTTTGGTTTCAGTACCATACTGTCTTGATTACTGTAGCTTTGTAGTATAGTCTGAAGTCAGGGAGCCTGATTCCTCCAGCTCCTTTTTCTTTCTCAAGATTGCTTTGGCTATTCAGGGTCTTTTGTGTTTCCATACAAATTGTGAAATTTTTTGTTCTAGTTCTGTGAAAAATGCCAGTGATAGTTTGATAGGGATTGCACTGAATTTGTGGATTGCTTTGGGTATTAGAATTATTTTCACAATGTTGATTCTTCCAATCTGAGAACATGGTATATCTCTCCATCTATTTGTATCATCTTTAATTTCTTTCATCAGTGTCTTATAATTTTCTGCATACAGGTCTTTTGTCTCTTTAGGTAGTTTTTTTCCTAGATATTTTATTCTTTTTCTGGCAATGGTAAATTGGAGTATAATCTTTAAAAATTGTGAATCACTATGTTGTATACCTGAAACTTATATAATATTGTAAATCAGCTATACCTTCAATTTAAAAAAAAAGGGGAATTGGCAAATCAATGTATGGTATATCCATAGGAAGGAATATGAACCATAGTTATAGTAACAAATATACTTCTTCATATACTAGCATAAAATGATCCTGAAACATATTATTAACTGTAAAAAAGAAACTTTTAAAAATGTTAAGTACAAAATTATCCATTTATTAAAACACAACCATAAATTTGTTCATCTGTATATATAGCAGCATATGCTCTGCTCAAAGCACTCACCAAACTGTTACTGTTTAAAGAAAGAAACAACTTAGGATCTCAATAATTTTGCTGATTTGGGCCTTATGATAGAATTTGATAAATGATGGCTCTTAGTTCATATCTGGAGGCCAAATAAATTTTGGCCATCACATTGTTTTGTTTGCTTTTTAAATTGAGCAATTATTAAATAAAACATGAGAGTCACATGAAAAAAAACAACCCAGAATTACCATCCTCTCTTAAAAATTAGATTTGGCAGCAGTAGATTGAAATTCTGCAAGGCAGGCTGTACCTTCAAGCCCACCACAATATTTATTGATCCTTTTACTCATTTCCATTATCTCCGTGGCACCTGTACATTTGTGAGTTTTATGTCTTTGTTTTCATTATCACTATATTTAATATCTAAAAGCCTTGACTTAGTACACTTCCTTGGATGCTAATGTACTGCTAGAACTGATGGTACATCTGGAAAATGATGAAGTAACCTTTTTCTAGTACTCCCTGATGGGTGTTTTTCTTTTATATATATTAGTGACTCCAGCTTCCATCCCAGAGTGCCAGGCACATCAGGGAGTGTCAATGAAAGAATAAATGAATGAAAAAATAAGTGAAATCGGTGGCTGTGGAATAGAATAATGGCAGCTGGTTAGATCTTTGGTCTCATTAGCTAAATGTTATCATTGAACTGAACGTCTATAGCTGTGTTTGCATACTCTAGAGCAGTTGGAGTCTTAGGAGATAACCTAATGTGATTAAAGTTTCTTACCTCTCTGTGTGGCAACAGAAGTCTCCTTTGAGTAGCTGCTTAGAGAATCGTGAGTTCCTGGCTCTTGATGTAAATCAGAACCAATTTGGTGAAATCTACTAGTTAGGTAGTCCTGTGTTAAACCTAAATGAGTAGGTCAAAATCCAAGCCCTTCATTCCAGTTTTCAAAGATGAGATGAAGAGTTTCTGTTATTTTCTCTCATTCTGGGAAGTCTTTAGGTTTAACTTCAGAAGTAAATGAATTTGAAATAAAGCTGTAGGCTAACATTCCACTGTCTCAACTGACTCTACCAATCAGTTGAGTACCCTGACAATGGGGGTGTTTCCCTTCAATTAGATCTAATTGAAAACCCATGTGTCTCTTAATTTGCCGTAGACATTTCCTATATGTAAGGTATTATTAACTTGGGAAATGAATATACAGAAAATCAGGACCCATTCATTAAAATTTAAACTTTTATCAGATTCCATTTCTAAATACAAAGAAAGCAACTTAATTAAGTATGTAATTTATGTTTTAACATTTTCATTCGATCTGTCACTTTTTCTTTGAGCTAAATGGCCCCAGTATACACACAGGGAGACCAGCAAGAAAGTGAAGTCTTACTTTTTAATTAGAGAAAATGTGTGAAATGGATATAAAGTAATTTGAATACAGCAGAGACCTCTTAAATCTCTATCAATAAATCTGGAACTGCAGCAGGTCTATCTCTGCACCATAGATTTAGTTAAAGTTGGGTTTGAATTACAGCAGTGAAATGAATATGTAACTGATGCAATCAAGTGTCAATAATTCATGAGAAAGTAATTCTTTAATGTTCATGACTCAATAATTTAAGATTTTTAAAAACTTGATAATAGGACCAATGAGGTCTTCATAGGTGAAAAAATAAGGAAATTCAGTACCTGCTCCAAGTATTGTTATTTCTTGAGTTCATCTAATTTTCTTGCTGTTTATTTTGTGGGAAAAAATGGGTTGTTTTGGTAATGGTCTGTTTCTATTTGGTGTTTCTGTAGATTCCACACAAAAATTATTTCCTACATAATTAATGATCAGTTTGGTTCTGATTACATATTAAACATTTAAGTAAAATTTTCAGTCATTCAACTAGTTGGATGTTCCTCATCTGTAACACAGATTTATTACATGTGGGGATTTATTTTGAGAAGCAATGATAAAGGTAAAAGGATATAGTCAGGGTTTTATAAATATCCGTTTTGGCTTTGTCTATTTTATAGGCTACATTTTTTTCTAGAGACATTTATTTGAAAATGCTAACCAATCTATATTACCTATGCTACAAAGGGGAAAAATAATTTGGTAAGATATAAAAGGGTAAAAATGTGTTTTATTTCAACTTGACATTTCACTGTATACTCTCTTTGCTAGAAAATGTAAAGAAAGACCAGTAAAATCCGTGTGTTTTCATCTCTTTTTACATACTTTTCAGTCACCAGTGTTTTTATTTCTCCTTAATCCAGTGTTCCATGTGTTATAAGAGTTCTGTCCAACACTATAAAAGTGTCCTTATTTACATCACTTTTCATATTAGATGTTCAAGAGTCCTTTGAAAAAATTTAAAATGATTTGTATCTGCTAGAGTTTCTTACCTACATGTTTATTTCAGCTCCTTAGAAAATTCTAACAGTTTTTCCCTCACTCAGAAATAATGTTGGCGGGCTTCCCTGGTGGCGTAGTGGTTGGGAGTCCACCTGCTGACGCAGGGGACATGGATTCATGCCCCAGTTCGGGAAGATCCCACATGCCACGGAGTGGCTGGGCCCGTGAGCCATGGCCGCTGAGCCTGTGCATCCGGAAACTGTTCTCCGCCAACCGGAGAGGCCACAACAGTGATAGGCCCGTGTACAGCCAAAAAAAAGAAAAAAGAAATAATGTTGGCTTTTATCCTTTAAATTGTTATTTAAGATACATGAAACATGCTGAATTTAGCAATGTGCTTAGAGGGAGAAGAGAAGGTTGTTTAACTTAATCCAAGCTAAATTCCAAGTGCAAAGCACTCCAAGACAATACTGGATTACCCAAGGTAAATAAAAGGTATCAAGTTACCCAGGAGAGTAACCCTTACAGAAGTTTTAGTGTCATTAGTGTTACACCTTGTCTTTATCTAGTCTGGGTTGAAGACCAACAGTAGTTTTCACAAATAGTACAGAAGCCGAAGCTGTCCTCTGTGCACGCTTTCTGTATCCCTAGTACTGTACCATTTTTCACAGTGTGGTCTGTGGCTAACTTGTTTTAGACGGTCTCACCTAGAATTCTTGTTTAAAATGCTTGTTATCAGGTATCCTTCAAGACCCAGTAAATCACTCATCCATGTCCAAGATCAGACCTGGGAACTTTCATTTTAACAAGCTTCTAAGGTGGTTTTTAGACACCCTAAATTTTAGAAACACTTCATACAATCTTCTCTGATAGCTAAAATCTTTTCAGAAAATTTTAAAGCTGTGAGTCAGGATGTAAGCCAGAGGAGTTGGAAATAAATCCTTGGATATGTCAATATCTTTAATTTTGAGATTTGAGTAATGAGGGAGTAATGAAGAAATGATGATGTCAGTGTCACTGAAAAGTTTTTTTTAATTTGTTTGGGTTTTTTTTGCGGTACGCGGGCCTCTCACCGTTGTGGCCTCTCCCGCTGCGGAGCACAGGCTCCAGATGCACAGGCTCAGCAGCCATGGCTCATGGGCCCAGCCTCTCCGCGGCATGTGAGATCCTCCCGGACTGGGGCACGAACCCTGTGCCACCAGGGAAGCCCCTGAAAAGTTTTGATAACACTCTGCATCCTGAAGAATGACAATACTACACAAATTCTATGTGTCTGAATAAAAAAGTGTCTGTGGGTAAAATATGAAGGTACTTAAGTTTTTGACTATATCTCTAGGTTCACAATGTGCTACTACTCAAAGGATCCGTTGCATCATTTATACTTGTAAATTGAGGACTCATTTACTTTTTCAGGTTAAAAATTAAGTCAGTATGTTTTCTTTACATTTTGATATTTTGATTTCTGTACTTTATCACTAATTATGAAATATGAGGATTTGATATTTTTTATTAAAATAAATTTAAGTATCAGCATAGAGCTGAACAAAAATTCTCACTCTGCTGTTTATCCCTAAATTAAAATCGATTTAGCAGTATTCTGGTATACAAATTGTATGGGAATGAACCATCAGAATAGAATTTTTAGGATCTTTCTCCGATTTTTTTTTTTACTAATTCCAGTCTTCCTTGGGGTCAGTGGGCTGTACACAGCTTGGATGGGGCTGCTCAAAGGTAGGTTCTGGGAACTGATGAGAGCAGATTAGTCAATTCTTGTCATTACTACTTCATTCCTGAAATCTGCCTTGTTCTGGTAGACATACTAGGAGAAACAGTTTATCACTCCCTCCCACAGTCAGAGTCTGGTGGCCTTTAAACTTCCAAAGCCCAGAGTACCTGAGACCCAGCCCAAAATATCTGAAGGCCATGAAGATATAAAAAAGGAAAATTATTCTATCCAGGTCTTTAATCGACTTGTCTATATGACTGTCAGCGGGTTGGTGCACAAGGCCTCAGACAAGAATATTGCTTTCAGCAAACTTAATAAATTAAGTGAGATTGAGATTCAACTTTACAAATATGATTCCAATTTATAGCTATTTGGAGAAAGTATTTTATTCTTAATGTCTCAAAGCCACAAAATATCATAATGAGAATGTCTATTGCTACATGTGTCAGATTATGTGTGTTTACAGTACAACATCCTTAATTAAGAAACAGCTTATCAGATGTCAAATCCCAGTGCCACAACTTATTATTACCTATCTGACTTCTGTAAAAGATTGATGAGGATCAGAATATGCCACCCCAAAATATCCTTCTTTGGTGTAAGGATTATTTTGAGCTGAAGGCAATTGAGGAGTAGCAGGTGAAGGAAAAACTAAAGGGAGAGCATAAGCTTCCCTTTTGTAAAGGAAATTAACATTTATAACGGAAATTTCCATTTGTAAAGGTGTTCTGGCTCCTCTAACAGGGAGGGGGAGGACTCTTAACAACTCTTAACAATGGAGAAGGCACTGATTTAAATCTGCATTACCATCCTTACTAAATAACCCTTGTTTAACATTTTTTTGACAAATTTTCTGGTCTCCTTCCTGTAACTTACCTCCCCTTCTCCAGAAACCCCAAATCCTTTTTGTCTTTGTCTACCCTAAGATGGTATATACGTTAGGGGAACGACTGACCTAAAACATCCACCCTTGCCAGGCATGATAGTAACCACTTGCATGAGTTATCTTACAACAGGAAATCCTGGTAAGGAACACAGAACTAACAAGTTACCAACTGGAAGAATTCGGGAAAAGTCAAAAGGATAGAGGAGGTGCCAACCTCTGTGTCCTACCAACCTCCCAGAGTCCATCTCTCTGGAACCCTTCTTGGTTGAGTGATGCATGCACCACCAGGAATGACCCTGAGTCAGAATGACTGGCCAGAGACAGTCCGGAAACTAACCCCATTACCATAAAACCTGAGACTGCAAGCCATGTGGCAGAGCAGTTCTCCTGGCTTCCCTTGCCCTATTGCTGTCTGCCCAGGTGCCCCTTCACAGTAAAGTCTCTTGCTTTGTCAGCATGTGTGTCTCCTCAGACAATTCATTTCCGAGTGTTAGACAATGCCCACTCTCGGGTCCTGGGAAGGGTCCCCTTCCTGCAACATATATACCCCTCAAATTCTGACTTTCTCCTTGAATCACACTTCCTTGTGAATTCCTGGGTGTTTGCATGTGCTTAAATCTGTTTTTTCCTCTTGTTATCTGTTTTTATCACTTTGATGTCCCAGCCATTGAAATTAGAAAGGTAGAAGAAGAGTTTTCTTTCCTCCCTTATAGTACATTAACATTTCTAAAACCTAGCTTTTTTTTTTTTTTTTGCGGTACACGGGCCTCTCACTGCTGCGGCCTCTCCCGTTGCGGAGCACAGGCTCCGGACGCGCAGGCCCAGCGGCCACGGCTCACGGGCCCAGCCACTCCGCGGCATGTGGGATCTTCCCAGACCGGGGCACGAACCCGTGTCCCCTGCATCAGCAGGCGGACTCTCAACCACTGCGCCACCAGGGAAGCCCTAAAACTTAGCTTTTTATTAGAATAAAATTTTTATCTATCTCTTAGGGCATGTGTAAGAATTAAGATTGTTACCAAACCAAACTCACGTCAGCTCTCCTGATGTGCAGCAAAGCCAATCTACTGACACCAGGTTGTAGTGAAGGAAAGTACAGCATTTATTGCAGGGTGCCAGGCAAGGAGAACAGGCAGCTCATGCTCAAAAGACCCAACTCCCTGATGGCTTTCAGGCAAGGGGACATTTCAGGCAACTTTAGGGCTGAGGGTCCATGATCAGCTCATGGACATTCTTCATTGGTTTGTGATGAGGTAATAGGGTGATGTTTTGGAACTCTTAATCATCAACCTTCTGGTTCCAACCAGCTGTGGTCAGCATGTAGTCAACATTCTCCACTGGGTGGGCATCTTAGCTTCTGCAAAACAACTCAAAGGTATATGTCAGATTGTTATGTATATTTCTGAGGGGGAATTAGGAGTTCTGTGACTCTGCCTTATCACTGAACTGTTTAAGCTATCATTACTTTTCTTGCTTAACTATTTTTCTTTTGTGTCTGCATTCCTTCACTTCTGTAATTAGTAACTGCTTGAGTCTACTCTTTGGAAAGGGAAGGCCTAAGAGACTAAAGCCTTTTTTCTACAAACAAGAAACAGGGGACATGGAGGGGCTTTTGTACCTGGGACAGGGTCCTGCTCAGTTTCAATTCCCCCTTTTCTTTGATACTCCTCAATCCTGAGGGGAACGGGGACTGGACAAGAAACAATAAAGTTTTGGACAGAGAGGTTAATCATAAACTAGGTAGGGGAACTCAGCTTTAGGGGGATTTGGTTTCAAAATTGAAATACATCCAAAACTTTTAACAGTACCTAACTGATAAATTAAAGCTTAATATAAAATGACTATTATTGTTATCATCATTATTAGAGTAATGCAGTGATAACAGTTTGTTCTCTACCGCAAAATCAGGTTAGGTTGGCGCTTTCACTGGTCTTTTGTTGTAGCTGTCTACACTAAGTGTTAAAAAATATTGGACTGTATGTCTTCTTTATATGTTAGAGTTTAAACTAAGAAATAATTCATCATAGGTAGAATGCTATAAAGTAGTACATGTTAATTTGAAAATTAATCTTATTTATATTTTAATTGAAAGAAACAAAAGAATTATGTAGCGTCTTTTGAGTGTGTTAATATTTTCAGTGCCGTTCAGGTCATTCCATTTTTCTTGTATTCACCTTGATGTGAGGCATGATTAGATTAGTTTCAGAAAGCAGGCCCAGCAAATTCCCATGAATCTAAGTTATTGACTTGGAATTTTACAAAATTATGCGTTTAAAAAGTGTTGACTGAAAAAATAATTGCACAAGCCGAGAGTTGTGAGTTAAGTTTTATCTGGGGCAACATGAAGACTATAGCCTGGGAGATGGCATTTCAGATAGCTCTGAGAAACTTCCCCAAAGAGGTAGAGGGGAGGGTCAGTGTTATACATGACAGTGAAGGGGTGGGGGTGGTACCTGCAGTCAAGCACACGTTTTGGCAGAGGCTTGCTGCCAGTCACGAGGAGCACATGTCACCATTAATGATTTTAGTGCTTTTCTAGATACGAGGAGATGCAAGAATTGGGCTCATAAAATCTTCTCCTGAAAATATCTAACTATCTGAAGCCCTGTTCTGCCAGTTTTTCCCAGGGCACAGAGTACCTCATTCCTGATCTCCGCCCCGAACTCCTTTCAAGGGGTCTTGAAGGGGTCAGCAGCTGCAGTGGCCCATGATTTATTCCTTGTAGAGGTAGATGGCAAGTGCCAATTTGTAGTTGGCAAAAGCTAAAAGGGACTCTTAGCTCCATCAATATGGATTGTTCCTTGGATTAATTTGGGACACTGAACATTTCTAAGAGAGTCAAAATATATATTAGCATATTTCAGTTGCTGAAATGTATTGTAATGAATATATTCAACTTTATTTCCCCAGTGTTTCTCACGTTTAACTACAACTCCATTCATCTCCTATATTCATTTATTTATTTTACAAAATACCTATTAACATCTTGAAGAATGCATTAATCTTGGGTAATAATTTCCTTTACAGAGAGAAAACTGAGAATTTGTTAAATTAAGAGAATTATACAAGGGCACAGTAGTTAATAAATCTGTGTGTGTGTGTGTGTGTGTTTGTTTGGTTCTTAAATTCAATTACATAGCAGGTTCTTCTGTTCCTTCTTCACCCAAGTAGCTCTGAGAATGTGAGTCACATAAAGATCATTCAGGAATGTTTAACTGGAACACTCTTAGTAGAATACAGTATAGTTATGAACTGTAGGGGAGGAAGAACTTCTCTACCCTTTTAAGTTCAGTGGTTTGGGGAGGAAGGAGGCACTATGAATTAAACTGACCACAGACAGATTAATAGGAGAAAAGGCATATACAGTTATTAATTTTTAATTTTACATGCATGGGGGCATCACAAAAAGAAGTGAATAGTCAAAGGAGCATTGAGATTTGAGAGCTTGTATACCATCTTACTGGGGAAAGGGACAGGCAGAGGGCACTTCCACAAGAACAAATAACTTAGAAGTGTGGGGGAAGGGCACTTACAGAAACAAAAATGAATTTTTTGAAAGATAATGTGACCTTGTAAAATAGATAGGCTCTATGATAGTTTTTTGACATTTGTTTGGGTTTAGTGGTGACTTCTTTCCTTATCTCCAAGGATAGAATTTTTGGAGAGGAGATTTATGACAACTGAATTCTTTGGGGAGGTTCTGCTTTTAGGAAAATAAGAAATTTTAGCAACTCAAATGCCTTCAGCTCAAAATAATTCTTTTGTCAAAGTGGCATATTTTGGGGTGGCATATCCTTGCATATCCCCAGAGCCCATAGTACATGAATAATAAATTGACACAGTATTAAAAATAAATTTATTAATATTAATCAAGAAATATTTGTTGATGGTTCGATTAACTTTGGAACAGTATGATAGACATTGCTAAAGAGACCTTTAGAGTTTAGATCTAAAAAACTGTTATTTTAACTGCACTATAGTCTCTTCTCTCCTGAGGAAAAAAATGCATTAAATTGATGTAGTCAGTTGTAAATCACATTCTGTATCCTTGACCTGGGTTTAAAGTACTCTGTTTTGCACGTGGAGAGCAGGTGCTTCTGTCATTTGTAAATGTATATATGCATGCTGTTTGCCTTTACATTTATTGCTGAAGTTGGTGCCAAAAGAATGTTGATCAATTCTAGTCCGTGCTTGGAGTTTACTCCTGTAAATTAAACTTGACATAATAGGGGTTGTTTGAAAACCGACTGTGTGAATTTTCAAAACCTCTTTTATCTGGCAATATGGAATAGAAAATTGAACGCTGTGTGGCCATCAGTACAGCATATTAACTACAGAATATGTTTGTGAGGGGTGGCTTTGTTTGTAACTACTTTGAGTCTGTAGATTTAGGATCTTATCTTGTCGAATAGCTGATTTTGTAAAAATCCAGAGGAGATCAAATGATCCAATAAATTTTCTGTGATTTTTTTTTTTTTTAATATTCTGCACTGGGGTCATCCTTGCTTTGGATTAACTAGGCATATAAAACCTCAGTGGGAGCCGTACAGAATTACAGTATACTATTACAGAAAAAGCTTCATTATTTCTTGACTCACTGTGTGCTCTTGGTAAAACTACCAGGTATAGAAAGATGGTATACAGGCCCTCTGATCTGGTTTGTTAAGAGTTTATATTTGACTGTATGCAAAATGGCCATCAGTATAATTGAAGAAAAGAGACAGATGTAATGTCATATAGTTTTAATCTATTGCTAAATCTGCCTGGAGGACAAGAAATACATCTGCCAACATATTACTTAGAATAGAAAAACTTAATAAGTATTTTTAATAATGGTGAAAAAGTTGTAATGTAATAAAAATACATGTCAAGAAAATAATGTGTGTGAATGAGTGCTTAGTCTTACAAAAGGGAAAGTTTCCACCAATTCTTTAGATGGATTACATAGGCTGCTTTCATCTATGTCAGAAAACACATGGCCAGTTGGGGCAGAAGTGTTTCTATAGCTTTCCACTCTCAAGCAAATATGCCTATATCTAGTCCAGATTGCCTCCTGCCCAATTAAAACTAAACGTAAGCAGTGAGCACAGAGGTATTTGCAATATGACTGAGCTGTAAATACTGTACAGATTAAAAAAAAAAGTTATGCTAAATGCAGCTTCCCTAGTATGAATTTCACCTGTGTCCGTCTCCCAGCTTTTCTCATTCATGTAGCTACAAAGCCCTTTCATCTCATTGGCTTATCTTCCTGCAATTTTCCTTCTACTGCTTTCTTCCAGAATCAACTCCCTGACTGAAAGGAAGCCTACTGTCTGGAGTCAGCTTCTCCTCTCTTGCTGGCCGTAGGACTTAGAAATAACTGAAGACTTGCTTCGTGGATCAAGATGGAGACTGTTTATATGGATAAAGGCTAAAGGTACGTGAAGATGTTTTAAGTCTAACTTAATTATATGTATATATAGACCTGATAATGACACTAAGATTGCTTACAGACAAGGAGATGTATATTAAAAATGCCTAAATCAAGATTCTTCTTGGTCTCTCTTTGAAATTATATTTTTTTCCATGGATGAAACAAGTTCTGATCAAGGATTTTTACGTCTGATCAAGGTTACCAGTGACAGTTTCCAACTAGAAATGTGAATGCTTGGTTCATAATTAATTTTAATAAAGATTAAGGAATTAGAAGATATCAGAGCAGCATGATGCAAAACTGAGTTTCTCAGTGAGCTCTCCTCATTCCACCTACATCAAAATAACCTAAGATCCTTGGAATGAAGCTCAGAAATTAGCTTTTTATGAAACATCAGCTACTTTGTCCACTAATGTCTGTGACTAACCTGTATAAAGAGCCTAATATGGGCTTTAGAAAAATATAGAACTGAATTAAGTTCTGGTTTAGCCATCTACCACTTGTAGAATCTTGGGGCTCATGTAACTTAACTGAGTCTTTAATTTATTACTTGTAAAATAGGAATACTTCCAAAATTTCAGGATTGATTGAGAGGATAAAATGAGATATCATATGTGAAATGGCCAAACAACTTCTTAAAATATTTTGTATACTCAGAGGTAATTTAAAATAAAACTCACTTGTATACAGTATATCACTTTCAGCATACTGGAATGGGCCATAGAACTGGGCTCTCATGGTTATATGTGTTTGCCAGATTTTCAAAATTAAGATATTTTTGCTCCAATCAGTTAAGTCCACTGCTCTGTCTGCTATAACTTCTGCAGTGTTGCTTGGGTCTATAGGCGTGTTTAAGATTCAATTCAGGGATGTTGAATTGAGAATACTTTTAGTTTGGGTTGAGTGAGATATATTTATGTAGTGTGCAGCTGTCTAAGAATAGCCTTGGCTTCCAGGAATATACCTACCTTCCACTGTGAGGACTCCTTCCAATCAAGACCCAGAAGTGTAGGGCTTGGAGTCATTATGCAATCTGATTATATTCAGCAGTAGCAGACACAACTGGAACTGTGTGGGAAGTAGAGATGAAATAAGATCTGAAATGTATGGAACCATAAGCTACTATGTAGACATTTTTTCTTATTATCAAATGCATAAAATTGTAAGCAAAGGATAAGGTTCTTAAAGATGCCAACTAAGAGCCTAAGTTCTGTCAGGAATATGTAATTTTAATGCACATGTAATTTTAAATACACAATGCATTATTTTTATTTTTGATAGGAAATCATACACAGTAGAACTTATCACAATTCATGAGTTTGTGAGCCAAAATCTATAGTATTATTATAAACACAAAGTAAGTCTGTATGGGGACTTGATGCATCCCAACTAATGATAATAATAATAATAATAAATTCAATCAGATACTCTAGAGGAAAGGTTGAACTACATTTATAGCCTCCTCAGAAAAAAGATATTGTAAAATGATTGTCCCATCCAAAGGCAACCAAAGATTTACAGCAAAAAAAAAAAAAAATGTAGAAAAATGAATCTCGGAAGTATGTTAGAGACAAATAATTATTTTCTGGATTTTATGCTTGCGGTAAATCATAGTTTTTGTATATTTGTTTTTTATTATATTTCTTCATCCACTCAAAATAACCCTCACATTTATATTTACTTTTTATTTATATTTTTTGTTCTTTAATAAAACCCCATACTTATTTAAGCTTCAAGTCCCAGAAAATCTGGATCCACTTCTATGAGTATCCAATATACATAGTGGTAGAAACTATATTTGTTGTTAATAAACATCATATACAAAATTTAAAAAAACTAGTTCAGAATAATGACTTATATTGTCCAACATTAACATGTAACTAAGCTATAAAAGGACCTGATGAGAATTAAAACATCTCTGTATTTTATTTCAGTTAGAAAATTAATAGAGAGTGGCCAGTTTAAGATAGAATTGGGTGGTAACTGACCTGGTCAAAGCAAAGATGACACAGTAATCACTCACTTAGGATTAACTAGTTATAGGTCAGTGAGTCACGTACACAAGTGGATACGAAAGATAAACTACAACACGGGGAGATGGGGAATAGGAATAAAATAAAAGGGAGACTCAGTTGAAAAGACAGTCTTATCTCCCATTTTAACATTTGCAAATATTACCAAGATTATATCCACAATGAAAACCAGAATTTTCAGAATAAGCCTCACTAAGTTTTTTTTGTTTTTGCCATTGATTTATTTTTCTCAAGTATCTTTCCCATTGTTCTAAGCTGTTATACAAAAGTTAGAAATATTTGTTGCATAAGTGGACTTAGAGGTCATTAGATCTTGTGGGAAAAATGCAACTTCTTAAAAACTACTGCAGTTAGAAGCCAAGGAAATGTTATTGAAAGCTGGCATCAAAGAGCAAAATTGTCTTGGAGATATAACTCAGATCATTGTGGAACCATTAGATACAATTACCTTAGACTCATTGTGACTCTTCTGAGGAGTGATTTTTGAGGAAGACACTGAATCGTGAAGCAATTGGAGTGGGTAACAAAGTGTAATGAGAAGTGAAAGTCTGAGCTGCTAGATAACTACTATTAAGAAGTGAATTCTAAAACAATACAAATTATGTCACCTTGTTAAAAGCTAATGTGTAAGTGGAGTTAAAACCATTTATTCCTCATTTACGGTTTTCATTCATTTCTAAAGGCCAGATATTTGCATAAATAAAGCTCTTAGCACTTAACATTACTTTGACTCTGATCATTACCTGAACTGAATTTTAAGTCTGTCTTATTAATATTTGAGGCTTTTTTAAAAAGATATACTTCAATTTTACTTGATTGCAGTAAACTTTTTCTCAATATTTAGTGGTGGTTATAGTTTTCTGCCATTTGTAAGAAGTTGTAATAGCTTTCTAGTAGAAATAAACAGGAGAAAGTTTGAAACTGAATGTACTACTTTTTTCAAAAGCTCAGAATTGGGTAGCAAAGCTTTGAAGTTTCTAGGCATACAAACTTCATGTACAAAAGAGACTTTAGCACCCTAGGGTAGGAAAATTAATTGCACCTTATAAAGTCTTTCTAGGCCTAAATTGTGAGAGTAAAAATAACACACTGGGGAAATCTAAATATATTCAGATGAGTATGTTAATGGACAACAGGCATTTCAGTTATAAATAATAAGATTTCTAATTGCATTAAGATTCTGGTGATTATTATAGTAAAAAATAATAAAAATAATTATCATGCCACCCATCACTAGGACTGGACCTTTATCACTGCTGTTTAATCACATTAAAGCTGAATTTTATTTACACATTTAGTTAGGATTTACAGAAAACCCATAATATGCAAAATGCTGTCCTTATAAACTATGATGAAGATGTGGAATATAATTTACAGTCACTACTCCAAGGAGTTTTCAGTATAAGAAGACATCAGGCAATCAATTTAAGTTTTACATAACACAGTGAGGAAATAACACAGAGTTAGAAAGAGATGTGAGATGAAAAAGAATAGTCAAAATTAGGTTTCAGGGAAAACGTCTAAAATTGGAAAATTGACTTCTACCTTACATAAAGGAAATTTCCTTTGTAGAGTCAGGACTTCAACAAAAAACCTTAATAAATAAGGAAATTAAAAAGAATTTCTGAGCACTCGTCAATCTCCAGTACTCGCACAAACACTTTCCCAGTGTCAACCCAACCTCTGGTCTTCCTCATCTGGGAAATTCTTTGTTTTGTGCTTTTCTTTGACTAAGAAAATAGGAATTTCTTCAGAAACCTTGAGCCTTTTGTTGTTAGCTTCTTTGGGAGATGGTGGTAAATGCTTTGATTTAAATAATGTCCTCAACAACCTCATAGACTCTCTCCAGTTACAGTGCCACGCTTAGAGCTCTAAGGTTTCTGGTTCTCCTGAGGCTCAGTGAGAATTATCTAGTACCACAGTACCTATGAATTATATGCTAAGCATACATAGTCTTTTCCTCTTAGCCCTTCAGAGAAATAAAAGCAGTGCTAGGAATTTTATTCTTTGTTCCTATCTCAAGATCGATTAATAATTTTCTCAACGTAATACCCAAATGTGTGACATTTGATAAAAATAATTAACAAAAATACTTTATATTTGGTCTATTACATATTCTATTACATATTTCATGTACATATATTTATAAAAATATAATCATACCATACATGGTTTTATAAACTACTTTTGTACTCAGTGACATCTTTATGAAATATCTGCTTCATTATTTTTAAGAGCATCATATATACCATTATTTGAATAAGGCAATATTATAATAACCGTTCTGCTTTTTAAGGACATGTGTATTTTATTCAACCAGCATTCACTATGTGCTGACTTTATTCTGTGCACTTTATAAGTATTATTAATATTAATTATCATCACAACTACATGATGTAGGGCCTCTAATTTTTGGTTTTAACAAATAAATGTTCAATTATTTCCCCTAGACTTGTATCTTTGTACAATCTTCAGGAAAGATTCTTGGGTGTGGAATTTCTAGATTAAATAGTGATTTTAACATTGATAGTTACTACCGAACTGCCCTATGAAAATCTTGTATTAATTAATTCTATGATAAGAAGTGTATGAAAGTGTACATTTTCCTGCTCTTGCCAACATGTACATCCTTTCTCTTTGAGTTCACTTAAGAATCAGCCAGTGTTGGTCAGGTCCTGCTGATCAGCCAGTTAGCTCTGTGAGTGACTCTTAACATAGAGGAGAAGTTAAATATCAACAACATGATAACAGTGTTGGAGGTTGCTCCACACAAATAGAATGTCTGGATCATTACCACACTTGGAATGTGTAACCCTCATTTTTAAGAGCCCCTTCTTAGTGCAAGGACAAATTTCCATCATGTTGAGGAGAATTTAGCGTACAAGTCATCAGCTTATCTACTAAGCATTAATTGTCTTACTGATGTTCTGTATCTTGATTTGTGCCTCAATTCTAGGAATTGGTATCCTGATTTGTCCTTTTATCTGTGGATAGTCTAAGAGTTCTAGCATTAATAAACTGTCCTTCTGAGGCAAGGACTGTGCCCTGTACATGTTAGTCTTCCCAGAACCTTCTTCAGAAACCCAGACCCCTGATATGAGCACTACTCACTCCTACCTGATAACTAGTGTTCAAGCTTCTCAAACTACCTGTGGTCAATCTCTCATTGCCACATCCTGTCATCCTGCCAGCTACCTGCCTAAACTTTTGACTCAAAAGGTCTATCTGCTTGTACAGGTGTCTGTCGCCTGCTGTGGTGCCTTCCTGTCTTCCCGTCTTGCAGCTTTTTGGTTTACCTGTCTGGAACCCACCCATGGCTTGCAGCTAGTTCTGTCACAGAGCACCTGCCCATCTTGTGTGGATTTCCTCTATCTGGTGCCCAGCTAGGGCTGATTTGACTCATTTTGTTGCTGACAAGCAAAAGCTATCTAAAATGTCATTACAAAACCAAGTGCTAAATTGTATTTGATGGGCTTTAAGTTTAGCCCTGTAATTGGAGGATCTAACCTATGGCAGAGTCAAACATCTGGAATAGCATCTGTAGGTAAAGGGTGAACAGCTGGCATGAAATCGTACCCCAAACCCAGAGACATTTGAAAAAATGAACCTGGATTTATCTTCTTCTAATACTGTTTCCCAGACAATGAGTAGGGATAATGGAGAACATCATCAGCAGTTTTTAGTGAAACCCTTGATTGATGAGTTACACTGGGAACATGTTACTTGGTGCACATTCTTATGTGGCATATAGAAGGTGAATAAACATAGATGGAGAGGATGTGCACTCTGTGTTGAAGGGGGGCTCACTTGTCTAAAACTGATGTCTTAAAACTAAGCATGTCCTCTGCAGTGGAAGAGCATGGAAGGAAGCTACACTAAGATGTGAGATCTCCCATTCAACTGCTCTTTGGCTGAATGTTATTTCCTGCTTTGTATTCTTTAAAGCTAAATGAACAGATGCACAGTCAGTAAAATGGGAACTTCCTGGGTACTGTAACCTTTTTGTCAATTTCAAACATATGACTAATTGATAACTCATTGGTCATGTTGTCTGGCACATCAAATCAGGAAGTTTTATTTTTTCTTTTTGTCTTTTATTGTGATAAAATTTACCATTTTAATTGTTTTTAAGCATACAATTCAGTAGCATTAAGTATATTCACATTATTGTGAAATCATAAACATCACCCATTTTCAGAACTATTCATCATCCCAAACTGAAACTCTATGTCCATAAACTACAATTCTTCATTTTCCCCTCCCCCCAGCTCCTAGTAACTGCTATTCTACTTTCTGTCTCTATAAATTTGACTACCTAGGTACCTCATATAAGTGGAAGCATACAATTATGTCCTTTTGTGTCAGGCACATTTCACTTAGCATCATGTTTTCAAGATTCATCCAAGTTGTAACATGTATTGGTACTTCATTCCTTTTTATGGCTGAATAATATTCCGCCATATGGTTAAGTACATTTTGTTTATCCATTCATCTATTAATGAACATTTGGGTTGTTTCCACATTTTGGCTCTTGTGAATAATGCTCTTATAAAAATTGCTTACAAATATCTGGTCAAGTCCCTGTTTCAAATTCTTTTGTGTATATACCCAGAAGTAGAATTGCTGGATCATAGGGTAATACCTGCTGTAATATTTTGAGAAATTGACGTGCTGTTTTCCACAGCAGCTGCACCATTTTACATTCCCACTAGCAATGCACAGGATTCAAATTTCTACATATCCTCATTGTTTTTTTCTCTCTTTCTCTATCCATCTCATTCTCTCCTTTCTTTCTTTTATAATAGCCATCCTAATGGGTCTGAAGTGATACCTCATTGTGGTTATTTGCATATCCCTAATGACTAGTAATGTTGTCTTCTTCGGAGAAGTGTCTATTCATGTTCTTTGCCAATTTTTTCAACTGGGTGGTTTACTTGTTTTTCTGTTGTTATTTTTGCTAAATTGTAGAAGTTATTTGCATGTTCTGGATGTTAACCTTTTTCGGATATGCGATTTGAAAATATTTTCTCTCATTCTAAGGGTTGCCTTTCCTCCCTCTTGATAGTGTTCTTTGATGCAGAAAAGTTTTTAATTTTGATAAAGTCCAATTTTTCTAATTTTGTTGTTGTTGTTGCCTGTGCTTTTTGTGTCATATCTAAGAAATCATTGCCAAATCCAATGTCATGAAGCCTCCTATGTTTTTCTTCTAAGTGGTTTAGCACTTATGTTTACATCTTTGATCCACTGATTTAATTTTGGTATATGACATAAGGTAATGATCCAATTTCAGACTTCTGCATGTGGATATCCATATTGCCCAACACTGTTTGTGGAAAAGTCTACACTTTCTGCATTGAACAGTCTTGGCATCCTGTCAAAGATCACCTGACCATGTATGCAAGGATTTATTTCTGGGCTCTCTATTCTATTCCATTGGTCTGTGTGTCTGTTTTTTGTCTTTATGTCAATACCATATTGTTTTGATTATCATAGCATTATAGTAACTTTTGAAACCAGGAAATATAAATCCTCAAACTTTGTTCTTTTCCAAGATTATTTTGTCTATTCAGGGTCTCTTGAAATTCCATAAGAATTTTAGCTTGGATTTTTATATTTTTTCAAAAAATGCCATTGCAATTCAATTAAATTTGAATTGATACAAACTTCAATTACATTCAAAAACTCTAGTCTTACACAGCTCTGCCCTTCTCCACATTATGGTATTGATGTCATAATACTGGCTCTTTGCTAGGGAAGTCCTCTACATATTAACTGGGCATGCTGTGAGCCTATGGATCAGCTCAAGGTGAAAGCCTAGGGTATTCTCAGGACTTTTGTGAGCATGCACACGTTTTCCATGGTTCTATAAACTTAGTTTAACCAACTTCTGATGATTTTGATGGTTCTATTGCAAAAGGAAAGCTTGGAGTTTTCCAATCTGTCATTTTGCTGACATTAACTCCAAGAAATTATTTATTTTATTTTATTTTATTTTTTTGCATCACGCGGGCCTCTCACTGTTGTGGCCTCTCCCGTTGCGGAGCACAGGCTCCGGACGCGCAGGCTCAGCAGCCATGGCTCACGGGCCCAGCCGCTCCGCGGCATGTGGGATCCTCCCAGACCGGGGCACAAACCCATGTCTCCTGCATCGCCAGGCGGACTCTCAACCACTGCGCCACCAGGGAAGCCCAAGAAATTATTTTTAAATAAAGAATTCCTTTGGAAAAAACTTAGTCTTAATGATGGAGCCAGCGTATAAGTATACAGTATAAGCATAGGTTTAAAGTATCAAATTAATAACTATGATGAGCTGTCATAGGGAACATGGGTCTAGATCTATAATGCTTGGGTTCAAACTATGGATCCCCAATCATCATCTCTTTGTTCTTGGAAATTTGCTTAACTTTTTTCACGTCTCAGTTAGTTTCTTCATCTGAAAAATTCAGTTAATGATAATATATACTAGAGGATTAAAAGTGTTAATACAAGCTTTTACAATAATGCTAGTCATTTATTTAGCTATCAATGAAAGGTTAAATATTATTGTTACTATATATAAAGTCTGTGCATATCAATGTTATAAAGAATATTTCTTTGTGTAATTGATCTCTTCAACAGTTTTTGTCCTTAATTTTATTTTTTAAAATTTGTTTTTACTAAGTATAGTTGATTTACAATGTTGAGTTAGTTTCTGCTGTACAGCAAAGTGATTCAGTTATACATATATATATATATATATATTCTTTTCATACAGTAGGACCTTGTTGTTTATCCATTCTATATATAATAGTTTGCATCTGCTAATCTCAAACTTCCAATCCATCCCTCCCCCCACCACTTGGCAACCACAGTCTTGAACAGTTTTTTAAATACTTGTAAAATTCAAGTATTACAGTGACATTTATGTGTCATATACTAATGAATCATGTACATGTTGCTTGAATATTTAGATGTTACTTTTTTCAATATTTTATTACTGTATAATCTCAAAAAATAAAATGTATAATTAATTCATAATGAAAACATACCTAAAAATGTTCAATTATGCCTTATATTTGTTCTTTACAACTAGCACTCTGATATACTGACAACAGAAATAATAATAATAATGTCTACTGTTAATTGATGCTATTTATATACCAGGTGTCATCCTATCACTTGGTTTACAAGCATTTTACTTGCAGATATGTGTGAGGCATGTACAGTCAACATCTTCCCTTTATATTTGAACGACCTATAATAAATAATTTTATCAGACTCATATCTCCATCAACGAAAGATTATTTTATAGCCATATGAGTTGGCAAAGCTAACAACCTATAGAGAGAATACTGTACAACTCATTCTGTGAAAATAAGATTAATGACTGAGAGGATGTTTATTTTACCATTTTCTTCCTTCATAGTTTTGCCTCATTTATTTAACCTATAAATCAGAGTATAATTCAATACCTAAAGTATCATTACAAATGAGTTTGTCAGACATGTGAACAATATACAGAAGATTCACTGCATCTTATCTTTATAATTTTTACTATGTATATGCCTGTAGTGTTCTTAAAAGAAGAACAGTCATTCTTTTTATATGTATAAAACATTGCTTATCATATTGTAAGCGTTTTGTAAGATTTAGTCCTTAGCAAAATATACTGTCATTTTTTTTTTTAATGGCAATGAACACATCTGCCTCCCACTTTATAAAATTTGCAAATAGGTACAAACTGACAGGGAGTTGCCTTATCTTCATTGTTCCAGTGATGTAGACCTCACAGGCAATATTTTGGATGCCAATGACAAATCTAAGGATAGGGATAGAAATAGTGGTGATGATAATGATTTCCTGAAGGGTGAGAAAACCACCTGGGAAAAGTCTACTTCAGTCTTTCATTATAAAATTCAATTTTGCAGAAATACAGCCTTAGAGTTGAAAGCAAGTTCTATGTCCTTCACTTTACCTTTAGAGTAAAAAAAGCAAGTGAGCAAAACCCCAGCTAACATTAGGGGACTTTATTTCTTTATTTTTTGAAAGCAAGTGCCTGTTTATTCTTAGGATAAATGCTCATATACTCCTGTACTCTAATATCTCTAACACAGTATAAGTATTGCACTTTATAGTGGAAAATTAAGTGAGATTTAAATAATCATCAAGTGAAATTTAAATCATTTGAATACGCTGTGTTAAAGATGGCAGAAAAATGTATATTACAGAAAAAGATCTACATCACCTGTTTGAAGATGTTAGAGATGGTTTTTACTTTGTAAAAAATTTAGACTATTTGAAGGGTTAAACTTAAATTCCCTTCAAAATTCACATATCTAGAAAGAATTACTTTCTCAGTACTAGTATCTTTGCAAGAATTAGCAAACATTTTCTGTAAAGGGCCAGAGAAAAAATATTTTAGGATTTGCTGGCCATCTGGTCTCTGTTGCAACTATTCAACTCTGTTGTTTTAGCCTGAAAACAGCCATAGAAAATAAATGAATGAGTTGTGTTCCAGTATAACCAGTTTACAACTGGTGGAGTACTAGGTTTGTTCATTAGGTTGCATTTTGCCAAACCTGTTCTGTAAAATAATTATTGAATCTTTGGTATATCTGGGTGATTGGAACATGTTTAAATTCAATGGCAGTGAGAAATGTCTGGGAAATTTTCATTAAGGTGAAAATCTTGAAGGAGTGGTGGGCATTTCAGTGGTGCATTTTATTATTTCTTCCACTGTATTTTATTTATTGTAATACCAGCTATCTGGAAGGACCTCTAAAATATCTGTTATATAGCTTATCCTAATTCTAGAATAATTTTGCTTAAATTGCAATCAGACATTAATTCAGGAGCTCTCACTTTTGCTACTGGTTCCCTAGTTCATCACAGAGCCTTCAGGAGACCTAATAGAAAATGGTGTGATTTTCCTATGAGTAATGTCACAGGGAGAATGATAAATTCATTACTGTCATTGGAAGATAAAGATTGGTGGAGAGCTCTGTTCGCAGCTCTCTAAATTTGATTAAAAACCAATGCGCTCATATCTAATAAACATACCCTTTCAATTCCTCCGTGTAATTTAGAGATAGCAGCATGAAAATACCCATCAATGTGCTGTTGCACAGTCTGGGAGGATGTAAAGACCTCAAGATGTATTCCAAGGCTTTCTTGACTAATGTCTCCAATATGACTTGTTAATCTCTGCAATGATCAAGTGGCTATTAAAGATAAAACTGTGATAACCTTTTCAAAAATTAGAAGAGCATGACTACAAGTGAAGCGACAATGGCTTCCTGGAGAGGCATCCTTATAGGTGAAGCATTGCCCTATCCAGGCAGGAGTAATGTATGCATTATTTATACAGTGTGTTGGTGGTCTGCATGAAAGATGAAATCCCTGTCTGGGAAGTGCCTTTCTCAGCGGGAGTATTTTAGTTAAAGTGCACAGCAGAACCTGCTGCATTTCCATAAGCTGAGTAGAAGTGGAGAAAATTGGTGTAATATAATTTATTCTTCTCTCTGGGCTTGAGTCTATGTAAAAACAAGACTAATGAATAATATAGGTGAGAATAAATGGGATGTTCTTGTATGCCATTTTTTGAAGATTACTATAGAGGAGTAACAAGCAAGCACTTAAATGATTAGTTTCTTTCTCTGCACCTTCTTCTAGACTTACCTTACTTAGGGCATATTATTCTGCTCCAAAGAAAAGAAGCTTCTTTTTTCTCAAACCTGACTACTTCTGCTTTCTACCTTGTAAACTTTCTTGGAGGCAATAAATCTCCATCCTTAATACCTGATTGAATAGGTGAAAGGCAAGGAGAAAATTAAGAACAAATTAATGAGTTAAAATACATTAGCATTAAAAAAATTTTGCTACAGTGCTTCAGGTAGCATCTCAGGACCTCATAATCCTAAATTAATCTGTTTGATATTGTGTAGCCGTACTAAAATTCTCACATTTCTCTAAACGCAACTAATTTTTTTTCATAATTGCGTGCCCTTGAAAATACTGTTCTCAGTGCCTAGAATAAATTTTACCCTTTCCCACATGACACCTCAGGATCTTCCCAGTGCAGCTGTATGTGGTTCATAGTGTACACCTGTGCGTGGGTATATGATGAATCTGGCAGCATACTCTGAATCATACTTAAAGAATTAGTTCATTGTTACTTCCTCTCTGAAGCCTTCTGTAGCTTCAAGTTTGGTGAATGCCTTTCCTGTGTTTCCACAGCTCTTTGTATATATCTCATTCTACTTTTAAATTCAGCATTTCAAATTATAATTAATGATTTTTATGTCTATCTCATTACAGTGGAAACAGGAAATTATATAAACCTAATCAAATCATCATTAAGTCCACCTTAGATGGAAAATGTAACTGAAGGAAAAGATAGAGGCCTTAGTTAGCAGTTCTTAATAAAGTGTCTTGAGGGAGACAGTCTGCAGTAAATTAAAGATAAGCACAGACTTTATTATTTTTCTCATTTAGAGCAGTTGGACTCCTCCATTGCATTTGGCTGGTTTTATGACTTGATTCACCAAAAGAATGCAGTGCAAGTGACTTTCTGGGACTCTTGGTGCCAGATCGCAAGAAGACATGAAGCTTCTGCCTGGGTCTCTTGAAATGCTTACTTCCCAAGTTGTTCCCTTTGGAATACTTACACTTAGAATTTAGTGAACATGTTGTGAGGAAGCCCAAGCAGTTCCTGGAGTGACCCTACATGGTGAAGAATCAAAGTCTCCAACTGATAGTCTGACTATCAATCAACAGCAGTACCATTTTGCCCTCTATGGGGGGAGAAGTCTTAGAAGTAGATCAAATAGCCTCGGTCAAGTTGCCCTGGCTACTGCCACAAAGAACACTGATAAGCACTGCCCAGCTTGTGGACAACTGAGAAAAAGACATGATCGTTGTTCTAAGCTTCTAATTTTGGAATATTTTGTAATGCAGCAGTAGATAACCAGAACAGTAATGACACAGATGTTTGAAAAAACAAGCCTGCCCCTAGTCATAAATATTCTTACATATATGAGGAAAAAGTAAATATTTATATGATCCTTGTCTCACACATATTTAATTGATTTTTCTTTGAATGGACCTTACTCTTTGAACATACAAAAAGTGAAGCAATTAGAAATATATTTATATATATATATTTATTTATATATACATACATCATAAAATGGTGAAAATTAGAGAGGTCCTGAGATCATCTACAACTTAATGGAAAAAGAAAAATGAAGTTCACATAATTAGGTGATTTACTCTAGGTCACAAAGATAGTGACAGAAATGATCAAGATTTGACCTTGATTCTAGGTCTGAGCTGTTGAAACTTAAATGCAAGTAGAAAAAAAAAGAAGGAAAAGATATATAGCATGTGATCAGAGTTCTAGTTTCCCAAAACTCTGAAGTAGACATAATACATCAGTTAAAGGACTTTTATACTTAGAAGTTCTCCTGTATCAGCGTCAGCCTATTATTATATCAAGACTGTTCAATGACAGATGGTTGGGTCACTCAGTTACTAGGGGGATGTAAATATTTCAAGACTGATTATATATGGGCCTTCAAATTAGAGGATAAAAATATTTTTATAACATAGCTTCCCTTCCATTAAGTAACTCCTCTTATACACGCATAAGCAAATGTATTCATCTAGGATATCTAGGACTATTTATCTTTCAGAGGAGTCTCACAAAATGAAAACAAAACCACCATCACTCGCTGTAATAGGTGACATTTTCAAGTGTGTTTCTAGAATAAGACACTCATTTGTTGGCACGTTGCAGGTGCCTACAAGTATTCTAGCCCAATTTTATAGAACCTTGAAAATCAGTTGAGAAAATTGAGTGCAATGAGGATGTGAGAACTGATGGCAGAAGACTGGAGATTAGAATCCCTTTCCCCATCATGGGAGCAACAACATACTGAGGTAACCTGTCAGTGCGTCGCTGTGTGTGTATGTGTGACGGGGTATGGAATACAGAGAGGCTACTTCTGGTTCATGGTTAAATTTGTAGACTAAGCATCATACCAAACACATATGTTTAGAGCTACCTCTAATCTTAATTTGCAAAGCTTATTTTCTATTATTATTGTACAATCCCAGAGTTCCACTTCTTGTTTTTGTACCTTACTTAAGTTCCCACCTCCTTCCTAGGACATCTACTCTCAGAGAATTTACATCCTTGGTAGTGCTTTCTTCTACCTCAAAGCGCTGACCTCTCTTTAGTCTGAAACCACAATTAAGCTGTTATCAAAGACAGAAAGAACCATCATCTTAAATAAAAGTCTGCTTTCAGTCTTGGAATAAACATTCTCGAGGGATGGAATAAAAAGCCTTGCTTGAAGTGGGAGAAAAGAAAAACAGAAAGACAAATACTTCAAACTACTTTTATTATAAATTACTCTTATAGTCTTGGATATAAGTTAAGGAAAGTGGTGAGCTCAAGAATGTCTGCCGTATATCTGTGATGCATGTCTGTTTGAATAGCTGAACCTCTCCTAGATGAAGAGTAGTGGCTATAAGCAAGATTTGGCACAAAAGATCAGTTTCATTTTGTATATGTTCAATTTGAGATGATAACTATCTAAAGGGAGATGCCAAGTTGGCAGTTGGACGATTGTGTCTGGAGCTCTGAAGAGAAATCTGGACTAGAGAAAAGCATATAGGAGGGTTGTATAATGGTGATGGCGATGCCAATGAAAGCTGTGGGAGTAGGTGAGATTATGCAGAGAGGTGGTATACAGTGAAGACTGATTTAAAGGCTTTATAAAGGAGGGTGACATGATAAAAAATGATTGACAGTAAGAGTGCAGAGAGTTAGAAGAAAAATGCAAAGTGTGTGATATCAGAGAAGCTAAGAAGGATAGTGTTTCAAGGAGAAAATTGTCACCAGCATCAATTATTCCTTACAAATCAAGTAAGATGAGAGCTTCAATCCCATTTCAGCCATTCTACTTTCCAGTCATACAAATTTTTAGATTCTTAAACATGCCATGATCTCCCTCACCTCTGGGCTTTCACACCTGCTGCTCAGTCTGCTTGGAGTACACTTCCTGTCCTTATTGTTGGGTTACTCATTAGTCAGCCTTTAAGGTTTTGACTTAAAAGTTATGTTCTCTGGAAAACCTTTCTGATCTCCCACAAGGTAGGGCAGGAATTTAACCTGTGAGCTCACATTACACCTTATGCTTTATTATTATTACTTTTTTTTTTCTTGACTGTTATTCCTTCCCATTGAACAGCAGTCTCCATGATGGTTGGAATCATGATTATGTTGTGTACCACTATAACCCCAGGAGAGTAATGGGGCATACAGTAAATATTTATTCAATATATGCTGAATTAATAAATGAGTGAAAGAAAAGATTTTTATTTAAAAATTTTACATCCTGGCTTTTTTTTTAGGCTTTCCTGATTCCTTTCTGAATGCTCCTCCTTTTCTTTTGAGGCACCTATAATCCTGCCCTTATATGTTGTTCTCAGGGTTCCGTTCTTGCCCATCTTCTCTTGTTAATCTATTACTGTGCACACATTCATGCTTTATTTGCTGTATTGTGATCAATATCATATATTGATCTTTGACCCCAACCCCTCCAATGATCCTACCTATATGTCCACTTTTTTATTAAATACTTCTAGTTCAATATTAAACTGGCCCCTAGGTTCAATACAGCCAGTTACATAAGAATAAACTCTAATCCATTCCTCTACCAGTATCCTGAGACACTGGCATCAACATTCTCCTGGTCATCTAAGGAAAATATCTGGGATTCATCATAGACTACTGTGACTCTTTGCCCACCATTATCTGATCAGCCACTAATTTTCTTAGTATTTTGGAAATCTTTATTCTGTTTCTCATTTTTTTTTTAGATCAAATGCTTATTGTTTTTCAAGTAGTTTTCTGAAGAGCCTACTTAATTTATTTATCCACAGACACATTGCCCTTTCATTTATTCTATATATTGTTATCTTTTTAACTGGCCTGTTTCAAACTCACCTGCTTCAGACTCTTTAGTGAGATCCCTTTTCATAAATCTCCCAAACAAGGCAGAAGAGGCCCTTCCTGACATGATTCCTGCCTCCCTCTTGACATTCATGTCTTATTACACCCTCTATCATCACAAAATTGTAGTTCCCTGGACATGCATGCTTTCTTTATACCGTCATGACCATGAATATCTATTTTCTCACCATGGAAGAGTCCTTGCTATGACTCTTGTCAAATCTTAAACAAACAAACAAACAAAAAGTTACTTAAAACACAATCAACTATCAATCTTTTTGTGAAACATGCCATTCCCATGCCCAGACATTAATCCATTTCTGAGATATTCTTCTACTATAAGCATGTTTGTTGCTACATGTTATCATCAAATTCTAATAGTTTCTTTGTCTTTGTCTTTTACTTACTATATTGTGATTTTTTTTTAGTTCAAGATACTAGAACTAACTTTCTCTTTTTAAGGACTGGTACAGTGTATGTGCTACATAAAATTTTATGAGATGAAATGAAAGAGCTTCTTGAAACAGAATTGTTATGAATGTAAAACCCAGTTCTCATCCTGTTAGAATTCAGTTTTTTATGCAATTAGTCTTGTCGCTAAAGCAACCAAGCTACTGTAATACCACATTCAAAATTAATCAGTGTTAAATTTAGATTAAGTAATGTCATTATTTCTAATAAGATATTGTCATATAACGAAAGTATTTTTGTTTATGGTGGTAGTGTTACTAGTTGAATTGATTATCTTGTTAGGGAAATATTTGAGGCATCATGTTTTTGCTAAACTAAGTCAAAATTTAGTAGCCTAGAACTTTTATTTCATGTAAAATGTTGAAAAATAAGAGGATGATACTAAAACTATCAACTAAAAAATTACTTTAGTACAGCAGCATATCATTTTTTCATGAATAAACTATAAAGTCAAGTGTGAAAAAATTTTTATAAATCCCTATGGCAATGGAGAATAGAATTAAAATTCAAGTAAAATTAAATTCTACAAGATTAATGTTGCCTGTTATATATGATGACAATAAACATAATACAATTTTGTTAACTTATTGCTTTAAAATGCAAGTTGATAACCAACTGTGGTACCATTTTAGCACAGGTAACTACTTGTGTGAGTGTCCCAACAGGTAACCTGTGCAGTAATGGAGAGGCACTTAACTCTAATTTTTTTTATAGTATCTTAAATAAAATTAAAATTTCTTTAGGGACCGTAGTATATTCAGTGGCAACATGAAGAATGTTGTCACTTCTTTACCTACACACCTATCTACCTATCTTTATTTTTATCTTTAATTAAATATCATTTTCTACTGGGGGTATTAAGAATATATAGGTGAGTCCGCAATTACACTATAAGATCTCTTATATGTAGGAGATACTTTTTTTTTTTTTTTTTTTTTTTTTTTTTTTCCTTGCGTTATGCGGGCCTCTCACTGTTGTGGCCTCTCCCATTTGCGGAGCACAGGCTCCGGACGCGCAGGCTCAGTGGCCATGGCTCACGGGCCCAGCCGCTCCGCGGCATGTGGGATCTTCCCGAAACGGGGCACGAACCCGCGTCTCCTGCATCGGCAGGCGGACTCTCAACCACTGCGCCACCAGGGAAGCCCTGTAGGAGATACTTTTGAAGATATATTTAGTTCATAAATATTGCTCAGGAAGTGGGGGGAAGGCACTAAATTTAGTGAAGAGCTGTCCCTTATCTACTTGTTGAAATCAGATAACTTTACCTTCCATTAACTTCAGGATTGTGAAACTCTGGTGTGTTGGTAAGTTAACAATTTAGTCGATCTTCAGCTTATTGGTTCCCAAAACACTGTCCCCAGATCTATATTAGTATCACCTTGCAACTTGTCAGAAATGCAAATTCATGGCCCATCTCCAGCAATTGATATTTTAATAAGCCTTCTCATTGATTCTGAGGTACACTATAATTGGAAAAACTCTGCCTTAAAGTACATAGGTTCATGGAATTTTGGAGTCCAAAGGAAACTTAGTAACTCAGTCTCTCATTTTCTAGATGATGCCAATAATGATTAAACGACTTGCTCAGGGCAGCTCCATAGCTAACTGCATTGTTAAACTTCTGGTTCTGTGCAAACTTATCCAAGCATAGAAGGATCCTTAAAACTGGACACACAAACACTCACATGTGCATGCATAAAGTAGATCTAGTATTTACTTTTTAAAGGAGTTTTCTAAAATTTTTATCGGCCTCTCAAATGAATTAGACTCATACTTTATAAGCAGTCGTCAATGTCATTTCCTGTTTTAAGAGGTAGACTTAATAAGGCTTAATATTCCATCAATGGATATGCCATATACCTACAAAGAGCTTGGTCAGTATGAATCAAATTTATTAAATAATTTATATGTGGGAAACATTTAAGGCAGGGATAGCAAAAAATCTTTTCTGACATAAATCATTCCCAAAAGATATTTTAAAATAAAAAATTTACATTGCAGCCCATATATAATTGATTAAACTTACCTATTTAAAGCAGAAACATTAAAAATTTGATTCTTTTTAAACGCTTGACTGCAATTGCAATAGATATTTTAATGTTTATATATAATAACCTTTTTCATAGTGTAGTCAAATATAAAAGTTAGTACTTTCCTAATTTGTGTATTTGCATGAACAGACATGCTCTTCTTCATAAATTAAATTGTTCACAGTGTGAAAGCTTTGTTTCTCTAAAGAAAAGGTAGAAGAAATGAGTGGAGATAGATCCCCTATAAAGAGTTGCAATTGTGCCAAAAGGAAATTGCATTTTCCCAAGAAGTTCTTGTTGATGGAGAAAACACAAGGCACCAGCTAAATAAATCAAAGTCCCATTTCAGTGAGCCCATCTGAACAAAACTGCATGCCCTAGATTCATTACTTTGGAAGATAAGTCAAATCCACAAGGTTTCCCAAGGAGTTCAAATTTGATTTTCAGTCTTATTCTGATTATTAATATGTTTGGTCAACAAGGTAGTTAAAATATCTGCTTGAAAAAGAGTCATAAATATATATGCTATACTTAATTAGGCCTATCACCACCTCCTTACCCCCACTCCCCCAATCCCAGTAAACAAATCAAGATGAACAAAATATATTGTGTTTTTACTTAACTTGCCCATTTTATGTCAAGTCACGTGCAGGCAGATAGTAAGTCTGATAGTTCCATAGAATTAGGTTAAATACTGCTGGAACTCCCAGTAGTAAAATAATAATACAACTTCCCTGGGGCCTAAGGTAAGTTGTTTTCAAAGATTAGGTTACCAGCATAAATTTGACTGTGAGAATGTTTTTCCTTGAGCACAGTTAGGACCTGTCACAATATCCTAGGATCCAATGGCATCCCTTTAGTAAACCAAGATAGGAAAACTGTCTAAAAGTTTCCGGGAAATTGGAACCACTGTTTTCTACATCTAGCAATGCACAGGACTATAGGTATGATAATGATTTTAGTTCAAGTATGCAAGTTGAAAGTCAGTCATGTCCCACTTGTAGATCAAATCTTTATGATAATAACATACTGGTCTGATCTTGGATTAGAATTTGTTATTTTTGAGATTTATGGGACATATTATAGTCTCATGCAGTGTAGACAAACCCAACTTTGAGATAGATCTATCTCAAAGATAGTCTGTCTAGTACTTGAGAGCTGCAGATGTTTGAGCAATAAAATAGCATTTGTTGGGCTTCCCTGGTGGTGCAGTGGTTGAGAGTCCGCCTGCCGATGCAGGGGACGTGGGTTCGTGCCACGGAGCGGCTGGGCCCGTGGGCCATGGCCGCTGGGCCTGCGTGTCTGGAGCCTGTGCTCCGCAATGGGAGAAGCCACAGCAGTGAGGGGCCCACGTACTGCAAAAAAAATTAAAAAATAAAATAAATAAAAATAGCATTTGTTAACTATTTACAGCTGAACTCTTGGAATTTATATTATGTATTAGATAGGAAACATGTGGAAAAAAATCCAGAGATATCTCTCTCTTCAGAAAGCATGTAGTAATTTAAACTTTCTGCCTGTATATGGTCCTGTAAAATTTATACAGGAAGAAGTTAAATGTATAAAATGATTTATAGGTGGATTAAGAAAGCTTGCAAGTTTGGGATTTCATACATCTTCATTTAAACAGTTATAAATCTCTGTAACCTAAATTGCTTATCCTCGCTCTACAGAAGCAGCATAAACAGAGCAAGCAATTATCTGTAATAAACATTTTCTTTAATATTGTGGCAATCCCATTTCCTTAACACACTTGTCATAATACATCTTGTGCTCTCCTAGAGTCAAAAACTGCGTCCTAGTGGCTCTTGCTTTTTGCAGTTGGGCTGATGCTGTAGCTACTGTGGGTAAGTCAACATGGTAGTAACATTGAGAGCAAATTATTAAGAGGAATGAAATTTTAGCTCTACCTTTTGAGAGCTAACACATTTTTTATAAGCCAAACATTAAAGTTTTTACTGCCTATGTGGACAGTTTCAAAATAATATGTTCTGTTTATAGTTTTCAGAATATTTATAAAATAAGTTCCAGGTTCTATAAAGTACTACATGCTATTTGAGATATTTAATGAATTGAACAATATCATAAACATGAACCACTGATGTAAATGTTCAATCTGTATCACTAAGAATTAATAATAATCCATAATTTAAAATTTGCAATTTAAATTTAAACAACATTAAATCATTAAAATGACACTAACTTTAACGCTGAAGTTTCATTGACCATCATGCAACAGACAGAAGTTGGAAAGTGGAGGGCTAAGCTAACCACAGACATTTATTTCAAGGAGTGTTTTAGTGATTTTTAAGAAAATTTAAGGATATGTGCAGGGTATCTCTTCAAAACTCTTTGTCTCTGTTCTTTACAATTCTGTATTATCATTTTTTAAATGTTAATACTTTATGCAGATTTACTTAGAGATAGTTGTACTGATTTCCTGGGAGGAAGTAGGAAGCAGATGAGATACAGATCTTGGAAAACAGCTTGAAAATGAATAGAATGAGGTAGAATTGTATTCCCGTTGAGATACTTGTTTCATTTCTTTAAGTTAAAATAAACTAGTCCTCTTTTTTTTCCCTTTTACTACAGGCTTCCCTTTAAATCTGAGTCAAGGAGTACTTCTCTCTTGCATAAAATTACAAACTCACTTGCTTACCAGGCAAGTGAGGACCAGGCAGGTAAAACACTTGAGTGTCAAGGGCCAGACCAGACACTGGTCTGATCCAGTCAGAGAAAGCAGCAAACAAGAGAATAAAAGAGTTGCCCACATGAGCAAGCTGATTTTCATGACCAACTGGGTAATGACATTTGGTAATGGAGAGCCAGACTTTCCAGTATTCCAGAGAATTTAAAAATCCAAATTTAAGTAATATGGTTATTAAATGCTGGCTTAATTAAATTAAAAAAGTTGCTGGCCTAAGAAAAAAATTATCTACCTCTATTTTTCAGTCTTAAACTAGTCTCAATCTCTTCAGGGAACAAAAGTGAAATATTTATCGTGGTGTACATTATCATGATGTTCTAATGGCATTTCTTTTAGATCACTATTCATTAATGCATTTACACTCATATTAGCCCTGAATCTGAATGTTCTTTAACAACAATAAGCACTTACTGTGCATGTAACATAATTCTTGGTGTTGTAGATGAGAAAAAAGAAAGAGAAGACTTAGTGTCTGACATTCAGGTAGGGAACTTTAAAACATAAATGTGAGCCATGAATCAGTTCCTATGTTTTATGATTATAAATTATACGTGAAAGGTACCAGTATGTGCAATGACTTTGAGATGTCTTTTTTATTATTTCTTTATTGATATATTATCAAAACACAAAATACTGTGTAATCACACAATAATATTTACTATATACCTGCTTTATGTGCTAGCAGCAGTATATCTATGTTTAATAAAACATTTCTGCTTCCATAATTCACAGAATAATATAGAAGAAAAGTACAGAATTTGGGGTAAATGATTTCTGTTACTGTCTCAGATTGGTGTGTGACCTTGAGCCAGTCTATTCATTTCAGAGCTTAGTTATCTAAGCTACTAGGTGAAGATCAGGATCATTCTTTCCTAATATGAGACAGTAGAGATGAATATTCTTTGTCAAATGTACAAAACTATGAAAATGCTGGTTACTATCTCTAATCAATCTTCTAACAAAAACTGTAGAGAAAACAAAAAATGAAATGGATGCGGCCACAGACTTTAAAAAGATCTCAGTCTCATTGGAGAAGCACCCCAAATATTTCTGTTCATTTTTTGATTTTTAAGTATAATTAACTCTGTAATCTGTCATACATCATTATTTGGGGCAACTTTCTTTTCTCAATCTATCCATAATTCTTAGAGTGACTTTCTCAATATTGATTAAATAGTTTTGTGGAGCCTTCACATTTTCTAAGCTATTTTCTAAATGTATTTACTGTAAGTGACTATTTTTCACATTGAAGAGAAAAGAAAAACAATTTTAATTAACTCGAATATAGTAGATAATCATCAGGCCTTTCTCTAATATCTTTTTGTGACGAAGTTAAGTGCTTATTTTACTGCTTTTATAGGACCATTTTTTTCCACTTTGTGCAGTGTATGTGTTCAGATATATGAAACCTGTTTTTAAAAGTGACATTGTACATAGGGCTACGGCTCATTCAGATTCAGCAAGATGTCAACTCAAAATCATAACAATTTATACATCATTGGAGATGGTGTTACTGATGGCATATGGAGTTTAATAGGCCTTCACTCTTAGTCCTGAAATCACAGACATTCATCTTCTCATGTTTACAACAACAACTACAACAACAAAAATTAAATTAAATAAAGGTGTTTAGAAGCATTTTTCATTCACCCAAAAGTAAAACAGAATAGAAATGGTGCATGACAAACTTTAGGTCAACAAGAATTAAAATTGATATGTGATAAATCATTGCAGAATGGAACCTTCAACAGAAAACAGTGAAGAATTTACTATCAGCTCTTGTCTTTGTATATGTAATTAGAGGAGGAACCGATACAAGGAGTGGATCTGGTAATTGTCAAAGTCAGTAGCTACATGACGTGAGAATATCTGGAGATGATGGATTGTGTTTGCCTTTTCACTTATAATTCAGATATGTTGGCATCAGTTAGCAACAAGAAACATTTTGAAAATATGTTCTTCAGGCTAGAATTTCCTAGGTGAATCAAATCAATATTAGCAAATTGTTCAACCAAGATGCCTCTCTACTAAGTGAATGGAAATTACTAGGTGAAATCATACGGCAAATTTTAGCTACTCCCATCTGAAGAAAGCAGCGTGGCATGATTGAAAGGGAATAGCCTTTAAAATCACACTTTACTGGTTTGGGTTCCCAAAGCTGACATTTACCAGTTATAAAACCGTGGATAAATAAATCTCTCTGATCCTAAGTTCCTCAGTTCTAAAAGGGGAAAAATACATACATCAATAGGCTGTTTAGGATTAACAAATTAAATTTGAAAAAAATACTGTCATTTTAATTGTAGTACAGGTTATAGGGCAGTTGTTACTATTACTATTATTATCATTTCCAATAGAGGTCATAATTAGAACTAGTTCCAGTATGCTCTGCAACCCAGTTTACCACAATTACCAGAAGAAGCTCAGCCTTTTCCGGTCACACTTTACCTTCATGGCTCTGTCTGTATGTCTCCTAAATTGACTCAGACTACCACGAATGAGACCCTGGCAGTAGACGTTCCACTGTGCCCTATGGAACCCATGGCCTGTCACTGGCAATATTTCCTGTATCCTCAGTATAATTGAAGTCTGACTTCACACTGACAGCTTTCAGGTCCCACACCTCCACCTTCCCCTTTTGCACCACATCTGACAAGATGATGGGAAAGCCCAGGTGCTCCATCCCTTGGCATCGGCACGGAAGTTCAAGCCATGCAAGGCCCAGGGCAGGTATGGGAGTTGTCACCCAGCAGCAACCTTCTTCCACAACATATACTAATGCCACCACCACTCTCTTCACTTAAGCTGTTAAGGATCTTGGGTGCCTGTTCAGCTCTCTCCAGAAAGTCCCATTGTACAAGCAGTAAACTTTTTCATAAACTCTTGGTGCATGTGTGGCATAGTCTGGGCATCCAGACAAATTTTAGATGTATGTGTTGGAAGAGGAGTTGCACCCATTCTCCAGGAGGTATCCATACAATACTCAATCTCTTCCATATCATTTGTTTATGTTTTTGCTCTAATTGAAACCTGGCAACTTCAGGAATCCTGATCCCATTCATCCCTCTCAACTGATGGCTATTTTTTGCCTCATACATGCCACTGGAGGTGGAGTTTTGTCTTGGATAATTCTCATTTCCTCTTCTAGACCATTGTTTCTTATCTTCCCTAAAACAAACAAACAACAAAAATACACCTCCAGATCCTGTGGACCAAAGACTTAACGACTTCACTATAACTTTGCTGTCATTTTTAAGGCACATTCCAAAGATAATTTATCTTGAATAGGTCCCCACCTCCTCCACTATCTTCAGCCTCAAGCTACCTACATTTGACTTGGACTTTTGCAATAGCTAAGAATTGTACTGTGGTGGTCTGAATAATGGCTCCATAGATATTCATGTCCTAATTCCTGGAACATGTGATTGTTACCTCATATACCAAAAGGGACTTTACAGTTGTTATTTAATTAAGGGTCTTGAGATGGAGAGAGTATCTTGGATTATGCAAGTGGAACCTAAATGGAATCAAAGGTCCTTATAGGCAAGAAGCAAGAAGGTCAAAGAAGGAAGTAGGAGACAATGAAAGCAACATTTTGGATAGATGGGAGGAAAGGGGGCCACAAACTAAAGAGTGCAGGTGACCACAAGAAGGTAGAAAAGGCAAGGGAAAAGATGTTTCCCCTTGATATTAGGCCTGGGAAACTAATTATGAACTTCTGGTCTCTCAAACTGTAAGATAGTTAATTTTTGATGTTTTCAGGTGCCAAGTTTTGGCAATTTTTATAGTGGCAATAGAAAACTAATTCATTTGCCTTTTGCTGCTCTTGCGTCCTTACAATCTGCTGGTGATAAGGTATATAGTGTGTTTCTTTTAAAACACAAATGAAGTCATTTCATTTTCCTGCTCAAAATGCTCCAGTGACTTCCCATTTCAGAATAAAACCTAAAGTCCACACCATGCCCTAAAGGCCTCAGTGGTTCGGTTCTGACTGCCTCTGTTTCATTACTTTCCCCTCTTTCACACCACTTCAGCCACACTGGAATCCAGTCTCTTCCTTGGACACATCAATCATGCGCCTGCCTCATTATCCCCTCACCTCATTACTATCTCAGCTCAAGATAGATGTTTTTTCCTTAGAGGGCACCTTCCTGACCACTGTACCCAAACAGTAGCCTCTGCCACTCTCTAACCTTTGCCCAGCTTTCCTTTGTATTCTTCTTCTATTTTTTAACTTAGGTTGCTGTTATGTCACCTATTAATTTGCTTATTTTCTTTCTTTTCTTCTAGAATGTAAATTCCAGGAAGAGACCAGGGGCTTTATTTTTTTAACAGCTCTATCTCCAGCACTTAGAATAGTGTCTGCCTAATAACAGGCAATCAGTACATATTTGTTGTATTAATTATTTAAACTCTTATAGTAACGATATTACTGTCTATATTTTTACATACCTAACAAGCCCCTTATGATGTTCTTAGCACTGCTTATATGCCTTACAAATTGAAATGCATTTAGTCTTCATGTCAACCCTACAAAGTAGGTACCTCTATTACGTAAATTTTATAGATAAGGGAACTGAGGGACAGAGGTTAAAAAATTTGCCCGAAGTCACAAAGCTTGTAAGTCATCGACCTCCAGAGTTCATGTGTTTAACCAGCAGGCTGTGCTGTCTCTCTAGTAGTTGTATCAAGCAAACATACATTGTACTAGCCAATTGTATTTTTTTTTCTTGATATAATGTACTTTTTTCTATTTAAGTGTTTCTTTCAATTTTCTTTTTTTTAAACCTCTTTTATTCGAGTATTTACAGATTCATAGAAAGTCACAAAGATAGTACAAAAGAGTCCTAACCCACTTTCCCCCAGTCGTTATATCTGACATAATTAGAATACAGTGTCAAGTCCAGGAATGTGACATTGGTGCAATATGTGTATAAAGTTCTATGTCATTTCATCACCTGGAGATTCCTGTAACCAGCAAACCAATCAAGATAAAAAATAATCACAATCAATACAAATATCCCTTGTGCTACTGCTTTATAATACCCATCCCCTTCCCACCACTGCCAAGCCCTGGCTACCACTAATCTGTTTTCCATCTCTATAATTTTGTTATTTCAATACTATTATATAAATAGAATCATGCATTACGTGACCTTTTGAGTTTGACTTTATTTTCTTTAGATTAATGCCCTTGAAATTCATGTAAGCTGCCTTGTGCATCAATGGTTCATTCCTTTTTATTGCTGAGTTGTATTCCATTTTTCAAATATAATTTATGATCTTTTTCTCAATATGAAATAATAAAAGTCTAAGAGAGCAACACATTAAATGTTTTGAAAGATAGAAGCAGATTCTGCTGGAAAAAATCTGTTTTTAAAACAGTCAAAATTAACAGAATTCTAATAGACATTACATAGACATGTTAACTTCAAAATATGACAGTTAACAATTTAGAAATTTAAGATTAATCATAAATAAAGTTAATGTTCAGAAATGCATGCATATTTAAAAATAAAATTATGTTCCATCACCTGTCACGAGACTGTAAATTTGCAGTTGTGCTATTCAGGAGATCACTGGGTGCTGGCTAGAATAAGCACATGCACACAACTGCCCAGATGAACCTAGGTATGTTATATAGCAGAGCATGGACAGTCACCTTCTGCATATGGAAGATGACCTCAGCCCAGATTACTTTTCTTGGCGAGGAGGGCAGGGGTTGGAAGCCTAGGCACTGTAGGCAAGGCAGGGAGCTTCTAGAGTGCTGGGTGCTGGGGAGGGTGCAGATTGGAAAATCAGTGTGTTCAGATTAGTTTGAGATGGTTTGTTGCTAGACTGGTCTTTGTGTCTGTGTCAGTCCCTATGTCCAGAGATGTCAGGTTTGGGTGTAATCAGTCTCTCCACTCTGTTGTTTTGCTCAGAAAATTTGCATGCCTAGATTAAATGTATCTGCTGTGAGATGGTCTGTCGAGAGCATGAATTTTCATCATCTGAATAACATCATCGTGGTCCTAGAGGAAGCCTTGCTTCCCCTTCTAGGAGCTTGACTCCATGACAGCCATAGCCAGGAACAGGTTGAGGGATCACACCCTGCTCTCGTTGGAGCTCAGGCTCCCATTGCCTTAATTCTGTCTCATCAGCCTGGCTGTAAGTTCCCCAGAGTCAGCTCTAGCCGTAGAGCCTTGTTTTTCTCCATAGCTGCCCAAGCTGTAGTGTTGAGGAGCCACTACTATTAGAAGCTTAACAGATACAATTACTTAATAAGTCTGAGTCTCAGTTTCCTCATTTGTAAAAAGAGAGCAAATATTCTAACACGTGGTAATTGGAGTGTGGTCAATATTAAGTAACCTCTGACATGTGAAACGTATAATCCATTGTCTTGCATGATAAAAGCATGCAAAATAGTGTTTAAAATATATTCTGTATATTCTAAATACAGAATGCTTAGCTATGTGTCCCTTAGATTCAGCTGGACATATTTTTTAAACATGACCTATAAACAGTTGCATTTTTGCTGGCATAATAATCACATAAAAACCATACCAAGAGGCACCCTGGAGAAAGAAGGAAAACCACACCCAGCCCAATTTGGGGGAATATATACTAATTTTTTGTGTGTAGAAGTTATCATGATTATTATTGTTGTTATTTATGGCATTACATTGTTAGGATGTGAAAGAGTTTTTACCACGGAGTTCTAAATCTTATTTAGATTCTTAGTAGCATTCTGAATTAAATGTTATCTCAACCTATACATTTGAACTAACATAATTCTTAAGCTATAACAGTAATTGGGAAAAGAACAAAGTAAATCCATAGCAGCAGCCAAAAGAATAAGACAGGTCCATGAATATATTTCAACACATTAAAAAAGGCAGAAAGTTGACGGAAGCCTGATAATAAGTGAAAAAAGAACGGAATCATATTAATGATATGCTAGCCAAAATAATGTGGGAGGGAGCTCCAGTGAATGAACTGTAGAAAGACTTCAGTCTTGTTGTCCACAGTGCTGGGTGATTAGTTGAGAAAGGGGCTGGACAAACAGAAGTTCATTGGAAAGCTGCCTATGAAACAGCTGCTCTAGGGCTTTCCTCTCCCACTCCTCACCATCCCTCTCCCAGCCCCTAGTTATTCCACTAACAGCTACCAACATCCTGTTGTTTTCTCCTGAGCAAAAACCAGAAGACATTACACTAAAAGTATTTTGCAGACTGTGGAGAACTAAGGCTCCCACTGTTAGCATAGACATCAAAGAATAAAACTCTTTATTCTACAATTTTGAGAGTAAATAATCTAATGGCTAGTTCTCTCTCTCTGCTGAATTCATGCTGGTTATCAAACCCTGCTGACGCATATGGCATTTCCCCATCTTCTTAGTAAGAGGAGAGGTTTAACAAGAGCACAAATCCTGACGCTCCACATTAGGGCTGGTTATGGGAGAATACTAGCATTAATAACACTATTCCTATTCTTACGTGGATATCAAAGGGTCACCAGCAGAATGAGAAATACCTGTATAAGCCAACCAAAGAAAGAAAACACAATTGACAGGGAAGGAAAGAGACATTTGATAGTAAATAGAAGACAACTAAAAAAAAAATTCTAATTGCTACCATCAAAGGGAAGAATGCTATGAAAACCAACAAAGATGCAATGGCGATGATCAAAACATTCAGAACCCAGTTTTTAAAAATAGCAATAAAATAGTAAAAACTCTAAAAAGTTTGATCAAGAGAAACATACGCATGGCAAAAAATTTTTAAATACACATATGCACGTAAATATACATACGCTTTGGAAATGAAAAAGAGTGGGTCCATCTCATAAAAACTAGCAAATGAAAGGAATGAGAAAATGTAAGTGTGCTAATATTTTCATCTTACATAATAGAATGCCAAGTGATAATGTGGAAAGTAAATGGAACATGAAGTAATAATAGAGGTTTGATTATATAAGACCTCAGACAAACTATATAAATCAGGAAGAAGAGGAAAGAAAAAGGAGGTGAGACATAAGTTAAACTATCACCTTACATAGCAGGAGGGTTTTATCTAAATTAGGAAATAGTAGTTTAAGCTTACACTTTTAAATTACTGAAATAACCATCAAAGATTAAAATGAGGGCTTCCCTGGTGGCGCAGTGGTTGGGAGTCTGCCTGCCGATGCAGGGGACATGGGTTCGTGCCCCGG
>NW_006780574.1:1543811-1548385 GCF_000442215.2 Lipotes vexillifer
GAATGACCAAGGGGGGGTGGTGGGGGGGAAAGCAAGAAAGGAGAATCTGTTTACTAAAATCAAGAATTAAACAGGAGATATCATTACCAACTTTTCAGAACTAAAAAAAAAAAAAAAAAAAGATTAAAATGGAAGAGTAGGGTTGGCGTCGGTGGGAAGAAGATGATGAAAGAACAAGCGTTTATTATAAGTCCTCTTGTACTGTTTTTTTCACCCTGACATTTAAATATTTTAAAAACTAAAGTAAAAATGGTATTTAATCAGATAGATTTAAAACAATAAAGTCAGTTAAACTGGTTACATTTAACATGGTTTGACAAAGTACCTACTAATCTGACATTTATCAGATTGATTTTGTCATTAAAGAAGCAAAATAATCACATTCATAGACTGTGTAGCCGTAGCTCAAAACTGTGTCTTTATTGTACATTGTGTAGTCTAATGAATATTTGCTGGTGTTTAGAGGATACTTTTTGTTGCATTTCACTTAAAACATGTTATTAAAATAGAAATGCTTGTTTATTGTAGAAACTAAAAGGAAAAAAGAACAATAAAAGTTGCTTCTAATCCAATGACTGGTTCTTTTAAATTACTATCGCGCTGTAATACAATTATTTTCCTGAGGAAGAATTCTCAGGAGGGAATTTGACATTTTATAGTACTCTGTGCATAAGCTCACATATTATTTAAAATAAAATTTATAATTTAGACGTATAAGTCATTCCAGCTCTTAAGTTTTCAGTTATTGAATAATTTAGCCTTTTTTTCTTTTTTTTTTTGCTATGCAGTTTCAGAAGAGAAATATTAACTACAGCAATAGTTATACAGGAGACCTAATAAGAAAAGAAGGGAAATATTTTTTTTTAAATGATAAATGCATGTTATTTCCATTTGATATATATGGCTTTATTCATTTAAAAGTATAATTTCATTTTTTTCCTTGAATTTACAAAATAAACATTAGGGAAAAATTGAAATTTAGTCTGATTCTTTGGCATTCTACTGTTAGATCATATGCCAGTTTAATAGGCCTGTGAACAATTAACATACATCACTGGAATTGAAAACAAAGCAGTCATCATCTCAATGATATAATTTTTCCTAATTTTAAAGTGTCGATTGAGTTAGTATTTGCAATAGACCTCTTTGTCATCCTAATACTCTTCTATGAAGATTTGCTGTTTTTGACCATATCACCTGATTTCCAGATCATCTGGATTTTTAAATCCATGAAATTCCATAAATCATGAATTGTAAGACAAGCACACTGCTGAATGCTGAAGATACAAATGTACAAAAACAGAGTATTTTTCCTCAATTAAAAGAAAAGCATAAATATAAATTAATGTAGAAATGTCTAAATAAAATTCATATATGTTCTTAGGAGAGAGGGTTTACTGAAACCTGGTTCCCTACGAAAGCTTCTTATAAGATGTTGGGAAGCAGAATGAAAAGTAGATTAGGAGAACATGCTCAGAAGAGAGAAGAGTAAGCGGCACAAGGTAGTGAGAAGGCAGATGTAACTTCTTTATATTTGCGCTGAAAAGTTTTTAAGCCTGTGCCTCTCAGAATTTTATGGAAATATGAATCCCATGGGCATCTGGTTAACCTGCGGGCTTGAGTCCGCCAGTGTGTGGGCGATCTGAGATTCTGTGCATGAAACAAGCTCCCACGAGAGGCCTGTGCTGCTGGTCCCAGGACCACAATTGGTTTAGTCAAGGCCGATTCCACAGAGATTCAAAGCAAATGTTTTGAACTGTGTGCATATTTACTGAAGCAATGGAGAAGGTCATGTGTAGGAAAATGATTCAAGGAAAAGCTCTTCCTCTCTCCAGCTTCTCAGTTGTTTGCACTTACCTTCCCTAACTGACTTCCAGGGAGCAGGTTCTGCTTAAGTCCTTAAGTCCTCCTATGCTGATGTTTGGCTTTGCCCTACCACTCATGTTTCAAAAAGTGATTCTGCCAGTTTCCAGGAAACTGTGGCTTGTTTATTTTAAAAGCATTTGCTTGTTTCACCTCTACATACTAAAATAGGCATCACTCTCCTCAACTAGTTTCAGTGCTGTTGTTTTAACTGAGCAGAACACTTCAACTTGATGGTTAATACAGCTTTTACTCTGGCTACGTCCAACCAGTCTATATGTATTGCCTGTAACCCAGACCTGAAAATATGTGATCCAATATAGGTGGTCAATTAGTTACATGTTAAACACATTTGATGGGGTATTTCTTGATATGGTGATCTAACCATTGACTTTACCAGTTATGTCTTAGTGCATAAGAAAATGATTACCTTTGAAATATTTAAAATGTAGGTTTTATTGCTCTGTATTCAGAATGTAGATTTTCTTGCTCTGCATTCAAAAATTTATATTCAGTACCTCTGGTGTAAGACTGAAGAAACTGCATTTTTAATTAGCACCTAGATGAGTCTGATTTTGTGTGAACCTCTCCTAGGGAGTTAACATTCTCTTGCAACACCAGGCCATCAGGACAGTTGATGAGCATGAATAGAGATATCTGACAACCTGTCTGCAGGTAGTGATTCTTGAAACTGGGGTGTTATCAATTTGAACCAATTGGAAGGACTATAATTGAGATTGCATTAATGATCTGACCATAAACCTAATGAGTTATTTTGTTATTAACAAAGAAAGGAAGAAATTGACCTTCAAATTGGGTTCATTTTGGACTGTAAGGTAGAATGTCATTCACCTAAATGCTCATTATACCTGATCTTTAGATGAAAGGTAGTTTTTCCCCAAAAGATAAGAAAAAATGTTATGTTAATTTCACATGTTCAGCAATGGATAATGCTAAGATGTCAAAATGTCTCTGGAATAGGAAACTAACTAATGTGTACACTAGAAATATTGCAAATAAGAGATAATTGCCATTGGGAATTTGCATGAACCTGAATCTTAAATAGTTCTTGTGCTAAAGCTGGTCTCTAAAAATAGAAATTTGAGAACAGAGAATAGGGCCTCCATGAGGTATTATATTAAAGTAAACTAATCAATCATTAATTTTAGAAACATGGATCAGAGATAAATCCCTTATTAGAGCAATATTGAATATGGCAACTTTATGTCACTGTGTATCGATCACCAATTCCTCTGTAAGGGGCCATTACCCAACTTAATGACCATTTACCCAATTTAAAACTATAATTAAGAATTTTCAAGTATAGTCAATCTATGACTACATTTTTATACATTATAATGTCTAGTGATAAATTTCAAGTTTTTAAAAATATTAAACTTTCATTAAATGAGAAATTATTGTCCTTACTCTGAGTATAGTGTAGAACGAGATGAGTAACTAGTATAAGATTTAAACAAAAAATAACATTTTTCTCCCTCCAAGTCTACTTTAGAGCTATGTTTTTCTTGTATTGAGTCCTGCAGATCAGTAATGTACAAATTCCAAAGTGATTGTGAAATGTATTTCATATTCTAGTTGGTTAATGGTCCAATGAGAAATTTAATGATGGGGTTTTTGTTCATTTATTTATTTTCAGAATTTTAGAAAGAAATTATTTTTAAGATAATAAAAAATGTTCCTATGGAGAATATGGCATAAAGTATAACAAATGACATTTAACCACTTTTTAAAATACTGGGAATGCTTAATAACTACAGAAGTCAAAATTTCCCCTTTGAATTTAAATAAAATTACCAGAATGTTCCATTTGGTTATAATGTAGACTTAAGAAAATTACTGTCACTCTGAGGTACTGGAACTTTGCAGTAAAGTGATCACCAGGGAAAGAATTGCTCAGTGGGTTTCAAGGAGCTGCAAGTCAGTAAACCAGGGCAATAAGACAGTTGGAAATAAGAATAATAATACCAGTAGCTAAATGCACTGCCATTAATGTGCCCAGCATATAATAGAATATTTTAGTAACATCTATAGATGAGCTCTTCTCTGTATATAATTTTCCATCTAATTTCCCAACAGCCCTATTATTATCCCCATTTTACAGATAAGAAAACTGGAGCCCAAAAATATTACATAACTTTCCCAGTTCAACTGCTAATCTGTGATAGAAGCAGGTGTTGACTTCAGATCCATCTGATATGAAAAGTTCATGCTTTTAATCACTATTAGGGAATAGAGAAAATTTGTGAAGTCTGACTACTTTTGAACATCCCTTAGATCTTTCATAAAAACACGTAAAATTGGTAGTCAAAATACCACTCTTCAATATTCATCATCAGGCAGTATTTCTTATGTATTGGATTAGACGACTGTTTATTTGGTGGTGGGTGAGGTGAGTTTTTGTTGGTCTTTATCCCAAATAGATTAGATAGACAGATATTTAACTAGTAGAATCACACACTGTATAGCAAGACATTCGCATTGTGGAAGGCACATGCAAACTGAGGCAAATTACAGGAATCATAAATTTACATATGCCATCCATTGCTTGCTCTGAGGTTGAATGCTTTTTAAGGGCTTTGTCAGAAGAACTCATCAGCACTAAGTAACTACTTTCCTTCTCTTGCCTATATTCTCCAAGTCCTTTCGTTCCATTGGCATACATTTTATGCACCTATGAAACACTTCTGCTG
>NW_006780574.1:1548977-1557367 GCF_000442215.2 Lipotes vexillifer
AAGCACTATGATAAGAACAGGAGAAAAATTTCCTCCTGAGGCAGGGATCTAATTTAGCCAGCTTTTGTTTGTAAAAAGCTCAACAATACATTAACCACCATCTACAGTCTGAGTAGTGACCTAGGTACTGGTGATGTAGGTAGATGGTCCCTACTTTAAGGGGAACTTAGTTCGAGTGACAGCCAGATAAAAAGATAATTTCAAGTTCAACGTAATAAAGGCTATAATAGGAATCCATGCAGGGTACCAAGACAGCACAAAAGAAAATCTCTTAATCCAGGTAGAGGGAGAAGTATGATCACCCAGAGTAGAGTCTCAACATGAAAAGTAATATTTCAGAAGAGAAAGGTCCAGAGGCATGCGCTTTCTGTCTGGACAAGTACCAGTCCTGAAATTCAGGTACCTGGAGATTATACTGACTGCCCTTTAGTAGGATGGTATGTAGGTTGAAGCTGTGGATAGTATGGATGTATAGAAGTTAGTTTTATATTTTGATTTAAAATAGATTAAAAATATTGATAAGCCAAACATAATTTTAAAGTATATAGTGATATAAAAATGTGCTATTATCTTCTGAAGCTTCTGGATTGGTAAACACATTGACGTGCTGAGAGGGTGATGCACCCAAGGCAGGGCATGCCTCCCCCCATCCCCAAACATTTTTCTGTACATCTCTTCCAATTGGCTGTTCTTAATTTTTGTCCTTTATAATAAACCAATAATGGTAAGCCAAAAAAAAAAAAACCCCAACTCCCTATGTTACTTATCATGTGAAAGTACTGCTTATTGAATTTATTTTGATCAGAAAATATTGGTATCAGTATAGACTCAAGCTACTTGCAGAAGCAGCTATAATCCTGTCTGATGACTTTTTTTCTTCATTTAACTGGCCACGTGTGTCACTGCCTGACTCATAGCAAGGTATTGTGACGCTTGAGAATGATTTAGAGTTTTAACTATTTCAGAGGAGATCATCTCTCCAAACGCCACAAGGAATGCCATCATTATATTAATGAAATTCCCATTAGAGGGTTCTTGGGATGATAAAGTGGCAACAGGGATTAGCATTTCCAGGAGAAGCATTACACTTTCATGACAACCATTCTCCCCTGTGTTTCAAAAGAATGGAAGGTGGTTGCCAAACAAGGAATTGTTAAGACAGGAGCCAGGCTTTCAATTTGGCTGATTGGACATGGTAATTTTCTGCCTTTTATTGAATGAGATATTTTAAAATACAGTTCTCTGACTATAATAACAAACTACCTTTTACTTATGTCATTCGTCTTCTATTTCATGGTTTACTTTTTACTGTATTGTGTGGATGGTAAGCTCTCTCCCAGAACATTAGATGGTATGCTGAGAGAATTCACCACTGAATAATTTATTCTCAGGGAGTGTAGTATTAGCCCAGACAAGAGGAGTAAAAAAGAAAAACATAGTGATAGAAGTGCTTCTATTTATTAAGGTACCAATAAGACGAAAGTCTTACCAAAGAAAAGTAGAATTTCCAAAAATTGTGCTATAAGAACAAAAGTCTAGTTTATGCTAAACCACAGAATTTCCTCAGCAGGTCACTGACTGGGGAAACAAATGGAAATATAGATTTCTTCTTGGCAGTAAGTGCATAATTAATCAAGTTACTTGGCTGTCTTTTCTCTACTTAAATGGTACCAAACTGGCAATTGTTTATTTTTTCTATTTAAAGGTTAAGTTCAATCGATGTTTTGGCTTGCTTTATTATTTCTTGCCTCCCTCTTCTATTCCTTCCAACCAAATGTTCTTTTTGATGGACTTAATATTTTATTCTGTAGCTGAAATGGCACTATTTTTCTGCCAAAAATTTAGTTAGTAGGCGCCATTGTGGACTTAAGGAGCATTCTAACTCCAAGACTAATAAAGAATTCGGTCAGTAATCAGTTTCATTCCTCCCAGAAGTGCCAGTTTCCATCTCCACTGAGGCCAAGATCTTACAGAATAAATGGTCTCTTCTCTCAATGCCTTTACAGAGTTAGGAGGCAGCCCTCCCTTATCTAGACCAGTATTACCAACTAGAAACATAATGCAAGCCACATAGGAAATTTAAAATTTTTTAGTTGTCACAGTGAAAAAAAGACATAGGTGGCATAATTTTAAGAAGATATTTTATTTAACCCAGTATATCCAAAATATTATCATTGCAACAAATAACATAAAAAATTATAGAGATATTTTGTGGTCTTTTTTTATTTTTAACTAAGTCTTCAAATTTCAGTGTGTATTTTATAATTCCTGTACATCTCAATTCATAGTAGCCACATCTTAGGGGCTCAGTAGCCACCTGTAGCTAGTGGCTACCATAGTGTACAACACAGGTTCAGAGGATGGTAGTATTTTCAGAGAAGAGTGTTCACGTGCATTTAAGAAACACATATAATCCTATGTCTTCAAATTGTCTTCCACAAAATTAATAGAATTTAATAAAACAGCAAGTAAATCAGAAATACTATATTTGCATGCTGATATTTATAGGGATATGTACCAAAAGGTGGTATCACTTATTTCATTAAGAGAAAAAGAAATTAAACAAAAAATGAAATCCAAAGTGTTATTAATTTAAAAAGTATATTATTTAAAATATATTTCGTATAAAGCAACAAAGGGAATAGAGCTATGTTATGATTTGTCAACTTCCTCTCTCAGAATATAATTACAGATGATTTCTAAATAACACATTTTTAGCTTAAAGGTTACAAGGCCATGTGCACTTCTATTAAAAAATATCCTCCCTAACCTTAAATCTATATTTTCTGCCTTTCTTGACACTGGCCCTTCTGCCACTACTACCTGTATTATCTCTCTTTTTCGCAAGCAGCAGTGTGGGCCCAGAAGATAAGGAAGACAAATTTGTAATGAAATCTGTGAAATGGAGAGCCACATCTATGACAGAGAGAGGGGGAGAAATGTTTGTACAGGGTTGTTCATGGTAGTCAAAATAGATATTTTGTTTGCATTAGAATTCTCTTGATAATTACTTTTTAAATGCTTGTAATTGTTTTAGAGCTGCGCTGCCACTCAATCATGGAGAGAGTCTTTAGTAACCCCACAGAGTGCATGAAGCATCAGAGAGCGACCGGAACTAGTTAAAGAGATGCTTTTATAACATAACTCCAAAAGCTTTCTCTTCAAAACTCTGAAACAACTAATCTTTCACTCCCACTGACCACTCAAGTCAGTGGGGGGAAAGTCAGTTAAATTGATTCTTTGGCTGAAGGGAGTGAATGTTCATGGGCATAATTGTGGCTTCAGCTGGAAAGTGATTGACCATATTCATAGTACAGACGCTGTAAGTAAAGTGGAAAAAAGAAGTAATTAGATGGATGGTTCAGATTTGTAAATGCATTTATCTGACTATTTGGGTAACTGTGTTAGCGTTCCCACTTAGTTATGCGTATGAAGACCCAGCCTCCTATAGAGAGGTTTGGGTAGGGGCAAGGGGGTGGAGGAAGTAGCCAGGTAGCCATGAACTTCAGTGAAACAGGAACCAAAAGTCAACAAAAGAGCAGAAATGAAAACACATCAACACAGAGAATGAAAAGCAAACAGAATGGACCAGAATAGCTTAAATTGAAGCAAAGGTCAATAGGATTGAGGTGATTGGTAGAAAAATAACATAGCTGTTTCTCCAAATTTTCTCCCCCTCCTCTTTTTCATATTATTTCCTTTTCTATCTAAATTGTCCATAAGGACACATAAGGCAAATAATTCATATACAACCTTCAAAGCAACAATTTATAATAGAGTGATTAATGTTTACCAAGGTCTTAGTTTTATTTTGATAAAGCTCTGTCAAAAACAATTTTAGAGAGTAATTCAGTAAATCTCACATGTATTCTATTAATAATTAGCATATTAGGTAGCAAAAAATTACATCTATCTATCTTATCTACCTATTTACCTACCTACCTACCTTTCTCCTCAAATGTATGTATTAGATGATAAAGCAGCCACTTCAGAGATGCTTTATTTAAGAGAAAAGAAAGTCTACTTTAAATAAACTGATTCTCAGTTTTGATTGCTTTTTCAAAATATTTCTCTTGGGGACCAAGCACCTAATACCACCTGTCAACCCTTAATCTTCTTCATACAGATTCTACTCTTTCATTAATATATGGCTTAAATATAAACAAACATAGTTTATTGTTAATTTCATAATCTTAGATGAATTTTGGTTGCAAATCTCATTCTACCACTAACTAATTGTATGACCTTGGGTAGATCTTTTTTCAGTCTTTCTATGCCTCACCTGCTTTATTTGTAAAATGGGGAAAATATCCACAATATAGAGTTGGCGTGAGGACTTAATGATACTCAATAAAGGACAGATACAAATGCCTGACTGTTTACTACTTTTCAGTGCTCACAGGAAATTCATTATACACTCTGTTCAGTGCTGTGGTTATTTATCACATGTTCCATCTTCCCTACTCATTAGCTTCCATAGGGCAGAGACTGCATCTCAATGGTCTGTTTGTGCTGTCTGCCTTGTCCCGTAGTACAATTCCATACAACATTGCATAAATGTTCCCTCTGCCTAGAATTGCCTCCCCTTACTTTGCATGTTAAAAACTCCTTTTCCTCATTCAAAAATCAGCTTTAGCCCCTCTTCTATGAAAGTCTTTTGATTCCCTCAGCAACAGAAGCACTCCTTGCCCCGTGCCTCTATTGTCCCTTGTCTATATCCCCTTTGTATCCATCAGCCCTTATGTTTTATGGGTCCAGTTGTCCCACGGGGAATGCACTGGGTATTTTAAAGCTTTTAAAAAACACTTTAATATAATTAATTATAAAATTAAAAGCTAATACTTACATAGTGCTTCTACGTACTAGATAATATTCTAACTTCTTAACATATATTAAATTATTTACCCCTAAGGCAACTCTGTGATATAAATATTATTACTGTCCCTATTTTACAGATGAGAAACCTGAGGATCAGAAAGATTAAGTAGCCTTCCTAAGACCACACTTGGGGTAAGTGATGGAGCTCATTCCATGGTTTGGATCAAGAGCCCGTGTTTCTTACTTCTTTAATGTGTTTCTGTCTTTTATTACCTGATGCATAGAATGTTTTATAGGTTTTGGTTGAAAGAATGAATTAAAACAAGGAGTTATGGGTGCACAGGCACAATCAGCTAAAGAAATTTCTGCCCTGATATAGTGAGAAAGTCCAATAAAATATGCTCAGTGTGTGGTTGAAGTAGGCTTTAAAACATTCCAGTATGTGGTTGAGACAGGGGTTAGAGACTCACATTTTTTATCGTGCCGTGCCAAACTTGTGATGGCATATTTAGGAAGCAATTATTATTTCTCTGCTGCTTACCAATATTGGATCAGACAAATGGATAGCTCAAGAATGTCAAGTTAACGGAAGCCAGGAACCAACAGTTGTACATATAGAGGAATTCTGGCTTGTTGTTTTCCTAATATTTGGTCTGAATTGCCAATGATTTCTGGTGTGTGTGTGTGTGCGCGTGCGTGCACACGTTTTACTACACAGAAGTTCTTCTGTTTTGCCTCTTAGAGACCGAAAAGAAGAATAATTTTGTCAGAAACTATTGATTAATGTGTATTGTTGCCCTAAAGGATTTTACAGTGTAACTAGGGAGAGGAGACTAAATCATATGAATCAAAAAAGAAATGAAATCTTCAGCTAACAGAATGCTGGAGTCTGGTTACAAACACAAAAGGAGATCAGAGGAGAGAGGAGTCTTCACGGAGGAGAGACTCTTAAACTATTTCTTAAGGACATGTCATGTTGGGTCAGGGAGAGAGGAAGCAAGGGAGGAAATAAGTGGCATGGCTGCTTGACAGGTTTCAGAAACGAAGCAAAAGCACTCACGAAGGGAGAATTCTGTATTTGAGGGCTATAGGTATTTGAGTCTGTGTTTGACAGTTAGTCAGAAGCCAGACTGTTTTCAGGACATATTTCACAGATATTTTGCAGAGAGAGTTGCAAAAATGTTCTCTTTCACCACTGACAGTAATTATAATAGCAATTCTTTGTACAGCCAGTGTTTTGAACCCAAGTCACTACATACTTTTTCATACATTCACTACATTTTATTTCCATCACTTCGAACCACTACCACATTTTCTTTCTCTTAAACTTTTTCTAAAGCAGATATTAAATGAACATGGATGGTGCAGGCAGGTTCCTTAGGGCTTGTTAACTAGATGGCAATTCCTAAATCTTCTCACAATCCAGCCAGCCAAGGGAGAGGAGGAAACAGTTGATCAATAGTGACATAGCTTTACAGAGGGCTAAATAAGAAAAAATAGACTTAAATTGTACTAAGACATTTATGTTATACATACAAAGGAATTTCTTGATGGCCAGGGAAATTAGATACTAAAATAGGATATCAATGCAGCTAGTGAAATCGCTTTTCTGGAAAAATCATCGAACACTGAATAGACCATATACTCCAAAACGTTTGTTCACTGACTTGCCTGGCTCGGATGGCAGACCTCTTAGAATCCAAGCTTCTGTGGTATGACTCGATTCTGTACTTTGTCTGAGAGAATGCACTCCCTTTTACTTATCACAGGTTCTCATATATTCTAACTTTTAAGTAGCAAGATCCATGGCTGATTGCTTTTTTTAACAAAGCTAATTCTCATTTAAATATAAATGTAGATATAGACATAATGAAAAACGTGTGTGTATATACGTGCACACACATACATTTTTGAATGTACAAAGAAACAAAGTATTGCTAACATAATAAATACGAATTCATTTAAATCATTTATCACAAAGCATAATTTCTGACACTTTGACCCTTGATTCATGTTTGAATTGATTGAATATATTTTTAACACCCACCAAGCTCTCAGACTGGGAAGAGGCTGGTTGATAAATGAAATATGACACAGATCTTGCTTTAAAGAATGTTTTAGATCCACACAGTGTTGAAATATGTGTAGGTCAAAATGGTTAAATGTAAGTGATTATCAGTTGGCTCAACCTCATACACCCTAATGGAGGGGAAATGAGACAAATACACCCAGAACAGTTAAATCATGGTAGAAGAGAACACATGAGTAAATGTTTTGTTGAGTATTAGAGACAAGAGTGCACAGACGTTCAAAGAAAACAGAGATCAGTGGAGACTGCAGCAGTCTGGGTAATAAATGTTCATTGATCTGAATTGACTTGAATTGTTTGTCCAGTTCTGTTGAGACAAATCTTGCATTCCACTTTGGGGCCCTATCTCTCCCTGCTTAAGCGTCTAGATACCAAAGTGAGTAATAACCTGGCACTTGATTCAGTGAATCATTCAACAGAGTATTTCCATGGCAGACACTGGTGCTAAGTACCTGGGGGAGTATGAAAAACAAAGGAGGTCTGATCTCTGCCCTTGAAGAGCTTCCAATTTTGTTGATTAAATATGACTGAATACATGGAACAAAGTTAAGAAGCATATAAACGCTATTGAGCGGTGTGATTCAGAGAGACACTAGAGTTGAATGGGGAGAGAAATCATTGTGGACTAATGTGATCAGTGAAGGCTTCCCAGAAGTTTGATTTATCTAGGTATCAAAGAATGGACATACATTTAATTGATAGAGTAAGGGTAGCAGTGCACTTGATAACTGACCACAAATCTGACAATGACTCTTTTCTGGAAATAAGCTGAATGTTTTCAAACTCTATTTCTGAAAAATGGTTGCATTTTTTTCCTATGCACAATTCCATTCAGTATTCATTCATCCAGCTATGTTGAATAAAATTAGTCTAAGTTCAGTCACACTTTTCAGTGAACTTAATTTTTTTTTAACAGTGCTGTTTGACCATAAAAGTTCAGTTTCCAGAGAATTTGTCTTTGATGGTATCTTAAGAAGCAATTGTATAGGATTCTGAATAAAGGTTTGTAGTCAGTAATGAAAGGGAAGAAGTATATTAGGGACTACCAGAAACCAGTTATGAAGCAGCAAAAGAAAATTGGACAACTGATTAGATCAGGGGTCCTGAATCTACTGGTATCTATTCAGGGCTCAAGGTTGATTCTAAGAAACTGGATAAGTTGTTAACAACTGTTATTTCTAAAGGATTCCATAATTGCCTATGTGTCACTGAGCTTAGTCAGAACATCAGTGAGACTTAAATATTCTATTACATGATGGAACAAAACCCCAATTAAAAAACATACATCAGGGCTTCCTTGGTGGCTCAGTGGTTGAGAGTCCACCTGCCGATGCAGGGGACACGGGTTCGTGCCCTGGTCCGGGAAGATCCCACATGCCGCGGAGCGGCTGGGCCCGTGAGCCATGGCCACTGAGCCTGCGCGTCCAGAGCCTGTGCTCGGCAGCGGGAGAGGCCACAACAGTGAGAGGCCCGCGTACCGCAA
>NW_006780574.1:1557419-1587928 GCF_000442215.2 Lipotes vexillifer
AAAAAAAAAAAAAAAAAAAAAAAAAAAACATACATCAAATCAAGTAAGAAATTCAAAGATCAGAAAGTTGGTGAGAGATGAGACCATATTCTCTATTGAGGCAAGTCAGGAATCCTATTCAATGCTGGTCATGTTGCACAAGTGAGTCTTAGTAACTGGTTCCCCCAGAGAGTTCCACTTACCTTGGTTTTAAGCATAATCCTTTAAGCCAGTTATATTTCAATAACTAAGTTTGTATATCATGATTGCTTTCAATTTCATTTTTCAATTTACCTCTTTTTCTGTACTTTTTCCATCTTCTTTCCAACCATGCAAATTTCTTTATAAACACTTGTTATGTGCAAGCTACTCTCTTGGGAAATACTTAGAGACAGGGCCCAAATAACGAATTTATACTTGCATCTGTAATCATGGAAATCATTTTTTATTAAATCCTAGTACAAAACAGTCATCCCAAGATGTGCACATATGTCTACTGGATATAAAGTACACATGTTTCTATTGGATATAAGGTGCCCACGTGTGTCTGTTAGATACTCTTGCTTATTTTACATTAGTGCATACAGCTCCATTAGTGTTTCTAAGACAGGGTAAAGTTAGCTTCCTGCTCATTACAAAGCAGATGTAATTTAGAAATACAGATGTTTATTAAAGAGGAAGAATATTAAGTTTCTCCCAATTTTTAAGGGTGAAAGAAAGAAATATGCTCTAAAAATGGTCTAAGTCCAACATTATTAATATATTCCCATACTGTATAAAGAGCCTCAGGACTAGATGTCAAAGCACAGACTCACAGCCAGAGTGCCTGGGGTTGTATCTGTCACCTCCACTTATTAGCTTGCCTTGTGACAGTTATTAATCCTTTATGAGATTTTGTCTCTTTATCCATAAAGTGGGCTTAACAGGTATACTATCCATTTTATATGGTTATTAAATGAAGGTACTATTAGATAGTGCCTGGAGTATAGTAAATACTCAAAAGTTTTTATCAATGTCATTCAAAGTATTGTTACTGTTCTTAGCAACTCCTCCTACTTCCTCAGTGTTTTCAGTGTCCAGTCAGAGTGGGAGGCTTGAGGATGAGGTTTTGTAAGGTGAAAAAATGATAGAGATTAAAGAATTTTTCGAGATGGTTGGCTACCAATGAATAAAAAGGACTTGTGTTTCAGTGGAGTTTGTACCCCTCAGCATCACTTGGAACTGAGCCTAAAAAGGAGTAGGTTATTAATAATAAACTGTTCAGTTTCATAGTGCTCGGAACTCTCCTTCCTAAGGAATTTGTTCATTTTTCCACATGAAAAAGTTATGAAGAAATAATGAAATACACAGCATTTGCTTAATACTTAGTGTTATGATGTAATTTTAAATATATTATTTCCTTTGCCTCTCCTCTGTAATATTAAATGAGGTGTGAAAGGGAGAATACCTAGCATCGTGGTAGTTACTAAGTTCACTCTCAGTATAATGATAGTTTCCTGCCTTCCTTTCTAGATGAAAGTCAGAACCCAGAGATAACACAGAAGGTACTTCATAAAAAGCCCTGTGTGTGGAAGAAGTATGTCGTGTCCCAGTTTGGGGCCTTGTAGACAGTTAGGCTTTCAGAGGAATACCATAAGCTTATTTTTTTAATTAAAAAAATCAAAGTTTAAATTTTCTTCTACAAATACTCCAGTATGGTTTCTTCTACAAGCAATCCCACACTGAATTAGAAATCAGTACCATGTGTATACAGCTATCATATTATTTTTCCATTTTACAACTGAATCAACTGTGGCCCAGAGACTTAGAGGGACCCCAATAGAGATAAAAGCTATTGTCATGAGTTATTTGTATATTAAAACTATTCTGGTTAATTTATTTTTCTTAAAGATTTAATTTTTATTTATTTTTGGCTGCATTGGGTCTTCATTGCTGTTTCTCTAGTTGTGGCGAGCGGGGACTACTCTTCATTGTAGTGCACTTCTCCTTGTGGTGGCTTCTCTTGTTGCGGAGCACGGGCTCCAGGCATGAGGGCTTCAGTTATTGTGGTGCATGGGTTTAGTAGTTGTGGCTCTTGAGCTCTAGAGCGCAGGCCCAGTAGTTGTGGCGCATGGGCTTAGTTGCTCCGCGGCATGTGGGATCTACCCGGACCAGGGGTGGAACCCGTGTCCCCAGCATTGGCAGACAGATTCCCATCCACTGCGCTACCAGGGAGGTCCCTCTCGTTAATTTTGGATAAATAAAAATAATTAACTATTTTTCAAAATATACAGTGTATCTATATGTGTGAAATCCCTGTACCGTGGGGATATAAGCAAGGATTGGATATCTCAGAATGCAGTAACTCAACATAATTCTCAGTACCTCCATCTGCAAGGAAAAGCAATACTTTTTTTTTTTTTAACATCTTTATTGGAGTATAATTGCTTTACAATGGTGTGTTAGTTTCTGCTGTACAACAAAGTGAATCAGCTATACATATATCCCCATATCTCCTCCCTCTTGCGTCTCCCTCCCATCCCTCTAGGTGGTCACAAAGCACCAAGCAGATCTCTCTGTGCCATGCGGGTGCTTCCCAGTAGCTATCCGTTTTACATTTCGTAGTGTATATATGTCCATGCCACTCTCTCACTTTGTCCCAGCTTACCCTTCCCCACTCCCTGTGTCCTCAAGTCCATTCTCTACATCTGTGTCTTTATTCCTGTCCTGCCCCTAGGTTCTTCAGAACCTTCATGAACCTAGTCATATGGTACATGACTCTTTTTGAATTATGGTTTTCTCAGGGTATATGCCCAGTAGGGGGATTGCTGGGATGTATGATAGTTCTATTTTTAGTTTTTTAAGGAATCTCCATACTGTTCTCATAGTGGCTGTATCAGTTTACATTCCTACCAACAGTGCAAGAGGGTTCCCTTTTCTCCACACCCTCTCCAGCATTTATTGTTTGTAGATTTTTGGAGGATGGCCATTCTGACTGGTGTGAGGTGATACCTAATTGTAGTTTTGATTTGCATTCCTCTAATGATTAGTGATGTTGAGCATCCTTTCATGTGTTTGTTGGCAATCTGTATATCTTCTTTGGAAAAATGTCTGTTTAGGTCTTCTGCCCATTTTTGGATTGGGTTGGTTGTTTTTTTGATATTGAGCTGCATGTGCTGCTTGTAAATTTTGGAGATTAATCCTTTGTCAGTTGCTTCATTTGCAAATATTTTCTCCCATTCTGAGGGTTGTCTTTTGGTCTTGTTTATGGTTTCCTTTGCTGTGCAAAAGCTTTGAAGTTTCATTAGGTCCCATTTGTTTATTTTGTTTTTATTTCCAGTTCTCTAGGAGGTGGGTCAAAGAGGATCTTGCTGTGATTCATGTCATGAAGTGTTCTGCCTATGTTTTCCTCTAAGAGTTTGATAGTGTCTGGCCTTACATTGAGGTCTTTAATCCATTTTGAGGTTATTTTAGTGTATAGTGTTAGGGAGTGATCTAATCTCATACCTTTACATGTACCTGTCCAGTTTTCCCAGCACCACTTATTGAAGAGGCTGACCTTTCTCCACTGTACATTCCTGCCTCCTTTATCAAAGATAAGGTGACCATATGTGCGTGGGTTTATCTTTGGGCTTTCTATCCTGTTGCATTGATCTGTCTTTCTCTTTTTGTGCCAGTACCGTACTGTCTTGATTACTGTAGCTTTGTAGTGTAGTCTGAAGTCAGGGAGTCTGATTCCTCCAGCTCCATTTTTCATTCTCAAGATTGCTTTGGCTATTCGGGGTCTTTTGTGTTTCCATACAAATTGTGAAATTTTTTGTTCTAGTTCTGTGAAAAATGCCAGTGGTGGTTTGATAGGGATTGCATTGAATCTATAGTTTGCTTTGGGTAGTAGAGTCATTTTCACAATGTTGATTCTTCCAATCCAAGAACATGGTATATCTCTCCATCTGTTGTATCATCTTTAATTTCTTTCATCAGTGTCTTATAGTTTTCTGTATACAGGTGTTTTGTCTCCTTAGGTAGGTTTATTCCTAGGTATTTTATTCTTTTTGTTGCAATGGTGAATGGGATTGTTTCCTTAATTTCTCTTTCTGATCTTTCGTTGTTAGTGTATAAGAATGCAAGAGACTTCTGTGCATTAAATTTGTATCCTGCTGCCTTACCAGATTCATTGATTAGCTCTAGTAACTTTCTGGTAGCATCTTTAGGATTCTCTATGTATAGTATCACGTCATCTGTAAACAGTGACGGCTTTACTTCTTCTTTTCCGATTTGGATTTCTTTTAGTTCTTTTTCTTCTCTGATTGCTGTGGCTAAAACTTCCAAAACTATGTTTAATAAGAGTGGTGAGAGTGGGCAACCTTGTCTTATTCCTGATCTTAGAGGAAATGGTTTCAGTTTCTCATCATTGAGAAAGATGTTGGCTGTGAGTTTGTCCTATATGGCCTTTATTATGTTGAGGTAAGTTCCCTCTATGCCTACTTTCTGGAGAGCTTTTATCATAAATGGGTGTTGAATTTTGTCAAAAGCTTTTTCTGAATCTGTTGAGCTTATCGTATGGTTTTTATCCTTCAATTTGATAATATTGTTTATCACATTGACTGATTTGCATATATTGAAGAATCCTTGCATTCCATGGATAGATCCCACTTGATCATGGTGTATGATCCTTTTAATGTGCTCTTGGTTTCTGTTTGCTAGTATTTTGTTGAGGATTTTTGCATCTGTGTTCATCAGTGATACTGGCCTGTAATTTTCTTTTCTGGTAACATCTTTGTCTAGGTTTGGTATCAGGGTGATGGCTGCCTCGTAGAATGAGTTTGGGAGTGTTCCTCCCTCTGCTATATTTTGGAAGAGTTTGAGAAGGATAGGTGTTAGCTCTTCTCTAAATGTTTGATAGAATTCACTTGTGAATCCATCTGGTTCCTGGGCTTTTGTTTGTTGGAAGATTTTTAATCACAGTCTCTATTTCAGTGCTTGTGATTGGTCTGTTTATATTTTCTATTTCTTCCGGTTTCAGTCTTGGAAGGTTGTGCTTCTCTAAGAATTTGTCCATTTCTTCCAGATTGTCCATTTTATTGGCATATAGTTGTTTGTGTCTAATAGTTGCTTTTAGTAATCTCTCATCATCTTTTGTATTTCTGCAGTGTCAGTTGTTACTTCTCCTTTTTCATTTCTAATTCTATTGATTGAGTCTTCTCCCTTATTTTCTTGATGAGTCTGGCTAATGGTTTAACAATTTTGTTTATCTTCTCCAAGAACCAGCTTTTAGTTTTATTGATCTTTGCTATTGTTTCCTTCATTTCTTTTTCATTTATTTTTAATCTGATCTTTATGATTTCTTTCCTTCTGCTCACTTTGGGGTATTTTGTTCTTTTTTCTCTAATTGCTTTAGGTGTAAGGTTATGTTGTTTATTTGAGATGTTTCTTGTTTCTTGAGGTAGGATTCTTTTGCTATAAACTTCCCTGTTAAAACTGCTTTTGCTGCATCCCATAGGTTTTGGGTCATCGTGTTTTCATTGTCACTTGTTTCTAGGTATTTTCTGATTTCCTCTTTGATTTCTTCAGTGATCTCTTGGTTATTTAGTAATGTATTGTTTAGCCTCCATATGTTTGTATTTCTTACAGATGTTTTTCTGTAGTTGATATCTAGTCTCTTAGCATTGTGGTTGGAAAAGATACTTGATACAATTTCAATATTCTTAAATTTACCAAGGCTTGATTTGTGACCCAAGATATGATCTATCCTGGAGAATGTTCCATGAGCACTTGAGAAGAAAGTGTATTCTATTGTTTTTGGATGGAATGTCCTATAAATATCAATTAAGTCCATCTTGTTTAATGTATCATTTAAAGCTTTTGTTTCCTTATTTATTTTCATTTTGGATGATCTGCCCATTGGTGAAAGTAGGGTGTTAATATCTCCTACTATGATTGTGTTAATGTTGATTTCCCCTTTTATGGCTGTTAGCATTTGCCTCATGTATCAAGGTGCTCCTATGTTGGGTGCATAAATATTTACAATTGTTATATTGTCTTCTTGGATTAATCCCTTGATCATTATGTAGTGTCGTTCTTTGTCTCTTGTGATCGTCTTTATTTTAAAGCCTATATTGTCTGTTATGAGAATTGCTACTACAGCTTTCTTTTGATTTCCATTTGCATGGACTATCTTTTGCTATCCCTTCACTTTCAGTCTGTATGTGTCTCAAGGTTGTATGGGCTTCCTGGTGGAGGGGACTTGTTCCTTTGTTTTGGTGGATGAAGCTGGATCTTGTCTTTCTGCTGGGCTGGACTGTATCCAGTGGTGTGTTTTGGAGTGTCTGTGACCTTATTATGATTTTAGGCAGCCTCTCTGCTACTGGGTGGGGCTGTGTTCCTGTCTTGCTATTTGTTTGGCATAGGGTGTCCAGCACTGTAGCTTGCTGGTTTTTGAGTGGAGCTGGGTCTTAGAGTTGAGATGGAGATCTCTGAGAGAGCTTTCACCATTTGATATTACATGGAGCCACGAGGTCTCTGGTGGACCAGTGTCCTGAACTTGTCTCTACCGCCTCAGAGGCAGAGGCCTGACACCTGGCCAGAGCACCAAGACCCTGTCAGCCACATGATTCAGAAGAAAAGGAAGAAAAAAAGAAAGCAAGAAAAATAAAATAAAAATTTTTAAATGAAAAATAAAAAAAATTATTAAAAGTTAAAAAAAAAAAGAAAGAAGGAAGGAAAGAAGAGAGCAACAAAAGCAAAAAACAAATCCACCAATGATATCAAGCGCTGAAAAGTATACTAAGGAAAAAAAAAACGACACAGAACCCTGGGACAAATGGTAAAAGCAAAGCTATAGAGACCAAATCACACAAAGAGGCATACACATACACACTCACATAAAGAGAAAAAGGAAAAAAATATATATATCTATATATTAAAAAAAAAGGACGAGAACAACCAAATCAGTAAACAAATCTCCCAACCATAATAAACTCTAAATACTAAGATAAGCATAAAACCGGAAACAAATCAGATGCAGAAAACGAACCCAAAAGTCCACCACCTCAATTTTGGGGTGATTCATTGTCTATTCAGGTATTCCACCTATGCAGGGTACATCAAGTTGATTGTGGAGATTTAATCTGCTGCTCCTGAGGCTGCTGGGAGAGATTTCCCTTTCTCTTATTTGTTCGCAGAGCTCCCAGGGTTCAGCTTTGGATTTGGCCCCACCTCTGCGTGTAGGTCACCTGAGGGCAGCTGTTCTTTGCCCATAGAGGAAGGGGGTAAAGGAGCCGCTGATTCGGGGTCTCTGGGTCACTCAGGCCGGGGGGAGGGAGGGGTACAGAATGTGGGGTGAGCCTGTTGTGGCAGAGGCCAGCATGACATTGCAACAGCCTGAGGTGCGCCGTGTGTTCTCCTCAGGAAGTTGTCCCTGGATCACGGGACCCTGGCAGTGGTGGGCTGCACAGGCTCCCAGGAGGGGAGGTGTGGATAGTGACCTGTGCTTGCACACAGGCTTCGTGGTGGCTGCAGCAGCAGCCTGAGCATCTCATGCCCATCTCTGGGGTCCAAGCTGATAGCCACGGCTCACACCCATCTCTGGAGCTCATTTAGGTGGTGTTCTGAATCCCCTCTCCTCACGCACCCCGAAACAATGGCCTCTTGCCTCTTAGGCAGCTCCAGACCTTTTCCCAGACTCCCTCCCGGCTAACTGTGGTGCACTAGCCCCCTTCAGGCTGTGTTCACGCAGCCAACCCCAGTCCTGTCCCTGGGATCTGACCTCTGAAGCCCGAGCCTCGGCTCCCAGCCCCCGCCCGCCCCGGCGGGTAAGCAGACAAGCCTCTTGGGCTGGTGAGTGCTGGTCGGCGCCGATCCTCTGTGCGGGAATCTCTCCGCTTTGCCCTCCGCACCCCTGTGGCTGCGCTCTTCTCCATGGCTCTGAAGCTCCCCCCCGCCCACCCCTCGTCTCTGCCGGTGAAGGGGCTTCCTAGTGTGTGGAAACTTTTCCTCCTTCACACCTCCCTCCCAGAGGTGCAGGTCATGTCCCTATTCGAGTTGTTCCACGTCTAGATGTATTTCTAATGTATTTGTGGGGAGGAAGGTGACCTCCATGTCTTACACCTCCGTCATCTTCAAGGTCTCACCAGCAGTACTTTCTACGAATGTATTCTGAATGGTTATCAGCAACAAACATAAACATTTATTGAGTACTGATTATATTAGAAAAATTAGTTTTGATTAAGTCATCTTTTTAACGTGTTTACTATTCCAAAACATGGATTATATCTCCAGATAGACCTGCTATCATAAGATGTATTGCACTCGTGCCTTCTTTTCTCAGAATGTAATCTAATTCCTGACTCGTGAAGTGTGTTCATACATTCATTCATTCAATTCACATTGTTTGATTGTTCACCCTATACTAGGCACAGTCTCATGTTTTAAAATGTTTGGGTATTCAGGTCAGAACCTTTAAAACCCTATTTCAGTGAAGTTATTTCACAGAATAAATTTTTTCACTGCTATTTTCTAGAGAGTGTTTTCCAGTAATATCAGTGCTTATCAAGTTAGTGCCTAAACTTACATATCAGCACACCAGTATCTCATAGCAGGTAATGACACGCTGACCTTTTTCTGCTAAGATTTCCTGAGGCTCCTTGCTGAAATAAACTGTTAGCTTTGGATATACCTTTCCTTTAGGCAAAACGAAACCTAAAAACAGGTCTAAGTCTTTGGAGGCATGAAAGAGAAAATAACTTGAAAATAGAGGTCAAAGAATGGACGAATTACCATAAATACCTGACAGAGTCTCAAAAGATGAAGCCAACCTATGATTCTTTAAGACCTGACCCCTGGTTGGATAGATTTTTGAGGCTTGGGGTATATCTAAAACAGTTATAAAAAAGTTGAGGGGCCATTTTCCAAACAATATCTCTCACAAGATTTTATTACAGAGTTGAAATTTAGAATTGCAGGGGAAAACCATGCTATTACTATGCTGAGCAATTGCTCAAATCCTGTTCATACACAAAAAGAGGAAATGTGGTATTAATTATATGTTCTGTTCATTCTGCAAATATTTATGACTAAGCAGTTGTTCTCAAAAGTTAGCATGCATCAGTATCAGAGGACTTGTTAAACATAGATTTTTGAGTGCATTTCCAAGATTATCTGATTCAGTAGTAGGTCTGGGCAGACAGAGCATTTGACTTTCTAATAAGTTTGCAGGTGATGGTGATACTGCTGGTTCAGGGATGACACTTTGAAAACCACCAGATTAAAATGACGAATAGATTTCATTAGAAATTGGTTTCAGCCGTAAGGTAGAAATCAATTTTGAAAGGTTGGAAAGATCATTTGTTCTGAAGCCAGAAAAAACCTCCACTAGATTTCTAGTTTCCTGTTTCAATGACCTTGGCCTCAAAAAGCTACAATTACATCACTGCAAATTAAGATTATAACATCTAACATCAGGGGCTATTGTTGTGAGGATTACTAAAACGTTGTATACAAAGTACCTGATACATACCAAGTGCTTAATACGTTGTAGTTGGATTATACTATTGGTGGTTGCGATGATACTATTTTTATAAAATACCTATGCATTTATCAGTTGTCAGAATAAGTGTATCTAGTAAATTTATCAAGAATAACTGTGCCCTTTGCTACAGTGGCTGGGCAGAACACTCTTCCCATATTGGCTGGTACCTGCCCTTTCCACCCCAGATTGTTGCTTCTGATATTTTTGCAGTCCCTCAACACCTTCAGTCTAGAGGGTCATCCCAGTCAAAATGAAATCTTGTCTCTTCTTGCTTTTACCAAAAGTTGAGACCTGAGGTTCATTGCATTATTAATAACCAAGCTTTCCTTTCGCCCCCATCTTTGTGCAAAGCCCAAGCATCCTAGATCTTCAGTCATCACACAGACATTTGTTCCCATATGGCACCAGACATATTCTACCAAGGCCCATCTCCTATTCTCACCTCTTCTCCCCAGACCCTTATTACTATGTCCTATGGGCTTCAGGGTCTGTGATCAACAGACTTCTCTACATCCTTACATTCTTCTCCAAAGATCTATTTTCTAACTAATGGGACCATCTCCTGAAGTCCTAGCTTCCCCTGCTTTTTGTTGCCTCCCATACTCAGTTTCATGAGCCTCAAAGCTCTAAGCCTAAGGGGTTGTATGCTCCCAGTTTTTATGTGCAAAAAAATTCTCCTTCTCCCATTTTCACAAATTCTAGTTTCTTTGGAACGTGTCATCAGATTTTACTAGTGTTATTCTTCCTTGTTTTTGTTATATCTGTGTCCTCTCCCTCATTCACCAGATAAATGTCTTCTCTTCCACACGAGCCTGCCATTATTCTTAGGGATTTCAACATAGAAGCAAATGATCTAACAAGTACAAGATGGCTTGACCTCTGTAGAAGTAAGAATTATTTTCTCCATAAGGATTATTGCCTCAACCCCAATCCAGCCACTTCCTCACACAATTGCAGTCTGGGTTCTGTCATCAGCAATAGCACCACATGAAGAAAGTTGTTTTTTTTTTTTCATTTCCCCAAATATTGACCATCCTCTGATCATCCCTTCTCTTCTGTCCATTTCATGCACTCTCACTCTTATGTGGGACTGAAGTTCTCCAAAAATAAATTTTATAAAAACTGCTGATGCTTTCTGAAGATAAAGTCTGTTCCATCTTCTTTGTTAATGTTCTCTGGAGCATCTATGGCAGGGATTTGCAGAGAGAAAAGATTCAGTTAACATGCAGACCTGACTTTACACATGCAGACCTGACTTTACACAACTCTTCTTAGTATTTGATGGAAGAGGATTGAAAGCCAGAAAACTTGTTTATCTTTTCAACTACAGAAATCAGGAAATTAGATAGTATTTTTTCCTGGCTATATGTCTCTGTAAGAGGAAGTTAGCCAATTCCAGAATTTCTAGGAGAAAACAAGCAAGGTAAATATCATCAACTAATTATTCCTCTCTGCTCCTCCGTCCTACCCCACCCCCCCAACAGTGATAGGCCCTGGTTGAATTGGAACACAAATATCCATCACATAGATAACCAATAAAGCAAGTGAAAAGTAAATATTTTAGTTTTTCTGAATCTCCACAACTTGCTTTTTTAGACAAAACCCACAAGACTTGAATGATGGATGTGATGGAAATCTCTTCCCGTTTTAACTCAGCAATTAGCTCTATAAATCATATAATTCCTTAATTTCAGTGACTGAATTGAACCAATTCCACACATGGAAATGAGTTTAAGGGCTCATGGAGGAAGATGATTCTCCTCTTACTGCTTATGCAAAGTACAGGACCAGAGCCATGTGCCAGAATAAGTGTTCACAAAAATTTCCCAGAGGGAATTACAATGACCTTTCCTCTATTTGAACCATGAAGTTCAAACCATCCCATGTGGTGAATGGCCAAAGAAGAGATGAACTCCTTCTGAGGTTGATGTGGATGGGGGCTCTCGGGCAGTTCCAAAAGAGTGGTTAAAGACTGACTTCCCTTATTATCACCTAACCCCTTTCTACATTTTGGATAGAAAACAAACAAGAACAAAAGATGAAAACTATAGAAAACTACCTTGAAATGACAGATATGGGCTGCTGATGTTTTAGAGCTGTCTAGTTGCCTCAGGAAAGATTATTGGAAAAGATTTTTTTTTTTAAAAAGAAGCTGCTTCTCCTTTATATAATACAGGGGGGGAAGGTCAGGGAGAGTTAAAAGAGATCCTCAAAGAAATACCTAGGAAGACAGATGCTTGCTGATCAGATTCTATTTGTTGGATAATAGATTTTCTAGGTGTATGCTAGGATTATAAGCTAGAACTCCCTACTGATAACTATCAAAGACTTCATTGGATTGAGAGAAACAATATTTATGAAGAATTGCTTGAGTGTATTACAGTCCGTCCATTCCCTTGGATCCTCTAAAATAGTCCATCATTGAATTTGGCAGAGACCAACAGGCAGCTCTTCACCTAGAATACAAGACGCTGCTTCTGCACCCGCCCTCTCACCTCTACCACCAGCTCCACACTGCCTGGGTAATCAGCCATTTGCTGAATCATGCTTTGGTACACTGCCCTTGATCTGTGTTGAAAAACTTGATAAAATGCAAGCCAAGGAAACAGAGAATAATCTGCTGTGAGGACACTGTTCACAGGGCTCATTATGAATACCCTTGCGAAACAAAAACCTTTTATCTCAGTATCAAGAAAAAATTTTGCTTGTGTTGATTCACTTGTTTGTTTTTATATTTTGGATGTGATGGAGCATGCAATGGATTGTTTTCCCCCTTTTTCACTGCCTGCTAAAAAGCTTAGAATTAACTTGGATGCCTAACTATAACATAGTGTAATTGCCTTATTTATTTTAAACTTTTTTTTTTTGTTGTCAATAATCTGCTTCTGGTACAAATGAGAATAAAATATATTAAATATTTAAGATAAGATAAACTACTTATGTTGATAAGGGAAGTGATCCAGGGTGCTGTGCAATTAGGTGATGCAATCCACCGTTTCCTTACCATACAGCTTTCCCCCTGTACTGGTGTACCACAGTGCCACAGGAGGTGGTCTAGCATAAAATAGTTAAGAAATGTGCCTGGAATTGGACAAGATTTTAATTTCCAGATTCTTGGGGGTTTAATCACATTATTTTAGATTTATGCCCTAATCTCTCTGAGTCAAAGTTTCTCTTTCTGTAAAGTGCAGATTATAATTATGCCTACTTTATGATTGAGGATTTGATGCAGTGGGATGTTTAACAAAAATACTTAGTATCACCTTCATTTATAAATATACTTAACACAGTGACATACACACACGATATACATATAAATTATGAGATGATGTAGGATAATATATTATAATGATATAATAATTATTTAGTAAATGATAGCTTTACTACATTGCTTTTCTTCTTTACTGTTGTTGCTTTTTCATGCATGAGCTCTAGGTGGCATTATATGAACTGAATTCATTTCCAGCTCCTCTAGATGGACACCCCCGCTGCCACAAAGGAGACTTCATTGAGGGACAATTTTATATACAATGTGATAGAAGTTTTATGGGAAAGCATGGGTTATAAGATCAGGTAATTTTGCAAAACACTGTACAAAGCAAAGTAAAAACTAGTCTATTTATTTAAGTAATTTTCAGTTTCTTCATTATGTTAGTATATACATGAATTCTTCAAACCAGGGACATAGAATGCAGCCTTTAACAAACTTATTTTATTGCATTAAAAAAAAAATATCTCTCCAGAATCATTCAGGGGACTGGATTTCTGGAGAATCAATTTTGGTAAATGCTACACCATGCTAAAATTCCTTTTCTAGTGACCTGTTAAGGTGCTTGAAATTCTCACTTCTTTGTGATAAATCATTCCTTGAAGAACTGAAAAATCACACCTACTTACATCAAAACTTTTAGGCCTCAAAGTATAATTACCTGAGAAGTTTACAAGCTCTCATGTAGGATAAAAAAAGGACTCAGGCAGATAGAAACACAGCATATTATCCAGCCGTATGGGTCATGGTCAAGAGAGCAAACCCAGATGGAGGAACCACGGAAGTTGGGGCATAGCATGAGGGCACCATGGGAAGGAGGTGGTGGAAAGGGGAGGACATATGGAAGAAAAGTAGTAGATAGAAGAGCCTTGGACAGACTTTATGAGCTGCATAATGACAGGTTGTGGACAGATGTGAAAACTACCTACTACATATTAGGTGGTAATGGAAGGGTTAAATATCTATCCCTTATCTTTTAAGAACTCCTTTTCCACAAAAGGGCACATAGAGTTAGTTTTTTGGGGTTTTTTTTTTAAACATCTTTATTGGAGTATAATTGCTTCACAATGTTGTGTTAGTTTCTGCTGTATAACAAAGTGAATCAGCTATACGTATACGTATATCCCCATATCCCCTCCCTCTTGCATCTCCCTCCCACCCTCCCTATTCCACCCCTCTAGGTGGTCACAAAGCACCGAGCTGGTCTCCCTGTGCTATGCAGCTGCTTCCCACTAGCTATCTATTTTACATTTGGTAGTGTGTATATGTCCATGCCACTCTCTCAGTTTGTCCCAGCTTACCCTTCCCGCTCCCTGTGTCCTCAAGTCCATTCTCTACATCTGCGTCTTTATTCCTGTCCTGCCCCTAGGTTTTTCAGAACCTTTTTTTTTTAATTTTTAGATTCCATATATATGTGTTAGCATACGGTATTTGTTTTTCTCTTTCTGACTTACTTCACTCTGTATGACAGATTCTAGGTCCATCCACCTCACTACAAATAAATCAATTTTGTTTCTTTTTATGGCTGAGTAATATCCCATTGTATATATGTTCCACATCTACTTTATCCATTCATCTGTCAATGGACACTTAGGTTGCGTCCATGTCCTGACTATTGTAAATAGGTCTGCAGTGAACATTGTGGTACATGACTCTTTTTGAATTATGGTTTTCTCAGGGTATATGCCCAGTAGTGGCATTGCTGGGTTGTATGGTAGTTCTATTTGTAGTTTTTTAAGGAACCTCCATACTATTCTCCATAGTGGCTGTATCAATTTACACTCCCACCAACAGTGCAAGAGGGTTCCCTTTTCTCCACATCCTCTCCAGCATTTATTGTTTGTAGATTTTTTGATGATGACCATTCTGACTGGTATCTTTTACTCTCTCCACTTGTCAACTAACATCTGTAGTTAAAACTAACTCTAACCGTTTTGATTGGTTAGAGTTAGAATGGTTACAGTTGGTTTTAACTACAGATGTTAGTTGACAAGTGGAGAGAGTAAAAGATCCCAGTATGTAAGCTAATGTTTCTCATCCCATGCTGCACATCCACAGCACCCAGGGCATTCTGTAAAAGAACCAAGGCCTGGCTCCAGTCCAAACCAATTAAATCAGGATCTGCAAGGCTGAGGCCAAGACACTAGTAATTTTTAAGCTTCCCCAGAGATTCTAATGTGCACACATGGTTAGAACCACTTTCTTAGAGAAGAGACCATCGAAGAAATAGTGGGGAGTAGAGAACGATAGTTTCTTCAAACTGGCACTTAGGGATGAAGTGGTTTCCTTTCTACCAAAAAACTGTCCACAATTTATAAATCCCGATGCAAAGATAGAGAAAATTATGAAATTCTTTGAATATACTTCACAAGCCTCTATCTGCTATACCTTTCCTTTATTCTCTTACCAAATTGCCAAAGGGCAGTTACTCTGTGGATATGAACCATCTCCAGTCCCACGCTCCACACTTTAGAACCCTGTTTACCCTGCAACTAGTTGATGGAGTGAAGATGAAATTTCTCCCCAGAGTTCTGTCATCATATTTGCATGAGTCATCTTTTTTGGAAAATCCAGCTGATTATCAAATAGCATCAGTTTTATTTTAAGATTTTGGTGGATTGTCCCTTTCTCTCTTTAGATAATCTTTAGGTTTCAGCTGAGAGCACCTGGAAGAAATGATGGATTTAGGGATAGTATTTAAGTGATGGTGACTTGAGGTAGGAGGCACATCAAGGGGGAAAAGGAAATCTGTCAAGTATAGGGCCTTTCTTCAAAGTGTAACTAAGGCTCTCATAATGGCTGATTCAATGATGGTGATGTATTTTAATGAGATTTACATGACTGAGTTTCTTTGCCACTTGGGATATTGATCCTTGTTTGTAACTTCGTCTTCCTCCAATGAACTTTCTCCAGTGAAGTGATTGCTTTGCTTCTTTTTTTTTTTTGGTGGTATGCGGGCCTCTCACTGTTGTGGCCTCTCCCGTTGCAGAGCACAGGCTCCGGACGCGCAGGCTCAGCGGCCATGGCTCACGGGCCTAGCCGCTCCACGGCATGTGGGATCTTCCCGAACCGGGGCACGAACCCGTGTCCCCTGCATGGGCAGGCGGACTCTCAACCACTGCGCCACCAGGGAAGCCCGATTGCTTTGCTTCTTAAACAATCCAAGGGGAAAGGAAAAAAAAATCCAGTAACTGAAGGAAATCTGATAGCCTGTACCATGATAATAGTCCTATACCTATCATCTAGATGAATTTTGATGTGCTGGGGAAGAAAGGAAAAAGAAAAATTTTCTTAGCCGATTGTAGTTGAGTCATTTTTTGCCAATGAGTGAAACATAGCAAAGAGACATACCTATACAGAGTCCTGTTACTCAAAGTTTTAAATAAGGGAATATTTTTTTTCATTTAAAAGAGTCATGAATACTTTAGAGAGGCAGAATATAATTATCACAATATGTATCCATCCATGTCACTGAAATTTTATACCATGCCTTTTTATTCTTATCCTGGCTGATTCCTACCGTGGCAAGTATTTCTCCTTGGGAAATAGTAGGAAAATGGAAAGAATGTCAGTATAAATACTGTATTAGTTAAAATTAAAAACATTTATAGTTGGTATTAGCATTAAGTGACAATCAAGTGCAGAATGGCTCCTTTGGTAATTTCTAAACAGCCATAATAACACAGAAGCTCCAGTGATTTGTTTTTCCCCATTAGAATTATCTCCACATCTTCATCATTTATAGATATGACCTCCCAAGACTAGGAGGCACAAAGTGGCATGTTCTTCTATATTAACAAGATATGCCCAACCAAACTAATTTATTAGGATTTGTTCAGACAAGTTAAACCAGTATTTCTCTCTGCGTTCCTCATTTTTATTTTCTATCTTAGCAGAAACATCCATTTTATCAAACAGTATAAATCCACCATTTAACTAGCTGTGATTGTAAGTAATAAACATTTTTCTGTTTCTGTTAACTTTTTTCTTCCTTCTGTTAAAAGGACAGATGTAAAAGGAGAGAGAAGCATATTGATCTAAGTATTCTCATCTTTCATTTTAAAGCATAAAATTGTATACATTTATTCAGAAATATTTATTAAGAGCATATAATGTACTTGCTGCTATTTTAAGTCCTGGTTCCAGAGCAGTGAACAAAGTTGAACAAAAACCCCTTCCCTCGTGAAACTTACATTCTGGTACTATTTTTTTTAATGGGAGATAAAGTTAAAGGAGTTGAAGAAAACAGGTCTCAAGAGAATTGTTAAAAATATGATGTTTAAGGTGTGATGCCACATCATAGACAATAATAGTATTGTTAGTAGTAGTTGGCTCGAACTATGGGCCATGAATTACTCATTAAATAGAGCTTTTTATTTAATGATCACATATGAATGTGGTACTTTTAAATTTTCATTTTGCAGTTAGGAAAACTGAGAAAGTTTCAGCAACTTGCCCATAGGCATGTAATTAAGAGGGACCCCAACTCATAGAGACTGAACTTTAGATCTGTGCGCTTTACCGCTTCAGTCTGTGGCTCCCTTGTGTACAAGGATCCGAACCAAGGTACAAAACTAAGTATTTTCATATGAACCTAGTATTTTACCTGCAGTGCCAGGTTTTAGTTATTTTAAATATTAACCAAAAAATTAATTATTATTAAAAATCATAGAAAAGGATATGGACAGTTAGATGAAGGGCCCATATCTTCAACTCTTGAGTGTCAAAGAATTGTCCAAATCATTGTCATTACTTTAGAATCCAATAATATAACACAGAGCACAAACTTTTTACATAGCTTAGTACCGTATGAGATAAGCTTACTGTGTTTTTCCATTATTTTTCTACTTAACAATCCAAATATTAATTGAGACTCTGATCTAAAATTGATTAGTATTTATATTGCCAATCTGTACCTTTCAAATAAGATTGTTTCATGACCTTCATTGTATTCTCTCTTCTTGCCTTTGACTTACAGAATGAAGTGAGGGGAAAATTATAGAATGATTATGATTCATGTAATAAATGACCTCTGCTGGGCAGCCCTGGTGTTAGCCAACTCTAGTATTTATCTCAAATTAAGCCCCATTCCTTTGTTCCTAGTGAGAATTCCAAACATTTTCCATGCTTCTTTAGCCCCCAATCTAACTTCTATCATTGCTGTTCTCCCCAAATAGCATTCATTGGAGTCGTTTAACACGACTTCCTTCAATCACACATTTATTTTGAAAATGTTTCTGTATTTTTAAACATGTCATCTTGCATCCTTTTTTCTTTGACACCATATTCTAACATTTTTCAGCTATTTCTCCCCCAATTCCTTGAATTATTCTTTTTTATCTTTTTCTTTTTTTTTTTTTTTTCCTGATATTTAAACAGATACTGGTGGAGTTATTTTTTTTAAGTAAGGAAAGGGCTCTGGGAGTTTTGCCTTCTTGAACACTTTTCTTCAAAACCTTCTTGGAATCTTTCATACTAACCACATGTTCCTGAATCACCCCCACGGAACCCTCAAGTACTAAGGAACATAGTTTGAATACCACTGCATCAGACCACACTCAGACATACTCTAACAGGCTTGCACTAACTCTTCAGTGGGGATCACAGTGTGCAATGGATTATAAAGGGCACAGTGACAAACCCTGGGTTGAGCAGGAAGCCAATCCAATTACCCAGGAGAGATCACCCTAAAACAGTCCCATCAACAGAAGTAATCTATTTGGGTTACCCAGTCATTCAGTTTTGTTACCCTGTGCCATTTGCTTTTTTGAACTAAAATTCTGCATGGTTCTTCTCTATTAGATTCTTTCAAAACCAAGTTGAAGTTCCCTTAAAAGTAGCTGATCCGAAATGGTATATGTATACAAAGTAGGGAGACGAACCTATTGATTTATGCTTGCTTCTTGCAGTTTATTCTGAATTTTCTAAAAATTTGATTGCTGTATTTCCCTGCATTTGCAGGGATCATTTCAGTTAACCAAGTGGATTTTCATCTACTAGTTAAACTGATCCTGTGAGGTTGGTAAAACAGGAGGAAATCAAGGTGAAGTCAGTAAAAGTTGTAGGAAGAACTTAAAACCATTACTCTCTGTGTTTATTCAGCTCAGTGGTTTTGTCTCCACAAGAAAGAATTGTTTTATTGGCATTTGCCCGCCTCCACAATGATGTTTCTCTTGCTTGTCTCACTTTTCTGGAATACAGTAATACATCACTGATGATTTCAAAATGACACTGAATCACGAGAAAAGATAAAATATGTCATTCTTGTATTCTCAAAAAAGGGAAAGTTATATGATATGTATTTTAGAAAGTAGCTAAAAATTTAGCTTTTTAGGGAAAAAGCTCTGTTCCTTGAAATTCACATCTATGAATATATTGACTAATAGCATGTAAATGAATTGTATATTTTTTCATATTGATAAGTAATGAGTTGTCATTTATTACTTGCCTATTATTCATGAAGCTAGACAGTAACCACCAAGCCTGACAATAACTCCAGAATTAAGTATTAATATTTCTGATTTACAGGTGGAGCTTGTATTTTTCTTCATGTTTTTCTACAGACTTATCTCTTTTTTTCCCTTCAGTTTATCCTCCAGCTTATCCTAAGCTCTTTACTCTTTTGCCTAAGAAACAAATCCTTCTGGAATCTGATTTCTCTCTGCTAAAATATTTTTTTTCCTGATTCAGCTGCACTTCCAAACTACCTTCCCTTTATTGCTAGTATCACAAAACAGGAGTATCTATTCCACTGTGGTTTCACAATACACTCGGCCACACCACACCATCTGGTTTTCCACAGTTCTACTCGACTGATACTGCTCTCTTAGAAATAACTGGTGGCCTTCTAATGACGTCTTCATGACTTTAATTCATAAAATTATTGAACACCACCTTCTACCTTTTTTTAATACCTGTACTCATCTACTTCTATAAAGTACAATACCTGTACTTCCTACTTCTATAAATTTTCTATTGTAGATGCCTTGTAGCTTCCTCCTCTAATTGCTTAAGTGTAAGTTCATCCTTTATTTGAATATCAACCTTGACTATTTTTGCCTCACACTTTGCCCTTGAAAGTATCATCCACCTTCAGAGTTTTAAGTTCTACTTTTAAGTTCATGACTCTCAAGTCCGTATCATCAACAGCTCCACAATCACAACAGAAGTGATGTCATTACCTACTTTTCCAAGCCTTCCTGTTTCCTTTTACTCAGTTTTGAGTCACCATCTCCTTTACTCCCTGATTCACTTTTTAAACTCTGTCATTTCTCTCTTAACCACACCACTTGTTTCAGTGATCTCTCTTTTCTTCCCAGTGCTTCCCAGGACTATTATGATAGCTTCCTAATTGGTGTATTGATTTCCAGTCTCTTGTTTTTTCAATCTATGATTTATATCACCATCACATTTCTCTTCTTAAACAAAGAGTAAAGTTGACAATTTCTGTTATCAAAAGCCTACATTGTTTATCTCTTCTACATGTTTATGTATAACTGAATCACTTTGCTGTTCACTTGAAACTAATACAACATTGTTAATCAACTATACTCCAATGTAAAATAAAAAGTTAAAAAAAAGGGCTTCCCTGGTGGCACAGTGGTTGAGAGTCCCCCTGCTGATGCAGGGGACACAGGTTTGTGCCCCGGTCCGGGAAGATCCCACATGCCGCGGAGCGGCTAGGCCCGTGAGCCATGGCCACTGAGCCTGCACGTCCGGAGCCTGTGCTCCGCAACGGGAGAGGCCACAACAGTGAGACGGCTGCGGACCGCAAAAAAAAAAAAAAAAAAAAAGCCTACATTGTCTCCTATTACATAGAGAATGAAATACAAACAATTTGGCCTACCATTTAAGATTCTTTCTTATCAGGTCACCGAAAACTTCCCTACCTACCTAACTTCAGTCATCAGAGTCTTTAACTACTAGCCCTTAAATTGCACCAACTTTCCTAGCTCACTGATTTCATTTATATTCTTTTTTATATGATTTTATTCCCTTAGCCCTTCTCATAGTTCTCTCTCTCACCTTCCTCACCTTCCAAGACCTAGTTAAATATATTTCTGACATTCACATACTTTGACCCTGGCCTAGTGCATATTGTGTTGAATGAAACTGAATAAAATAATTTTTTTTCCTTGAGTACATTTTTTTTTTTTTTTTTGTGGTACTTGGGCCTCTCACTGTTGTGGCCTCTCCCGTTGCAGAGCACAGGCTCCGGACGTGCAGGCTCCGGATGCGCAGGCTCAGCGACCATGGCTCACGGGCCCAGCCACTCTGTGGCATGTGGGATCTTCCCGGACCAGGGCACAAACCCGTGTCCCCTGCATCGGCAGGTGGACTCTCAACCACTGCGCCACCAGGGAAGCCCTTGAATACATTTTGAACAGTGGGAAAACCTTTTCTTTTGTCTGTCGAAGTGACAAATATCAACTCTAGGAATTAGTTGCCAGTGCAATAGTTGTGATTTTAAAAGCACTTAAAGGAAGACTATGGTTAATCTCTACCTGGAACCTTATAATACTGCAAACAATAGTTCATCACAAACTATTTTTCAAATGTATTAATTTTGAGATACTGATAAGGAAGTTTCAGAAAATGCAATTTAAAGGTATATATACATATATATAACTACAATGACATATTTCTGTCTATATCCTTAATATATTTGAGGTTAACAGTAAAATTGCCTGATTATACAACCTAATTTTTATGTTAAAAAGAAGATTGCTTTCTACATTTTAGAGCTGAGTTTGAAGTTTGAAAATGGTAGTAAATATACACTGAGATGGAGTACACTCTGACAGAGTGAAGTTTTGTCTTGCCATGAAAACTCAGTCTATCTTAAGTTTCAGTAGCTAACTCTGCTGTACTTATAGTCCACATTAATCACAGAAATACATACATACTTTCATTACTAAAATAGTGAATAGATATCATAAATAATAATTAAGTAAAAATAATCAATACAACTGGAAATTTTCTCACTGGCCATCCTTTTCCCCACATCATTAGGTAGTTAAAATTGCTGATACCAAATAAATGATTACTTCCCCTGAATTTTAAGTCCATGGGTAAAGATTCTCCATTTGCTACTTGACTCACTTCCTTCTGTCATGCATTCATTTAATGCATATAGTTTTAGCTTTTTACTTAGTAGGAGTAGTTTCTAACTCTGGGTTCTAGTTTTAGATGTGTCACCAAGTTATCTTGAACTTACTGTTTCATTAACCTGTAGTTCAGTATCTTCATCTATGGTAAGTTTGATGTGAAGATGAGGCTGTGAAGAATAAACTGGCCTTAGTAAAAGTCTTTGAAATGTGAAATTGTGTGTGTGTGTGTGTGTGTGTGTGTGTGTGTGTGTGTGTGTGTGTGAGGGAGAGAGAGAGCGAGAGAAAGGGAAAATCAGTGAGAGCTGTAGTTAAAAATAGTTTTGACAGAAGATTAATCAACTAAATTAGAAATGCATATCTAGCAAGCAGCATCTATTAGATTGTCTTACTCTCCCAGAGTACAATTTGTACAATTACACGGTGGCATTCTCAAGCAGTTACTTCATCATGCCTATCCATAGCCTGTCTTCTCATATAAATTGTCATGTGACCATTTTACACAGAATACTCATCACAGTGGGACTGGACAGGTGCTGGAAGTTGAGTTCCATTTCTCATTTGCTCTCCACAAAGTCCAAAACCCACTGATTTTGTGAAGTAGGTCATCTTTATTGTCTGGAGTTTGGAAGCCTTGCTAATTAGCATTTACCTATAAGTAATGCAAGGGTTAGCTGACATTACGTAGTTCTCTGTGTGATGCCTTCACTTGGTGTAAAGTTGAAAGAGGTGGTGAACAATCACTGTACAAATCATGTTCTAAGGGAGCCATAACCCCATATCCCCAGTGGGGAGTTGGGGGTTGAGGATGGATAAAGTGAAGCTAAGAGAATTGGGAACACATTCCCCACAGTCTAATTTATACAATACAATTAAAACCACTTCTTCCACCAGTCATAATTTGTCATTAAGGCTCTATATCCAGGGTTAGACCTTTTGTTTTCTACCACTAAGTCATCAGAATTCCTTCCTAGTTGTGTGCATTAACTTCTAGCATTCTTCCATCCCCATTCCCTGAGACAAGGTTGAATTTTGTCTGAACCCCATGTTCTCACCCTTTTGTGTTCCAATTAGCGGCTAACAGCAAAGGACCACCCTGCCCTTTTTATTCTCAGAAAAGACCCACCTCTACCCTTCCTCAATGACTCATCTCTGCCCATCTTCATGACTCCCTTAAGACTCCCTGTTTACCTGCCTCTCTAAAACTCCAGGTCTCCTTCCTTCCTTATTTATTTATTTTTGAGAAATTCCTCATTAATGAATGTTTTCCCTATTGCAGTAGCCTGAATAAAATCATCTCCTTAGTTGTCCAGTGCGGCATTGCAACATTTTATCTTTTACAGCTGCAGCAAAGTTAAAATTAAAACAAAAAAGGAAAAGAAGGTTGTCTAAAACACACATGCAGCCAAAAAGATCTATATCTTTTTTTCTCCATGGAACTTATGAGGCTGCTCTAATGGCATAAAGAAATATTTCACTGAACTGGCAACATATAGAAATACGGAAAACATATTATTGCATATGTATTTGTGGCATTAGATGTTAAAAATATAAATACACGAGAAAGAAAAGACTTAAGGAATTTCTCATTAAAATAGTATACTGTAGTTTGAAAGACATATACACTTTTTTTCCTGAAATTAATGAGCTTTAGCAAGTTTTAATGCACCTTGAACAGGAAAATTGGGAGAAAATCTTGCTAACTATAGGGGGTTTATGACTTCTTTTCAAACTGCTTTATAGGTTTCTGAAATGCATCATTAATATAAATGTTTATTAGACATTTTTTTGAAATCTAATGTGGAAGAGATGATTCTGTGTTTAAAATATGTATCACTAGTACTTGGCATAAGGTAGGGATTAATTAGATTGAAGCAACAAAGTACTGTAGAAATCCATTAACTTCAGTGAAAGTTAGGAAATATATAATGTTCTTATCTCCCATCTTAAAAAAGTATATCCAATTTGCCATGTAAGAATAGCCACCTGAGAACAAATTGTGTTTGGGAACAGCCTCAGTGGAATTATAAAATTACTAACAAAATTAAATCTCATTACATCATTTCAGAACCTGATTGATATAATGAAAAGAGCCAGTGATTAAAGATATCTAGAAATTATAATAGACTTGATACTAACAGTAGGTAATATTTTTTAGCTGAATTGTTCCTTTTTTATAAATTGTTATTGGTCACCCATTATGTCCCAGCTCACTATATAAATATCCTAGGGACACCAAGAAAAAAATAAATAAATCCTTGTCTTTCAGGGGTCATTTTAAACATTTGAGACAATGTTAGTAAAAGTATAAACAACAGAGAAAAGTAAGATAGGGAAATTACCAAATGATTGGTAATAGAAAGCATTTGAGAAAATGGAGTGAAACGTGATATGATGTATGTAAAGAGCTAAGCAAAGTGCCTGGCACTGAGTGTTCAATACATGATATCTAGGAACATCATATTTAAATCCTAGGAAAAACATCTAGGGAAAAGGACTTTATATGCTTCTTGACTGAAAAATAATTTGACTCTAATAAACTAAGAGGAAGCAACAGAATACAGTATCCTAAATAGTAAGAATAGAAAAAGCAAAGATATTGAGGAACAATGTCTATAACATGAAAGTTTAGAGGTTCTTCACTACATCTATGCCCTTTATTGTATTTTAAGGATAGCCATAAACTTATCCATTGCACTGGAAAACTGAATCAGTGGTTCTCCAAGGCGTGCTTGGGTTCGAGGTGAACTTCACAGAGTAGACATGTAATTTGAAAATGACCCTGGAGATTCTTCTAGTTCTTTGCTATTGAAATTCACAGGATTTAGTAAACCATTTGTAGGAATAGTTGGAAATAAATACGTATATGTAGGTGACAGAGAATATAGGTCAGTAAATATCCATCTAAGGAGGGTGGACTACCGGCAAAGGGAAGGCAGGATATATTTGTGGGGGAGGAAGACGTACAGAGTGGCAGAGCAGGGATACACGTTTGTAATTAGCTTTGTAACTAGGTTGGATGGAGGGAGGAGAGGGTTAAAGCAAGAAAATTTATTAGGAGACTCGGGATACTGGAACTATCTAAAACTAAACATACAATATGAATATCTTCACAATTTACAACTGGCAATGCTGCCTCAGTTTATAACCCAACTCTGGTGCTCCAGTTGTCAATTGCTGAGTAACAAACTAACCCACAGCTTACACTTAGTGATTCTGTGGGTCAGATATCCCAAAAGGACACAGCAGGGCCTCAGCTGTAATGATTCAAATGTCTGAGGTGATCAACTTCTAGGAACTGGAATTATTTAGAGGTTTTTCACTATTCTGGCACCTGGGCTGGGATGACTGGAAGGGTAGCCTCAGCTGTGGAGTGGGGCACCTAATCAAGGCACAACCTCTTCATGCAGCTTGGACTTCTCAGAATGTAGGGTCCTTTGCACCTGGGTCCTATGGTGAGTGAGTGAGCGTTGTGAGAGACGCAGGCAAAAGCCTTAAAGCTCCTTCTGATGTTGTCTTGAAGTCAAAGTCATGTGACATCATTTCCTTTGAATCATATTAGTCAAAATAATCACCCAGATTCAAGGGAAATGAGCATAGACATCACCTCTAAATGGTAGAAATGTCTAAGAATTTGAGACCATGCCTTAAAATTGCCACATGTAGATAATAACAGAAAAATGTGTATAATATGAAATAAAGCAGTGTTAGCAATTGTTTTCAAAGAACCTTTGAAAATGGCATATTACTTATTTTTGATATTGCTCATGCAATTCTATAATCCTCAGGGTTAGGAGGCATATAAGGGACATGAGATATTAGCAGTGCCAATAGAACAGAATTGTTAATCGGCAATTAAAACCCATATTCAATTCAAAAGTCTCTTATTAGGAGCTCAAGGGTTAAAGGAGACACCATTTAAAAGACTGAAATTTCTTAGAAGTGCATGTTTGAAAATATGGCTGGCCCTGCAAAACAAAACTCATACAGTTTTTAAAATGATGCAGTTAATTATCCAGATGTTTCAAATATCGGTGTTTGTTATTACTTCCACAGTATCACCCGTCATTTGGTTTACATTTTTCTTTACATTTAGGTGTTCTGAGGTGCAAATTTAGGTGGAGAATGTGGCTCACCCTTAAGAGAGCCCGTCACCATATGTTTTGTTTGGGCATGAAAAATGAGAATAATCTAAACCTTTGCCACTGAGAGAGGTAAAGGGTTCCCATCAATGGCCATTAAGTCTAAGTAATGGGGTTTTAAAGAGACAGCTTGTAGTGTTGCTCTTTAGGAACCTCGACAGCAGTTGTGCTTTAGCTGCAGGTGCCATGATCCAGCAGTGTAGCTTTGGCTCCACTCAGGCCCTTGCCTGTGTCACCACTGTTTGAGCCCCCTCTATGGTGTGCATCTGTTACCAATTCTCTTTCAAAGAACATCTGCTGCCAGAAGAGGCAAGCTTTTAATATGCTGATTTATCATCGTCAGATACAGGGTTTCATTGCTTGCATTTGAATATTGTATTTAAGGTGCTTTTGTGATTACAGATGTTTTACATATAAATTGCTTTATATTAGAAATATCATTTTTTTTCAGTATTTTTAAGAAAACTTCACATTCACGTGTTTTACATTTTAATATCATCTTTTGCATTGCTGAGCACGTGTGAATTGCTTTTTGTCTGTAATGGCAGTCGGTATGAGCAACAGCATCTGTGATTGTTGCTACTTCAAAGGAGAAAATTAAATGTGGATATAGCTCTTCTTTTCGAGGGAGCCAGAATTCATTAATTACTAAGGGAAGCTTTCATTGTTATTTTATCCCCCAAAAGGACAGAATAGGTCACTACATAAAAATAGCTTCCCACTCCATAACCTTTGCAAACTAGAAAACGGTGTCAAGTTTCACACTTTTCTCTCACTTGTTTCTGTAGTCTTAAAATAATCTGAAAGTCTTTGGTACTGTATGGTCTTTGAAATAATAGCACCATCTACTGTCAGATCCTGAATTCATTCATCGTGTAAAGGAAAAAAATGAAGATGGAGGAGGTGCTCTGAGTCATTTAATAATATGGCACTAAATAAATACTATATAACTGAAAAATGGGAAAATTCTTACTTAAAACTAGAAAATAAGACTAATGTGGAGTTCATCATATTAAATAAGCATTGTGGGGCTTTCCTGGTGGCACAGTGGTTGAGAGTCCGCCTGCCGATGCAGGGGACACAGGTTCATGCCCCGGTCCGGGAAGATCCCGCATACTGCGGAGCGGCTGGGCCCGTGAGCCATGGCTGCTGAGCCTGGGCGTCCGGAGCCTGTGCTCCGCAACAGGAGAGGCCACAACAGTGAGAGGCCCACGTACCACAAGAATATAAATTAAATTAAAAAAAAAAAAAAATAAGCATTGTGAAATACCTTTTTTCAAGAAAATCCATAATACAGTATAAAAATTATAGATAAGGTAATGTCCTTATTATCATCACTGTCATTATAATTTTAGTTTCCCAGTTCCTTTAAGCTTATTGTATATTCATTTAGATGACAGTGAGGGGTGGGAGAGGTGGATTTAAAAAGCACTATCTTTAAGAATTCCCGACCTCTCAGCAAGGCGTTGATGCTTCCTTTCTGCTTGGAGAGCCAGCCAGCTCTCAAGAGCACCTCTCATAGTGGGAGTTGCTAGTAGGCCTGATTGTTCCCTGTCCTCAAATCCTTTCCCCAAAGGAGTAATGTCATTTCATTAAAGAAACTCAACTGTCTGGGTAAAGGATCAGTGAAAATATGTCTCAGGGCTCTCATAAAAATAAGCTACTAGCTATTTCAAGAGCATAGTGTGAAATTCCGGACACCTTCCAACCCTCCTTCGTGCTGATTGCTTTCAGTGAGCGAGAGGCCAGTTGTCACTGTGCCTCCTGCACAGTTACTTCCTTAACCTCATAGCTCCCAGAGGGCTGTTGTGCCTCCCACACATCTGTTGCAGATGGTACGTGGCTCTTCCTGCCTCTGGAATTGGCATCAAGTTATTCCATCTACAGCAGTACTTTTATGCTTTCTGTCCAGTTTATTATCTCTTTTCGAAAGCAATTCAAAAGGTTTATTTTCTCTACGTGGCCTTCTGCTCCCTATCTTCCCCCTTTCATTCTACTTTATTGTTATTTTTATTTCAAAGTGGAGCCTGAATTAAATTTCCTCCCTTTAAAAATTTTTTATCTCCACAGTTTTTAATAACCAGTGGCCTGTGCCTAAAATGTGGAGAAAATACATATTCTCATGATTGACATTTCTTTTTCTGGTCAATTTTTTTGAGATGCTACAAAACATAGTAAGTAGGAAATAAATGACATAATTAAAATACCAACCATGATTCCATAGTTACTTACCAAATATATGTTAATCTCTCCTGTCTGCCAAAATATATGAAACACAACCTATACCTTCAGAGGAGCTTACAATCAACTATTTCCTTATCCTCTTGTTTTTTTGTTTTTTTTTAAGGATGTTATTATCTGTTCATCTGCACTGTAGCAGCCAGATACTGGCAAACTACTCAGTTTTCTACCTAGTCTAACCTTATCTAAATTATTATTGTAAACTATAGTAAGGTAATATTTTCAGATATTAACTGTGTTTTTATTCACTGGGAAAATATCATGGCTTTTTTATGCACTATATATAGGCAGAGAGTGGATATAAATGGAAAACAATAATAGTAATAATAATAAAAACAATAATAACACATTCAACTGAGTTGCCAAGTACGCTTTTTTTTTTTTAATTCACTGAAGAAAACAACAATCATGAAAGTCAATACATTCAATTCACAGGGCTAGGGCTTTTCTTCTTCTTTGTCTTCTAAATGAGGAAAAGGCATTTGAGAGTCAAGAAACCAAGATCCAAAAAAAGCAGAGTTGTAAGATCATCAGTAGAAGTGTATGTAATGATGATGCATGATAATTTAAATGCTAGTTTCCCACTCAAATGGGGTAATAGATCATTTGCTCTGGGGAGGAAGGAGAAAATTAGAAAAGATGATATGGCTGGGATTTGAATGAGGTGAGCAAGCCACTCAAATAGGGTGCAAAATTTAAGGGGTCACCAAAAAATCAATCAAGCTGTCATATTTTAATGCAATTTTTAAATCAAAATTAATGCAAAAAATCCATCATGGACAAAATAGAAACATTTTAAATAAAGACAAAAACCCTGTGGGTGAATGAATGTCTCTGAAAGGACCACAAGTCATGACTCTATCCTAAGTGAGTCTCAGGGGAAGGATGAAACCATAGATGGGATTAGAGTGAACTGGGGAACAGTAAGCTTTTGCCTCAGTCCCATCATAGACCAGGATACTGTAAGGGTTTTGGAGAAGCCATGCCTACATACAAGGCTCGTTTGTTGATTTCAAGGAAAGCCTTAAGTCCCTGACTACATCGTTGGAGAGAGTAAACAGCTAGGGGTTTTATGAGGTTCAGAAGGGCTGAGAAAGGCCAGATGAAACAAGGGTTCTGAGCCTGGAATCAGAAGTTAGATGGGATGGCCCAAGTGACTGGCTATGTTATGAGACCACAGATTCAGACTCGGCAGCAGAAGCCCAAGCTGATGAAAACACAATGGAAGAAAAACCTCAATGAATGCCATCAGAGTAAGGCAGAAAGGCATGCCAACAATACCTAAGATACCTGTAAATTTCCCCAGCACCTCAGGAGTAAAACCACCTTGCCAAAAAGGAAGAAAAAAAGAGCTGTGCATTTGACTCAGTTGTTACTGTCAGGTGGTGGAACATGCCACTTCAAAATATACCTCTTTGATGTAAGGATTTTGAGCTGATTATTTTGAGAAAGAGCAGACATAGGAGAAGCTCTGAAAACAAAGTAGAAGTTACCCTTTTATGAGGGAAATTTACATTCATAAAGGAAATCTCTATTTGTAAGGTTATTTCCCTCTCTGAACCTGGAAGAGGAGAATGACAAAATCAAGAGAAACTCTTATGGATGGAGGTGTAAACTTAAATCTGCATAACAAATCTTACACTTGTTTACCATACTTTTTTTCTGGTCTCCCCACAATAACTGGCCACTCCCACACCCACTCTTTTGTCTTTAGTTGAAGATTGTATTTAAGCCTGAATTCTAAGCCACTTCTGAGAGTTACTCATTTTTCTCTAGGTATCTTCCACATACACATGAGGTACACATGTTAATTCATTTATGTTTGTCTTTCTCTTATTAATCTTTTTTGTTGTGGAGTTCCCAGCTGAGAACTTAGAAGGCTGGAGGAAAATTTTTTTTTCTTACTCGACATTACCGAAAAGAGATTGATTTAATTGCAGGTGACTTGGAATAGAAATGGGGTTTTAAAAGCTAAATTTAGTTTTAGAAAATCTAAAACATAATAATTCTATTTGAATTTAGTAACTCAAAAATGTGTTCCTCAGAATATGAGCATCACCTGCATCATTCTTAGAAAGGTGCAATCTTGAGTGCCTCACTAAGTCTACCAAGAAGAATCTGCATTTTAGCCATGTCTGTACTGTGAGGGGAAAAAAAAGAATTCTACTAACAGAAGACCCCCCCCCGTACTAATGTAGAAATTATGTGTGTGTGTATATATATATATATATATATATATATATATATATATATATATATATAGAGAG
>NW_006780574.1:1588315-1598239 GCF_000442215.2 Lipotes vexillifer
AGAGAGAGAGAGAGAGAGAGAGAGAGAGAGAGAGAGAGAGAGAGAGAGAGAGGAGACATCATTTTAATATTGGGTAAGCATTATGAGAGACCTTTGCAGGTAAGGTAATATGTATAGCAGAGAAAAACTAATTTTCCCTTCACCCTTCTAGGTTCTTGGCTGAAACTCCCCTGTATTGAAAGACAGATTAGCAAAAGAAAAATAAGCAGGAATTTAATAATATATATACCTCGGTTATACATGGGATTTACACAGGAAAAATGAGTAGATTCCCAGAAATGGCCAAAGCTACCACCTTAAATACCATCTTCAGCTAAAAACAAAAGAAAGTGTTGGGGGGTGGGCAGGGAAGCCAGTTAAGGGATGTTAGCAGGAAAAACAGAGTAAACAGGTAAAGGTAAGCTTTGTTACACAGATTTAAGTCCATGCCTTCTCCACTGAGAGAAGTAACTCTTAATTTAGTCCTTCTTTTCTTCCTGGTACAGAGAGGGAGACACCCTTAAAATAAAGATTGCCCTTATAAATGTAAATTTTTTTGTTTAGTTTTTTTTTTTATTTTTATTGATGTATAGTTACTTTACAATGTTGTTTTAGTTTCTACTGTACAGCAAAGTGAATTATCTATATGTATACATATATCCCCTCTTATTTTGGATTTCCGTCCCATTTAGGTCACCACAGAGCATTAAGTAGAGTTTCCTGAGCTATATAGTAGTTTCTCATTAGTTATCTATTTTATTTATAGTATCAATAGTGTATCTATATCAATCCCAATCTCCCAATTCATCCCATCCCTCTTTCCCCCCTTGGTGTGTAAATGCCTTTATAAAAGGTAACTTCTACTCTATTTTCAGAGATTTTCTTCTTTCTACTTTTTCTCAAAAATAACTCAAAATAATCCTTATTCCAAAGAAGCATATTTTGGGGTGGCATATTCTGCTACCTTTCATATGAAAGTGACTACAAAATCTGGACAGAATTTCACACAAATTTATATAAAAAGCAGAAGAGAGAACAATTAAAACTTCTCTTACTCCCTTGAGAGACAAGAGGACAATCTTTGTGATTATGGCACCTGTGCCCATGAGAGACCCCGGAGTTAAATCTGTAGGTAGATGTTCACAATTCCCAAGGGTCAGAAGACCAGGCACTTAAGTTGTATAATCCAAACATCAAGCCTTTTTATCAGATCTCTTATGTTTTCAAAGAGACACTCTAAGGCAGTGGACTCCTTTCTTAAACAAAAATTATTTTTCCCTGCACTACACAGTTGATGTTCATATTCACATTTGAAAAGCATTATGTTACAACAGCAACCTAGGTTAGTACCCAAGTCTGTGGTTACAAATATAAGTCTAATGGTCCAATCGTCTTTCTTGCTTGACTTCTGGGAGGTTTCCAGTGACATCAGTAAGACAGTGATCTAGAACTGGGTCAGCAAACTTTTGGGAAAGGGCCAAATAGTAAATATTTTAGGCCACACAGTCTGTTTTACAGCTACTCAACTGTGCTGCTGCAGCACAAAAGTACCCAAGGGAGTGAGCACAGTTATATTCCAATATAACTTTATTTACAACAACAGGCAGCATGATAGATTTGGCCATAGTTTTCCAAATCTTGTTCCAGAATGTTCTATGGAATTGTTTTTCCAAGTATAAGGGAGTGGTAGCTAATGAACAGGGTTGTCTCTCCTCTAGAATCATTTCTTCATAATTCTTAAATTCTCTAGCAGTCTTTTGGCACATGGCCTCTACTAGCATAGAGTCGCTCATCTCTGGGTTGTGCAGTCATAGCACACACACAAACAAGGATGTGGCTTTGCTCTTCTCAACTCCAGATTATAACACGTTAAAACATTTAAAATGCCCTTTTACTTATGCTGCTAATGAAAGTCCTTGCTGTCAGCTTCTTACATGTTACAATGGATGTGTGGCATCCTTAAAATCAATATAGAAATATTTCATAGGTTAAGTACAGTGTGCCAATTGTATAACATTTGAAAAATACGAGCTTAACAACATTAAATAATAAAGTAATAGTACTTGTAGTATCTTTCGAATATACAGTGATTTCATATCTATCTCTCCTTTGTTCTTTTGTCCTTTGATTGTTAAACAGTTGGGTCAGGTAGATAGGAAAATATTTCTGGGATTTTGAAAAATTAAATGAGATGGTCAAGGTCACAAAGCAAATAAAAGTTGGGCCTTGGCTTAAACCCATATTCCTACTTCCTATCCTAGTCTACTTTTCACAACAACATAATGTCTTCGACTAGTAATAGGACTATATATTTATGTGGTTGATAAAATCTGTAGTTAAAAGCCACAATAGTCTACTAAAAATCTCCTCAAATTAGTTAGTAACCTAGACAGAACTGTTACGTGTGTTTCTATTTTCTTTTATCTCACCTTATCTCATGGCACATTTCCTCTCTACAGAGAAGGTTTAAGTTTGTTTTCAAGGATCTGTTATGCACATTTTATTTTTATAAAAATATAGCAGATTATCAATTGGTCGATAAGCTTCTCCCTTTGAGTAAGTTGTATTCTTTGAGATATTCACAAATGAGTTAATTTACCCAGAGAAGTTGAGAACAAACATTAGTCTTGCACATCCCTTTAAGATGTATTTGATCTCTCATATTCACACCCACCTATTGGAGATCATCTGCTCTAATTACCTAGTTCTTCTCTGAGCAGATATTAATTCCATCTGAAAGTACATATTATTGAGCTTTAAATTCCATTAGGAGGGTCTAAATTTTTTATCTGTGTTCTCTTTCTCTTTCTTTTACTGCCCTATATATCTTTGGAAGATATTTAATGAAGTTGAGACAGAGACTTTTAAATTTTTGACGTGATAATCTTCCTTCAGGAATTGGGAAATCTTTCAGGCACAGTGGTAAATATGGATAAGGTATGCAAAGAATGAGAGGGGTCTCTCTTATTATCTTGCGTCCTTCTCCCCAAAATACTCTCAGTTCTTTTAGCAAAAGAACATGTAGGTACTGAAAAATGACATTATAATGCAGTTCTTTCTTGTTAGCACTAGTGTGATTCTTTTGATACTTGCATGTAAAAGTCTCCCAACATGTTTATGCTATAATGAATGGAAGTGTATTCCCTCAAAAACCTTTTAACTTTCTACTTAATAGGGGGATTCAAAAGGAAAGTGAAAACTGAAAAAGACTGGAAACAGTAAGCTAGAATTATAGGCACAGGTACACAGTTCTTATGTGTATAATGCACTTAGGTTTTATCTCTGAAATGGTTCAAGTTCTCTGTATTGACTACTCATTTTTTTTTTTCTTTATGTATTTTTGTCTTGTTTCGGAAAAGATTTGAGTCATCTAACAATCAAAACATGAATAATAAAATGTTGGCAAAAATAAGTAAGAAGCAAGAATCAGAAACGGGAAATATAAATAGAAATAGATAGTTATCACTGGGTAGAGTTGATAAGAGAAGCAGGTGGAAGAAAAAGGAGTGGCAGAGAACCAACTAAATCCATGCCCTCAGGCCCTGTGGTCCTTGAACTTGTGATCATTGAACCTGAAGTTAGACTCATGTTTACTAACAGCTAAAGAAAAAAGCAATATAGCTGTGATTATTGTAGAGCAGAACAACATCATTCTGTAGGTGATCAAAGCTGCATTATTGAAACAGGAGGGAAGGGGACAGGGCACAACCTTTAAAAGAATGACATAGCCATAGTACATGACAAAAACTAGTTAGAGCCAACTGGGTCCAAGATGACAGAAGATTCAACTTCCACTAGACCTTGAGCCTCATTATACACTCATTGTAGTTTATTAGCTAAATGACACACCCACCAGTGCCATGACAGTTCTGAAGCTAACCATAAAAGACCAAAAAATGGGTGGTGGCCCAATTCCGGGAAATCCACACCCCTTCCCCAAAATAATTGGAATAATTCTTCCACTCATTAGCCTATGAAATTACCCAGCCCATAAAAACGAACCACGCCATATTTTGGGGCTGTCTCTCACCTTCTGAGATGGCCCACACTCTGTCTGTGGAGGGTGTTTCTCTCTAGATAAATCTGATTCTTACCTATCACTTCGTCTCCGAATTCTTTCGTGACAAAGAACCTTAAATTTACCAGGAACATTATGACACTAAGATCTAAAAGCAAAAACAAGTTACCTTAATATTTGCACTCAGTTATGTCCCCCAAAATTCATATGTTGAAGTCCTATCTCCCGGTGTGACTGCATTTGAAGATAGAAACTTAAAAGAGATCACTAAGATTAAATGAGGTCATAAGGGTGGAACCCTAATCCAACAGGATTGGTGTCCTTTTAAGAGAGAGTAAGAGACAACAGGAATGTGTAAACACAGGAAAGGCCATGTGAGAATGAAACTGAGCAAGACCCTGTGGTGCCCTCCAAAAGCCTTTCCATGTCCCTTGTTTCTCATTTGTAGGAAAAAGGCTTCAGCCACATAGAGCTTCCCTGAGTTCCAAAGGGCATATTCAAACATTTGCTAATTAGGGAAGAGAGGGAATGCAGAAACAAAGGGAAGGCAGTCAAGAAACAATAGTGCAGCGTTGGGGCAGGGTCCTGGTTCCTCCTTGGGGATGTGAATAGCAATTTTCACATACTGAAGAGCTGGGGCCCCCACCCAGGTGGAGGGTGGTAACATCAGGCTGAGCATAAGCCCTTGACCCCAGACTGCTCAGAACCAGAAGGCAGATGATTGAGATTCCCGGAATACCACCCTGTCACCTCACCTCCAACCAGTCAGAAGAAAGTCACACATCCAGCTGCCCTTCCCCCAAATTTGCTTTTAAAAGCTCTTTCCTGACACCCATCAGGGAGTTCCAGGGTTTTTGAACATAAGCCACCCATTCTCCTTGCTTGGCCCTTGCAATAAACCTTTCTCTGCTCCAAACTCTGACGTTTCAATTTGTTTGGCCTCACTGTGCATGGGGCACACAAGCTTGGGTTCGACAAAATAGACTCCGTGAGAAGGTAGCTGCCTATGTGCCAAAAAGAGAGTCCTGGTCAGGAGCCAATGCTGCCTGCCTTGATCTTGGACTTCCAGCCTCAGAACTGGTAGAAAATAAATTTCTGTTGTTTAAGACACCCAGTCTGTGGTATTCTATTATGGCAGCCCTCACTGACTAATACACTTAGAGACAGCAATATGAGCAATGTGGTAAATGAGTTCTCAGTTAGCATTTCTATACATCAAATAGTAATATTTTTCAAGTGATAGATTACTGACATTCTTTTATTAAAGCTAAGGATAACACATTAAAAGGCCACTTATAGGAGACAGTTTTGCATGAATCCAAGTAAATATAATCTCATATAAGGCTTTTTTGCTCTAACTCCATCTGATAGAATTTGGAGAAAAAAAGTAAACAATATAAGAGCATAACCTCCAGATAGATAGGTAGATAGATAGATAGAAAAAGGTTGAACAGATGGTTAGATTTAAAAATATAAATTTTATTGATCTAGCTTTGCATACATGGATATTTCATTTTTATATCATTTAAAATGATATTTGTTATTTAAATAATATTATATAATGTAATAATATTTTATTAATAATATTATTTAGTGACAATATTTTATCAACTTTCTGAGGAACTGCCAAACTCTTTTCCAAAGTGGTTGTACCATTTTAAATTCCCATCAGCAGTGTATGAAGGCTCCAGTTTTGATTCCACTCCCAAGTATCTACCCCCCAAAAGTGAAGATATATGTCCACACAAAAACTTGTACAATAATGTTCATAGCAGTATTATTAATAATAGCCCAAAATTGGGAACAGCTTATGTCTATCAACTGATAAATGGAAAAGCAAGATGTAATATATCCATGCAATGGAATCATATTCACTAATAAAAAGGATGGAGTGCTGATTAATGATCCAACATGGATGAACCTTGAAGACATTATGCTAAGTGAAAGAAGCTAGACACAAAATTCACCTGTTATATTTGAAATGTCCAGGTTTGCGGCAAACTTGTGGAGACAGAGTGCAAATTTGTGGCTACTTAGGGCTGGGGCAGAGATAGGGAAATAATGAGAATTGACTTCTTATGGGACAGAGTTCCTTTTGTGGGGAGGAGGAAAGGCAAACATATTCTAAAATTGACTGAGGTGATGGTTGCACAACACTATAAATACACTAAAAAACATTGAGTTATACAGTTTTAAATGGGAGAATTTTATGGTATGTGAATTATATCTCAATAAAACTTAATCTTTAAAAATAACGTGATACAGAATATATGAAAAATTCACATTAAAAATTGGCTGTAATTTCCACAAGACACAGGTAATCACTGTATATATCTAGTCTCATTTTTGCTTATGTAGGGTTACTTTTTAAAAAAATTAGATTATAATACACTGTAAAATAGTAAGAAGTACCCAATATATATATTGGTCTTCGTCCCCAGTTCCCAACACAGAGCTCCTAAAATCCTTGTAAATTTCTAAGTGATATGAACACTAGGAACATTCTTATTCTAATATCTGTCTTTGACCCCATCCCTGACACAGGGCTTCTAAAACCCTTGTAAAATGCTAAGTGATAAGAGCACTAGTAGCATCTTTTGTTATAAAGAGGCCCCTCTGGGTGGGCTCCTGGGTGGCTTCTGGATGGGGGCTGGTCACCAAAAAGACCAAGCCATGATTAGAAGCTTGGGATTTTCAGTCTCCCCTACCCCAGTTCTTCAGGGAGAGGAGAAGGGCTGGAAAAGAAATTAATAATTGATCATGCCTATGTGAGGAAGCCTCCATAAAATCCGAATAGTATGGGGTTCAAGGAGCTTCCAGATTGGTCAGCACATCACACCAGGAGGGTGATTTGCTCCAACTCAACAACCAACTCCACTGGGCAGAAGCTTCTGGGCTCAGGACCCTCCTAGACCTCACCATATATATCTCTTCATCTGACTGTTCATCTGTATCCTTTATCATATCCTTTAATAAACCAGTTAATGTAAGTGTTTCTCTGAGTCCTGTGAGCCGCTCTCTAGCAAATAATCAAATCCAAGGAGGAGGAGGTCATGGGAACCTCCAGTTCGTAGCCAGGCAGACAGAAGTTGTGGGTAACCTGAACACCTACTACTTGCAATGGGCGTCTGAAGTGAGGGTGGGCAGTCTCTTGGGACTGAGCCTTTAATCTGTGGTGTCAGACACTCTCTTTGGATGTCACAGTTGAATTAAATTGTAGGACACCCAGTTGGTGTCATGGAGAATTGCTTGGTGTGGGGAAAAGTCTCCACATACTTGATGACTAGAAGCAAAGTGTTTTATGTAAGTAGTAAAGGAGACTTACAGGGAAGACAGAGGTAGTATGAAAGAGCTGGGTTTTTTCCTACACAGGAGATAGATAAAGCTGAGTACTTTAAAACATATGCAAAACATTTTTAGCTTTTCTTTTTTTTTCTTTTAGGAAAAAAACATGATAATTTCTTATACCACTAACCATTCTTCTGTAGGAATTCATGGTGAATTCTTCAAAGGCATGACAGAATCATCTAGAAGGCCATCAATTCATACTGGCTCTTCACATTAAGAACTCCCTTTATTCTCCCTACTCTGGGAATCCTGTTATTTTGAGCTATGATTATTAATGGAAGTGTCAGATCCTTTGTGTGTACTTGGTTAGAAAAAATGTTGAGAACCGCTAAAAAGTAATTGAAGAGCATGGTTGTTTTGATCAGTCTGTCCAAAGGTAAGCATGATTGCCTACCCAGGAGTTTATTTGGGTGTCCAAACAGATGACATAATGCACTCAACAATGAATATGAATAACATGAATTTAGTACAGATCCATCTTAAGTTGAAAATTGTAAGTCAAAATGTATTTAATACACCTAACCTACCAAACATCATAGTTTAGCCTAGTGTATCTTAAATGTGCTCAGAAGACTTCCATAAGCCTACAGTTGGGCAAAATCATCTAACACAAAGACTATTTTATAATCAAGTATTGAATACCTCAAATAATTTATTGAATACTCTTCTGAAAGTGAAAAGCACAATGGTTGTATGGGTACAGAATGGTTGTAAGTGTATCGGTTATTTACCCTTGTGACGGCATGGCTGACTGGGAGCTGCAGCTCGCTGCTGCTGCCCAGCATCATGAGAGTATCATAGAGCACATCACTAGTCTGGGAAAAGATCAAAATTCACAGTATGGTTCTACTGAATTCCTGTTGCTTTGGCACCATCATAAAGTAGAAAAATCATAAGTCAGGGATTGTCTGTAGTCACAGTAAGCTGGGGCGTCTCAGGAGGGTAGGGGCTCAAACAGAAGTCTGATGAGCAGTCAAGCCAAGGGCCAAGGGTAGGGTTTAAAGTGTGGAAGGTAGCTTGTGGTTTCATTGTTGTTAGGGAGTGGAGCCCATGTGGGCTAGAGGCTGCACTACTCAAAGTTCCTTTGGCGTGAAGAGACAAAGGGTCTTTGTTGACCTTTTTATCCAGTTTGCCCAGATACAGAGCAGGCAGGGAAGAGTGACGGGGATCTAAAAGATGTCAATGGTGAAACATCAAAAACGGTCAACTTCTTTATTACAATGGCCAAGACAATATTCTAGCAAATATTGTTATCCCATATGTAAACAGCCATAGAAATATTTGTATAATATTACTAGAGAATCTTCTCTGAGGCAATATGATATCCTTTTAACTGAGTCTGAATGAATTAAATATAAAATATATCTCTTAATTAGACAAAATATGTTGCTATATAGGTCTACTGGACAGAAACTCAATAAAATTTGGAGGTCATCTTCCTAAGCAACAACTTTAGTTTCTGTGAAAGTAGCCTACAACTCTTCATGTCTGTGTCCTGAGCCACAGAAAAATACTGATAGAATCTTTGAAGATTTTATTGCCTTTATCATCCATGTTAATGGAGTGTAATCCATAATTACAATAGCCACTTCTACCCTGTGTAACATCACAAATCATCATACACCTGCCCTAGAAGTAAATGTATTTAGAAGGCTATGAGAATAGTTGCAGAAGCAACTTTCCCTTATGACTTAAATGTCTGTCCATTAAAACTTAGGGCAGGAGTAGTAGTCAGTATATATTTTGAAAGATGCCAACATTCCTGAAAATTTTATCATTGATATTAATTTTTTTCTTTCTGTAAACACATTAGCCTGGCAAATGAAGCCCTCCATGATGAAAAAAAAATTGATTTTAGCATCCTTCTAGCTAATCCCTTTCCTACCAAAATTCAGCCATGTTATACATAGGTATTTCCCACATGTGTCATGCTATGACACCTACCAATTAATTTTCTTATGGTATTTTCCCTACTTAAAATACCAATCATTGCCTTGCTCATGTGACAAACAATTTAAAACTCAGCTTGTATGTTCAAGCTGAACATCATTTCTTCCAAAGCCTTTCTTGACCATCTCAACAACTTTGAGAGTCAGTGGTCCTTTGTGTATCCACTTTATGCTATTTATCTATGGAGTTCACTTGTTTATATCTTTGATACTCTCTTTCATGCTATGAGCTCCTACAGTGTTGGGACTGATCGTTTTTACTTATGCCCACTATTTAGTACAATAATTGCTGTCTGTTAGATGTTTGATATTAGGATGGAGGAAAATACAGATGAAAGGAAGGAAGGAAGGAAGGGAATTTAACCTCATCAAAGGTTAAATTTGAGGGCTTCCCTGGTGGCGCAGTGGTTGAGAGTCTGCCTACCGATGCAGGGCACACGGGTTCGTGCCGCCGTCCGGGAAGATCCCACATACCGCGGAGCGGCTGGGCCCGTGAGCCATGGCCGCTGAGCCTGTGCGTCCGGAGCCTGGGCTCCGCAACAGGAGAGGCCACAGCAGAGAGAGGCCCGCGTACTGCAAAAAAAAAAAAAAAAAAAAAAAAAAAAAAAAACTTCCCAAAGACCCCTCTTT
>NW_006780574.1:1598272-1618486 GCF_000442215.2 Lipotes vexillifer
CTCTGTTATAAAGCAGAAACTAACACACCATTGTAAAGCAATTATACCCCAATAAAGATGTTAAAAAAAAAAAAAAAAAAAAAAAAAATAGGTTAAATTTGACTTCCATTTTGATAAAAATAGAGCTCCTCACTCTTCTAATGTAACTATACTCTGCCAAATTTCATTCATATTCTCAAGTGCATTCTACATCAGACTAAAATAAACAAAGGTGTCTTCAAAAAAAACTCTGTTGTTTGTCCCTTCTACTTTCTAAATTTGTACATTTTCCACCCCTCCATCCCCACAATCTTGTTAAAGGCTCCCAGGTCCCTCAAACGACCCACAGTTTCCATGGGGTGCACTGTGCCTTCTTTGGGGATTGAACTTTCTATGGATTAAATCTCTCTCTTTTCTTCATTATTTTCCCTTTCCATCAGTCAAAGCTTGCTCTTCTTTTGACATATATTTTAAGGGGTCATCTCTCAGCAGCTTGTCTTGGTGAAAAGTGCTCTGACATTAAACTGATTCACACAACATGCTGTCCTCTGGATCATTTTCCTGGAACAAAGAAAAAGATTTTAAATGTGTAATCTCAGTGCCCTTAACTATGTGGCAGGAGATAATTTTCCAAATTTGTAACTAATATCTACGTGGGTTACATCCTATAGTGCTGTTTAGCTATACATTAATCTTGCAACAATAATAGCAACAATTTATTGAGTATGGGAATATAACAATTTATAACAATATAACAATTTATTGAGTATGGAAATATAATCTTGCAACAATAATAGCAACAATTTATTGAGTATGAATAATAATTGAGTATTAGTCAATTGATATTCAGCATATAATAGTAATTACCTACTCTTTGTTAGCCGTTGGACTGAGTCCTTCACACCTATTAACTCATTTAAAGTTCAAATCAACCCTGAAAGATAAGTACTCTTTACCCCCACATTATAGATGTAGAAACCAAGGCCTGTAGAGGTTAAATTGCTATAACTCACATAGCTGATAAGTGGCAGAACTGGTATTTAAATCAGAGCCTCTCTGACTCCAAGCGCTATAAAATATTACCACCCTGATTTTAAGGAATCTTTGGCCAACCCACAAGACAAGGGCAATACACTCATTGCCAAGCCTCAGCACTTGCAATATATGGTACTGTTTCATGAAAATGTTGGCAACTCTTTATTTCCCCCCAGCAATAGTCTGAATTTGTTTGATTTCCCTCACAGCTTCTCTAAGTCTGTTGGTGAGGGAAAATTCTGTTTACAAGCTAGATATTTCCACCCATGCATCCCTATGGGTGTGACGTTAGTCATGGTTGGCTGTAGCTCATTTTATGTAATTTGCTGCTGAGCTGGTTCACCCTTTCCACTTATTTAAGGTCACTGATTATAGTAAATTTTCATTAATCTATAGTTATGTAACTCTTAATTTAAAAAATGAGAAAATAGCAAATCTGCTTCTAGAGATCATTAAAAATTGTATTCTCATGGGTCCAAATTATTTATATATTTTTTCATGAACACATTACTTATGATTAAGAGTAGTTTTAACTGTACTTTACATGCAAAATTTTAGTAATGATTTGTTGTATATAATATTGGGCCCAAGTTAGTTCCTCATTAGTTTTCTAATTTTTTTTTGGTCATTGCTGCTGCTTTGTTTTTCTGAGTTTTGCTTGGTCTCGACGTTTGTTTTTGGACAGGAATGCTTAATTCTAAAGTTCATATCTGTTTTTCCCCTGCACAATTATGTTTTATATTTTAAAGGATTAATTTTTATTTGTTCTTGTTTTTTCTACATTCTGCAAGCAAGGTCACTATTATGTCACTCCTGGATATATGTACCTCTTTCCAAAATCCTCTGAATTCTCAGCTCTCTGGAGGAAAGTTTACAGTTCTTATCTCTGGGGCAGATCCACTGTCCTCAGAGTGTGGAAATCTCTACTCTAATTTCCTCATTGCATTATGTAGGGCCAGGGCAAAAGGAAAATGTGGAATTCCACGTTCAAAAAGCAGGGGAGAAAAAGTGCCACTAAAGATACTAAAACAAATACTAATAATAAAGTTTTCTCTTTCCTTTCCTGTCTATCAGTATATCAAGATGCTTTTTATTTGCCATTTACTTTTGTTCTAATTAAAGAAACACTAAAAATTTAAATTATTAGCCTGAATTTTATTGTTCTTCATATTGTGCAATGACAGTTTTAAATGCAAATATGTGTTTATCTCATAAATGGAAGTGTCAAAATTAGATAATTCATGTTTATTAGCTCACATATACATATGTACTTCATTCTCATCAAAAACAGTGGGAATTCTATACAAAACTAACCTAATGGTCTTTTATTTTACTTCTTGCTATATGCATATTCTGCTAACATTCTTTATCTTCTACTTCCTGAAGAGTAAGGAAAAACTGAAAGGAAAAGGAACTGTGGGTTGCCCTATCTTTTTCCTTTCCTTCTGTGTCATCTTTTTTAGCAAAAGTGGTTGGCTAACATAGGCAAGTAATATGAGTATAAATGGCATGGACATATATACACTATCAAATGTAAAATAGATAGCTAGTGGGAAGCAGCTGCATAGTACAGGGAGATCAGCTCGGTGCTTTGTGACCACCTAGAGGGGTGGGGTAGGGAGGGTGGGAGGGAGACGCAAGAGGGAGGAGATATGGGGATATATGTATATGTATATGTATAGCTGATTCACTTTGTTATACAGCAGAAACTAACACACCATTGTAAAGCAATCATACCCCAATAAAGATGTTAAAAAAAAAAGGATACAATAAGATGCCTTGGTCATTGGTGGTACTTAGAACACTGATGTCTTCTTTCTGTATTTGAAGCAAGATCTGATTCAAATGTCATGTTTGGCCTCTAGAGATGGTCAGTGCCTCTGCTTACTCAGCATAGAGTTATTTGTACTCTTGAGCCTTGCTGGACAACCAAGCACTGTGTATCTACTGGAATTCTGTGCTCACATGGCAGCATGTCCTCTATATGCAAATGGGGTAAAAACATGCATATTGCATATAACACCTTTGCCTGTGTGCATGCTCCATTGCCATGCTTCATTTACAAAGCACAAGATCAAAGATAAGATTATTAAGAATTTCAAGATGGTGGCAGCCCAGCATTAAGCCAAATGCAGGGCCTTTCTGAACGCAGGTGCTATACAAATATACAAGTTGCCCTCCTGGGAAGCCTATCTTGACATAGTCCTCCTAGCCCCAGTGGCAAACTTATACTGACTGTTTCTACATCTATGTCTGTTCTGATCTTAACTGCATCTTGTTTAGTTTGGCTCTTAAGACACTCTTTTGCAAAGTCACGTTTAGCCCAAATGACACCTTTGTGAAACTAGAAAAAGGTACCTCTTTCTCTAGGCAGACCCAGCCCCATGATAAGGCAAATAACCAATTCATTCCCCACTGAACACCATGGCTGTGGGCTCTTCTGAAGGATATTACATGCACACGCACACTCATATGCATTTGCCTTACTATGTTTTAACTAATATTTATGGGCTGTTAAAGCCAAGAATTAACATAGGGAGCAGGTATTACCTCTGTGGCCCTGCTGCCAACAACTTCCATCTTCTTTCACAGAGACTTTTCTCTTCCCTCTGCTGCCCTGCCCACTAAGACATCTATTTTCATTGTGCCTGGTCTTTGTGTCCTGTAAACAATTAAGGTACCTTCTAATGCCATTACAGTCAGTTGATTAAACTGGCTTTGGAGCCCTCTAGAATTCAGCTACCACAATTCCTACCACCTCTGCTGCCCATCATTATCGGCACAGAACTATTGTTGAAGATTTCCTGCTGTTAGCACTGATGGTCTGAGTTCCTTTTGGTCTGGCGCTTTCCTAGCTTTGCCTGTCTGTCGTGAACACTCTCCCCTTGTCTGAGTTAGCGTGGTGACTGCTGCTGCCTTAAATGCATTGCTAACACCAACTTCATTGGAATTTAGAATGTGACCTGCCTTGGGGATATGCAGTTCTACCTCAGTCAAAGGGAAATTCAGAGACAAAATCATTATAAAAGGGAAGGAAAGGTTTACTTGCAAAAATGCAAGAGAGTCAGATATTACAAAGATTGGCTTGCCAAATAAAGAACCCAGCTAGCATTTAAAAGCAAAAACACAACATTTGCAAGGTTACCAAGTGTACATTATCATGTCCATAGTGGAATAACCTCACATGATCATCATATTCTGAAAGATCATATCATATCTTTAGACATCACCATAGCAAAAATCAGGGACAAAATTGTTTCTGCTAAGAAGTTCAGGTTAAAGTAGATGTTCAAGATTTCATTTGAGAAACAGAACTCGAAAAAATGACCCTGTTATTTTTCATTTATATTCAAGTATAAAATGCTTTTTCCTCACTGTGCATCATCTCAAGTGCATAGTAATATTCAAAGCAGAGAAAACTGTCAGCTTTTGCTTCCATACCTCTCAGCATTAGTATTCTTTGGACAAATTCTGAACAGATAAGATACATAAACAGATGTGGCATCGGGGCATCCATAATATATCAATGGTCTGTCTTTTATTTACAGCTTTATGTCATCAGGATCCAGACCCTTCAGACAGTCCTTGAGAGAGGAAAGTGTATGATTCTTCTCACCTCTGGGCCAGATCCATTCTCCTCCACAGGTTTTGTCAGGCAGGAGCTATCTGGTTCCAGGATCTCATGGAAGAGGGCATATGCACACGGAGCCCAAATAGGCTTAGAGCTGGTGGTCTACCTTGCTTTCCCATTAGCAGACAAACATTTCTTACTGTTATCAAGGTGAAATTTTACTTACAAGACCCATTAGTTTTTCATTTGACCGCTTTGTTGCTTTCTCAGAAGCTTAAGTGTCTATGCAGAAATGAGAGACCTGGTGATTGGTAATGAACTTCCAAGTCCCTGAGTTTGCGAGCACCAAGTCTCATTAAGTTTAGGCAGCCAGGATCACTGGGCTTCCGCAAACCCCGGAGTTCTTTAGTCAACAGGACCCCACATTTTAGACTTTTTAAGTGGCAGAATAGTGAAATTTCATCCCTGCATAGTTCAACCTTGTCTTCTCAGACCAAGAGCATTCCTTCTGTAACCATGATACCCTTGTAACATCCAAGGTATTTAATAGTTACATTAGAATATTGTTCAGTCCATATTCAAATTTACCCAATTACCCCCAAAACGCCCTTTTATAAAAATTTAGAGTCCAATCAGAGATCACATATTGTGTTTGGTTTTCATGTCTGTTGAAGCTCCTTGAAGGAAGAAGCTGTATGTAGAACAGTACCACTAACTGTTTCTTTGTTTATGTTTTCTCATTCATGACATTGACATTTTACAGAAATCAAGCTAATTGCTGTTTTTTATTGATCTATCTATTAGTGTCCCGGTACCAAGTTGTTAAATTATACATGTTCTATAATCTGTTTTAATATTTGGTATTAGTTCCCTTTCCCCATTTCTCTCATTTTTCGGAGTTTCTTATATCTTCTTGGATATTTATTTTTTTGTATTAACTTTAGAATCTAATTTTCTACCTCCGGGAAAAAAATTCTTGTTGGAATATTTTTTGAGATCAAATTAATGTTATGTATTGGCTTGGGAAAATTGACATACAAGCTAGGCTCTTAATTATAAATGCAGGGTCAGAAGACCTCTTAATCTTTCAAAGAGGTAAGACTTTTCCCCAGCTAGCTCAGAATTCATTCTTTTGCTGACACTCTTGAAGAAGCCAATGCTAAAGAAATAATTAATTTTATTTAATTTTTTATCATCAGACATACAAATTAGAGGGAATTGTATAATGAATGCTCCAGAACTCATCACCCAGCTTAGACAATTATCAGTGGTTATTTCTTCTCCTCTGCCCACAGTTTGTGTCCACAGTCTGGTGTTTTGTTTTATTTTTTGTTTGTTTGTTTTTTACTTATGTGTTATAAACATGTGATCTAGCTTTGCTAAAATATCATCTCCTCAAGGATCATCAATATTTTAGTTTTTTCTTAAAATTTAAATCATGGCTGTAGTGGTCAAAACTATAAATGCAAATCAGTGCATTAAATTAAGCTGAAAAGTAAGTGATTCACTTGAATAAACAATTATTTCCAAATAGTAGACTAGAATGACCAGTTGTTGGGATAGATTTCATAAGTAATTTGTTGTTTCAAATCCTTTCTACAAATCAAATAAAATACAAGTTATAAACGGAGGTCATAATTGGACCCTCTCATAATATGACCACATTTTGCTTAGGGAAATATCTTTTAACAGTAGGATACTGATGGTGAAGCACAGGCATTTTTTTTTTTTTTTTTTTTTTTTTGGCTCAGCGGCCATGGCTCACGGGCCCAGCCGCTCCACGGCATGTGGGATCCTCCCGGACCGGGGCACGAACCCGTGTCCCCTGCATCGGCAGGCGGACTCTCAACCACTGAGCCACCAGGGAAGCCCAAGCACAGGCATTTTTGAGAAAATTACTGGCATCTATCAGAGTTTTCACATTTAAACCAACAACTAGTTGTCTCGTCACTTGTACTGAATTCATGGTATTCATTGTTCTCACAACAAAGTAAAACTACTCCATACCCTTTATGGCCTCTACTTACCTTTTTACAAGCTCTGTGGTCCAGCTCTGTGGTTCTCCAAATGTGTTGGTCTCTCTTCATCTCTAGGCATTTAAGTGTACCCTTAAGTGTGCATCCTCACTGTCCCCAATTTCCTCTACTTCTCTCACTTAATTTGACTAGTAACAATTTCCCACACAAATGTTTAGATTGATATCACTCCTCCTGGAAACCATCCCTGACACCCATATCCTAATTTAGTACATTTCAAGTGTCATTTTCATCTTCTGCAGACTATGTGCTCCTTGAAGAAAGAAGCTGTATCTAAGTCCCTTTATTTGCATCTTCTAATTAAATTCTCAATATAAAATAGAACTTATAAATATGTATGAATGAATATTATAATGAAAAGGTTTTCTCTATGTGAAAATATAATGCAGGGACTGTGATTCAGAGAATCTGGTAGCCCTTTGTCTGCCCAGAATGGACTGGGTGATATACAAGTCATTTCTTTCTCTATTGTATTTTTGGTAGCTCTAAGATGAGAATCAATATCAGTCATGTAAAACTTACAAAATTGCTGTCATAGTTGGATGTATTAAAAAATACAAATGTAAGAAATTTGGGAAAACAATAAGCGGAACAGTATTAACCTCAACCTTAGACTCGAGACCCATTATATTACAAGGAACAGGCACAGTACCTGACATATAGAAGTGTTCAATATGTGTTTGTTCATGTCCCTCATATATCACTTCACAGCTAAACTGATATGTTTAGAGAGGCATGCATTGAACTTGTAATTATTGCAGTATGTCTAAAAAGCTCTGCTACAACAAGCACATTTTGTATGGAGGCTTTTCAAGGATAAACTTTCAGAGGTATCTCCCTAACATAAATTGGCACAAACAACTAGATTTTTGAGTAATTATGTAGTATACCTATACATATACAAATTGTTTGGGGGGGAAACAGTTTTTATTTTTTGGCTTGGCATGTTTCTGTTTGAAAGGCAAAATGTTTTATGGCTGTAGCTTTACTCTGTAGCTGGCAGAACTAGTGGAGAATTATCATGCTTGATGAAACACTACTTCTCTTGATCAAACAAATGTATATCAAAATGAAAGTAAATGGAGAGATTACTGCTTTTTAGATTAGTGTCTATTATCGATAAACAGAGAGTTTCAAGTGCTCTAGCTAATGCGATTTCTTTGCCATTAAGGATAATTTATTGTTCTCTTGTATGAATAGTTGTCAAATCTTTATACAATTAGTCAGATAATTCTTTGCACAATATTTAGTAGCTCTGTAAAGAATGAGATTTGAAATGTATGGAACAAGGGAGTACCTTTTAACATTTCGTCTCAGATAAAATGCTTGCTGCTTGAACATTTGATACAGATAAAATCAGATAATATCTGCATGTGGCAGAGTGCCCAGAAGCTATTTACATGTGGCTGCCATCTTGCCGATTAATCACGCTTGATCTATATGAATTAATGACTCTGATGTGACCAAATTGGTCATGTCACCATTAATACCATGTCAGAACAGGTCCAACAAATCGAAGTATTTAATTCTGGATTTGGCTACACACAAGCTTTTCTGGCAGTGAGTGAGGTCAGTGGGATGTGTTAGTGTGTCTATGGGGGTGGTAGAGGCAGGATGGGGGAACCACAGAGACACAACAGAAATGCAATAAAACAGACCATGGCAGCATCTTCTGGTTAACCCTTGGTAAGAATAGGCCAGGCAAAGGGAGGGTGGTGTCAGGGAGATCAAGAATGAGTGACAGATTGTTATCCCAAAAGGCTGGCTAAGAATGAAAGAATAGATGATGCAGAGATCCTAACAAATGGGATTTGTCACAGAGCTAAATTTTGGGGTCAAACTTCTAGATCACCTGAAGGGTAAGCAAGAACAAGGCAAACCACAGGCTTATAGGGATTAGCAGTCCTAGGAACAGGATGGAGCTTTATACATCTCAGAATCAAAATGTAAAATTCAAGGAAGAACATAGAGAAAAATTGACTTGCTATTTCAAAATCTGAACTATGAACAATGGCTTCTTAAATAATCCTTGACCAGGAAAAAAATTTTCCCAGGGGCCTGGGTTTAGATGAAAGATCTAGATGTAAGAATACAGGGAACAGGTAAGACACGCACAATGCTGAAGATACACTATCAGAAGTTTGCTGATAAATGTTTAACATTTATAACATTTGCTGATTTCTGTAGTGTAATACTCCCATCATGGCTGATTTCAAGCTACCATCATGTCAAAGACTTGCTCAAAAAATTCCTGAAAATGTGAACAATTTGCTCTTGTGAGCCAGTAAAAGCTAGTTCCAGCACACTACTCTTATGGTGGATGAGTCTCTATCAGGCTAAATTTATCAAACAGTTTATTGAACTTTTAAAAAAATAAAATTATCAATTATTTTTAATCAATATTTTAAAAAGATTTTAATCACTCATAAAGTAATTACTGAGTACCTTCTATGTACCAGAGCTTGTGCTGGCCGTTGCTCAAGGTTCTTTGAGTCCAACGGAGCATTTATGACAGAAGGTCATGGGTTATATTGTATATAGGGAATTAACAATCCCTGAATTGTTTTAAATTATGGATGGCTAATAATTCAACTAGAAAATTCTTGTACTTAACCTACTTTGACAGATTAAATATATACAGATTCGTTGCAACTCCTTCCTCTGAAAATAAAATCTAATTCCACTTTCTGTGTATCTGCCCTGGTATTAGTACTTGCTTGACCTAACTTAGGGCCTGGTATGGCATAAATATTTAATAAATCACTGGTGACTATGTCAAGTTTTTAAAATTTTTAAAAATTTGGGTCCCTTATGACATGCAACTGGTTTCCAAATAACATGCCACTGTTCATAAAATTATTTTCTGTATTTGGATACATGCATTTTTTTTCATGGAAAGAAGCAATCATTTTCATCACATCTTCATATTAGAGTAAATGAAAAATAAAGTTTTCTCGTTATCTCCTCCTCTCTCCCCCATAGCATAAAAGCTGTAAGTAGGTTGCATCTTCTAAACTTTCAAAGTGTTGTATTTGTGATTTTATTGCAACCTCACTGTTTTAGAGTTGTGGTCATGCCTTTTTCTCTCCAGGGTCCCCTTACTTCCTGGAGAGCAGTTTCCATGTCTTACGGTCTCTGGGATCTCAGTCCTCAACACTTTATTAGCGAGTGCAATGCATGGTGTGTGCTAAATATCTTTGTCAAATTAATTTAAAGTTACAAGTTTTACGACATTGCAATTTATAACCAATAAGCAATAAAATATATAATGAGTAAATATGGTTCTGTCTAGTAGACATGCATTCTTCCCTCAGAATTTCCACTGCTTCAAATTATATTAATGTTGTTGTTGGTGTTTACATTCTGCTTGAAGCATTTCTAACTATAACATATCCAAGGTATAACCTACTATCAAGTTAATATAAAGTTGTGAAGATAAATTGTTTAAGGAAATTGCATAAGTGAAACTTACTGAGATCAAGCTGAAAATTATGACAAAGTGATAAGTGGACTTATTTGTATAAATATGGGGCAGTAATTTAGTGATGGTTTGTTACAGTGGAGACCCTACCCAACTTGAATATTAAGACCTCAAAATTCACCTAGGGAAATATGCATTGCCCTGTCCTCATATATGATGCAAGAGAGGAAAGTTGCAACTTGAGCCTTGATTTTATACTCACAATACAAAGATGAATAAACAATACACACAAAATCAAACAAAATTGCATAAAGAAAGTATGGCAGCTTAAGGACAAGAATTAAGTTCAATATATACATGATCAGATTTCTAAAAATAATTTTGCTCAGAGATAAAAACAAGCAAGGGGTGGTGTCAAGATGACAGTGTGGGAAGACACAGAGTTAGTGTCTCCCCACAACGAGGGCGCCTGCCAGCTGCTGGTGGAGGACCCTGATGCCCAAGGAGATGGGAGGAGCCCCCAAATGAACTGGTAGGATGTGGGGGGACAGAGGGGGGAGGAGAAGTGGAGGCCAGACAGGATCAGTACCCCTGAGGCCGGGGAGATCAGGAGAGGCAGGCAGGAGGGGCCCTTTGGGAGGAGTGGGAGAGAAGCGGAGGGCATTTGCTCAGGCCCGGGGAGCCTGCTGAGCTCCCAGGCCGGTCCCCTGCCCTCCAAGGTCTCCACTCCCCCTGGACGCATTGGTCTTGGGGTCATAAGAAGGAGGCTGAGGGGAAAACAGGAGAGGCAGGTGGGAGGGGCCCTCCAGGACCAGAGGAGCAGGAGAGAAGAGGAGGGTGTTTGCCCTGCCCACTCGAGCCCAGGAAGCCTGCTGGGCTCCTGGGTGAGGTCTCCCGCCCTCTGAGACCAGGGGTGGGGGGCCTGCCTGGGCCCCTTCTGTTCCGTGAAGCCCAAGCCCCACAGCCCCCAAGGCTTTTTCCAGCCCTGTGGGTCCTAAGCATAGGCCCCGCCCACTGCCCAAACCTCGCCCTTGCTTAGGCCCCACCCTCCAGAGCCAAGGACTTGTCTCCTTGTTTTTTTCCCTTTTTTTTCCTTTTCCCTCCTTCTCTTTTTTACTATTGTGGTACTGTTGTACCTTCCGGTTGTTGATTCATCTATATTTTTACTTTTATATTCTAACATATCTGTTAGTTTCCTAGTCTAATTCTATTTTTTATTTTGTAACTATTCTCTCTCTCTCTTTTTTTTTGCCACCCTACACGGCTTGTGGGATCTTCGTTCATGAGCCAGGGGTTGGGCTGAAGCTCCTACAGTGGGAGCTCCAAGTCCAAACCACTGGACTAACAGAGAACCTTAGACCCCAGAGAATATTCATCAAAGTGAGGTCTCACAGAGGTCCTCATCTCAGCACTGATACCCAGCTCTACCCAACAGCCTACAAACTCCAGTGTTGGTAGCCTCAGGCCAAACAACCAGTAAGACAGGAATACAATCCCACTTATAAAAAAAAAAGAAGAGAGACAGCAAAAAAATATGTCACAGATGAAAGAGCAAGGTAAAAACCTACAAGACCAAATAAATGAAGAGGAAATAGGCAATCTACCTGAAAAAGAATTCAGAGTAATAAGAGCAAAGATGATCCAGAATCTCGGAAATAGAATGGAGGCGTGGATTCAGAAAATACAAGAAATGTTTAACAAAGATCTAGAAGAACTAAAGAACAAACAAACAGATGTGAACAACACAATAACTGAAATGAAAAATACACTAGCAGGAGTCAGTAACAGAATAACTGAGGCAGAAGAACGAATAAGTGAGCTGGAAGACGGAATGGTGGAAATAACTGCTGAGGAGCAGAATAAAGAAAAAAGAATGAAAAAAAATTGAAGACAATCTCAGAGACCTCTGGGACAATACTAAACGCACCAACATTTGAATTATAGGGGTCCCAGAAGAAGAGAAAAAGAAAGGATCTGAGAAAATATTTGAAGCGAGTGTAGTTGAAAAGTTCCCTAACATGGGAAAGGAAATAGTCACCCAATTCCAGGAAGCACAGAGTCCCATACAGGATAAACCCTAGGAAAAACACACCAAGACACTTATTAATCAAACTAACAAATATTAAATTAAAAAAAATTATATTAAAAGCAGCAAGGGAAAAGCAAAAAGTAATACCCAAAGGAATCCCCATAAAGTTATCAGCTGATTTTTCAGCAGAAACTCTGCAGGCCAGAGGGGAGTGGCAGGATATACTTAAAAGTGATGAAAGAGAAAAACCTACAACCAAGATTACTCTACCCAGCACGTATCTCATTCAGATTCGACAGAGAAATCAAAAGCTTTTCAGACAAGCAAAAGCTAATAGAATTCAGCACCACCAAACCAGCTTTACAACAAATGCTAAAGGAACTTCTCTAGGCAGGAAACACAAGTGAAGGAAAAGACCCGCAAAAAGAAACGCAAATCAATTAAGAAAATGTAATAGGAACATACATATCAATAATCGCCTTGCATGTAAATGGATTAAATGCCCCAACCAAAAGACACAGATTGGCTGAATGGATACAAAAAGAAGAGCCATATATATGCGGTCTACAAGAGACCCACTTCAGACCTAGGGACACATACACACTGAAAGTGAAGGGATGGAAAAAGATATATTACATGCAAATGGAAATCAAAAGAAAGCTGGAGTAGCAATACTCATATCAGATAAAATAGACTTTAAAATAAAGACTCTTACAAGAGATAAGGAGGGACACTACATAATGATCAAAGGATCAATCCAAGAAGAAGATATAACAATTATAAATGTTTATGCACCCAACGTAGGAGCACCTCAATACATAAGGCAAATGCTAACAACCATGAAAGGAGAAGTTGACAGTAACAAAATAATAGTAAGGGACTTTAACACTCCACTTACACCAATGGACAGATCATCCAAACAGAAAATAAATAAGGAAACAAGCTTTAAATGACACAATAGACCAGATAGATTTAATTGATATTTATAGAACATTCCTCCCCAAAGTGGCAGAATACACTTTCTTCTCAAGTGCACATGGAATATTCTCCAGAATAGATCACATTTTGGGTCACAAATCAAGCCTCGGAAGATTTAAGAAAATTGAAATCGTATCAAGCATCTTTTCTTTTCTTTTTTTCCTTTTTTTTTGTGGTACACAGGCCTCTCACTGTTGTGGCCCCTCCTGTCGCGGAGTACAGGCTCCGGACGCGCAGGCCCAGGGGCCACGGCTCATGGGCCCAGCTGCTACACGGCACGTGGGATCTTCCCAGACTGGGGCATGAACCCGTGTCCCCTGCATCGGCAGGCGGACCCTCAACCACTGCACCACCAGGGAAGCCCCTCAAGCATGTTTTCTGACCTCAACGCTATGAGACTGGAAATCAGTTACAGGAAAAAAACTGTAAAACACACAGATACATGGAGGCTAAACAGTGTGCTACTAAATAACCAAGAGATCACTGAAGATCACTGAAGAAATCAAAGAAAAAATTAAAAAAAAATACTTAGAAAAAAATGACAATGAAAACACGATGACCCAAAACCTATGGGATGCAGAAAAAGCAGTTCTAAGAGGGAAGTTTATAGCAATTCAATCTCACCTCAAGAAACAAGAAAAATAAACAAATAATCAAACCCTGAACTTAAAACAATTAGAGAAAGAAGAACAAAGAAAACCCGAAGTCAATAGAAGGAAAGAAATCATAAAGATCAGAGCAGAAATAAATGAAATAGAAATGAAGGAAATGATAGCAAAGATCAATAAAACTAAAAGCTGGTTCTTTGAGAAGATAAACAAAATTGATAAGCCCTGAGTCAGACTCATCAAGAAAAAAAGGGAGAGAATGCAAATCAATAAAATAAGAAATGAAAAAGGAGAAATCACAACTGACACTGCAGAAATACAAAAGATTATGATACTACTACAGACAACTATATGCCAGTAAAATGGACAACCACAAAGAAATAGACAAACTCTTGGAAAGGTACAATTTTCCAAGACTGAACCAGGAAGAATTAGAAGATATAAACAGACCTATCACAAGTAATGAAATTGAAACAGTAATTAAAAATCTTCCAACAAACAAAAGTCCAGGACCAGATGGCTTCATAGGTGAATTCTATCAAACATTTAGAGAAGAGCTAACACCAATCCTTCTCAAACTTTTCCAGAGAATTGCAGAGGGAGGAACACTCCCAAATTCATTCTATGAAGCCACCATCACCCTGATACCAAAGTGAGAAAAAGATATCACACACACAAAAAAGTTATAGACCAATATCACTAATGAACATAGATGCATAAATCCTGAACAAAATGCTAGCAAACAGAATTCAACAAGACATTAAAAGGATCATACACCATGATCAAGTGGGATTTATCCCAGGAATGCAAGGATTCTTCAATATATGCAAATCAATCAATGTGATATATCACATTAACAAATTAAGGAATAAAAAACATATGATCATCTCAATAGAAGCAGAAAAAGCTTTTGACAAAATTCAACACCCATTTATGATAAAAACTCTCCAGAAAGTGGGCATAGAGGGAACCTACCTCAACATAATAAAGGTCTTATATGACAAACCCACAGCAAGCATCATTCTCAATGGTGAAAAACTGAAATCATTTCCACTAAGATCAGGAACAAGACAAGGATATCCAATCTCGCCACTCTTGTTTACCATAGTTTTGGAAGTCCTAGCCATGGCAATCAGAGAAGAAAAGGAATACAAATTGGGAAAGAAGTAAAACTGTCATTGTTTGCAGACGACATGATACTATACATAGCAAATCCTAAAGATGCCACCAGAAAACTACTAGAACTGATCAATTAATTTGGTAGAGTAGTAGGATACAAAATAAATGCACGGAAATCTCTGGCATTCTTATACACCAACAACAAAAAATCAGAAAGAGAAATTAAGGAAACAATCCCATTTACCATTGCAACAAAAAGAATAAAATACCTAGGAATAAACCTGCCTAAGGAGGTAACAGACTTGTACTCAGAAAACAATAAAACACTGATGAAAGAAATCAAAGATGACATAAACAGATGTAGAAATATACCATGTTTTTGGATTGGAAGAATCAATGTGAAAATGACTGTACAACCCAAAGCAATCTACAGATTCAATGCAATCCTTATCGAACTACCAATGGCATTCTTCACAGAATTAGAACAAAAAATTTTGCAATTCAGATGGAAACACAAAAGACCCCAGATAGCCAAAGCAGTCTTGAGAAAGAAAAATGGAGTTGGAGGAATCAGGCTCCCCAACTTCAAACTATACCACAAAGCTACAGTAATCAAGACAGTATGGTACTGGCACAAAAACAGAAATACAGATCAGTGGTACAGGATAGAATACCCAGAGATAAACCCACGCACATATGGTCACCTAATTTACGACAAAGGAGGCAAGAACATACAATGGAGAAAAGATGGCCTCTTCAGTAAGTGGTGCTGGGAAAGTGGACAGCTACATGTGAAAGAATGGTACACAAAAATAAACTCCAAATGGATTAAAGACTTAAATGTAAGACCAGACACTAAAAAACTCTTAGAGGAAAACATAGGAAAAACACTCTTTGACATAAACCACAGCAAGATCTTTTTTTACCCACCTCCTAGAGTAATGAAAATAAAACCAAAAATAAACAAATGGGACTTAATTAAATTTAAAAGCTTTTGCACAGCAAAGGAAACCATAAACAGGACAAAAAGACAACCCTCAGAATGGGAGAAAATATTTGCAGGTGAAACAAAAAAGGATTAATCTCCAAAATATACAAACAGAAACAGCTCATGGAGCTCAATATCAAAAAAACAAACAATCCAATTAAAAAATGTGTGGAAGACCTAAATAGACATTTCACCAAGGAAGACATACAGATGGGCAAGAGGCACATGAAAAGAGGCTCAACACCACTAATTATTAGAGAAATTCAAATCAAAACTACAGTGAGGTATCACCTCATGCCAGTCAGAATGGCCATTATCAAAAATCTAGAAACAATAAATGCTGGAAAGGATGTGGTGAAAAGGGAACCCTCCTAAACTGTTGGTGGGAATGTAAATTGATACAACCACTATGGACAACAGTATGGAGGTTCCTTAAAAAACTAAAAATAGAACTAATCTTATGACCCAGCAATCCCACTACTAGGCATATAATACCCTGAGAAAACCATAATTCAAAAAGAGACATGTACCACAATGTTCATTGCAGCACTATTTACAATAGCCAGGACATGGAAGCAACCTAAGTGTCCACTGACAGATGAATGGATAAAGAAGATGTGGCACATATATACAATGGAATATTACTCAGCCATAAAAGGAAATGAAATTGAGTTATTTATAGTGAGGTGGTTGGACTTAGAGTCTGTCATATGGAGTGAAGTAAGTCAGAAAGAGAAAAACAAATACCGTATGCTAACGCATATATATGGAATCTAAAAAAAAAAATGGTACTGATGAACCTATTTGCAGGGCAGGAATAAAGATGTATACACAGAGAATGGTCTTGAGGACACGAGGTGGGAGGGGGAAGCTGGGGCGAAGTGAGAGTAGCATCTAGCATCGACATATATACACTTTCTAATGTAAACTAGTTATCCTGTGGGAAGCAGCAGCATAGCACAGGGAGATCAGCTTGGTGCTTTGCGATGACCTAGAAGAATGGTGTGATAGGGAGAGTGAGAGGGAGGCTCAAGAGGGAGGGCGTATGCAGACGTATGTATGCATATGGCTGATTCACTTTGGGGTACAACAGAGGCTAACACAGTATTGTAAAGCAATTATACTCCAATAAAGATCTATTTTAAAAAAAAAAAAAGTAAGAAAAGACTCAGGGAGATAAGATTGCCTGATGTGACCAGATTGACTTCAACAAAAGAATACAGGTCACCGGCAAGAGGCAAAAGCTGGTCTTCAGTCTTTCTGGGGCTCCATAAACAACCTCTGCTAATGTTACTGAACTTTTGATTATAGATAACCTCACCCAGTAAAGTACCTTCATGTTATAAATCAAGATGTTATTTAAAGACTTTCTTCTCATATTGGTCATTTTCATATAGCTCTTCCAACCTAAGCCAAAGAGAAGAGTTAATATCTATGTTTCGTATATGACATTCTCCCTGAAGAGGTGATGATGAAAGAGGGGGTTATAAAAGAACACCTCATCTTACAGTGCTGTGCTTATTTTGTGAAAGGTTAGAGCCACATTTAGATCCTTAAGCCCTAGATTTCAATTTTAATTTAAGCATTCTTTCCTGGTGACCTTTCCCTTTTACTGCAAAAAGACAGTGTTCAGTTTGACACTTTTGTTCTTCAAAATCTACCCGCTACCTTGATTTTTAAGTAAGAATTGAGAGAGCCTATCAGAGTCTGTTGTAAGGCAGGCAGTTTTTCTTTTCTCCAGGGTTTTTGAATTGTCTTTATTGGAACAGGCATTATTTGGCATAAAGCAAGAAAGTCCTAAGAGCAGTCTTTAATGGAGTTGGGTTGTTAATAAAAAGAAAAGAGGGGAACACCACCTCGTCAGTGATGTGGTATGTACTGTCTCTCAGTCCCTACTCATTTTGTAGCCTGTCAGGTATCATGCACTTGTTAAGCATATGGGCTGATAAAAATATATGTTAATTTTAATTAACATACATTCAGTACTCTATGAGTTACAGGTGAGTTACAAATTATTCAGTAATACTTATAGTATACTTACTAAATTTATTTTTTCTGAGCCATTAGAAAATTGCAGCAATTCACTGATTTACACCATTAGTTTTAAGGTGGGTTGATTAGAAAATATGAGCCTTTCAATGCAACTACTATTTGAATACCTAGTTAAATGTCTAATAATGGCAATTACATGTCATAGTTTGGGTTATTATAATCTGTTTTGCAAATGCCCTCTGCACAAAAATATCATGAAATTTTAAAAAACTTTGTAAGTTTTTACAACATTAACAGTTATTTATTGAGTACAAAAATGAGCCAAGACAATACTAATCAAAAGAGACACACAATAAACATGATAGGTGTGGTAGCTGCTTTCAAGGAGACAGTGTAACAAAGGCCGTATGTCTCTGATGCCAAAATAATCTAGCTGAAAATGGAAAAAGAAATAATCACCCAGAAGTCTGTTCATCTGAACCAATCATGTTTCCATTTGACTGAGTTTTGTTTAGTTTAGGAGAAGGCTATTTGTCCAAAACTATTTTATTCAATGGAAAATATTTTCTTTTACAGCCACAAAAAAAACCTACCAAGCATTTTCCCTATAGTAATGATTGTCTAGTACTCAGTAAACATTCTTTCCCTTTCTCTTTCTTCTCTCTCCTCCTCTCCTTTTCCTCCCTCCCTTTAACAAATAGCCAATTAGCACCGAATTTGTTCCAGGCATTATGTGAAATACCTGGGTTTTAAAGTATGGTACCTGGCCTTATGGAACTACTATCAAGTTGAGATGGCATAGGGAGACCTCTTTGAAAAAAACTTGCTTGCTTAAAATAATTGCTTGCTTAAAATAATTACTTATATTAAACCTCATTGTAAGGACTTGAAATGGAACAATAGGGAAGTGATGAATTCTGCATGTGGAATCGGGGAAGCCTCTATAAAGGTTTCTTCACTAAGGTGTTCTGAGGGACATACGGGAATATTCTACTCACCAGGCTTACAACAAACTGGGTCTTGACTGAGGCTTTATCTCTGCCTACCTCCTCACTCTCCTACATGCACACAAACCCCACGACCACCCCTTTCCCCTTCAGCAGTTTAACTACAGCCCGTGTTTAAAGGTTCAGTCCAAGTCTTATTAAGACTTCCTTGAAGCCCATAGAAAATGGTGCCGCCTTCTTTGTGGTTTCCTCTTAGATTAGTCAATAACACCTCACACTAGTTTTCTCATCATTTGTCTGCCCAACTAGACAAGAAACTGAATAGATGGTATAGCCCTGTGGAATCTCTTGGTTCTCCCAACAGGAAATTTAGCAGTTGATAACTATGAACAACCAGTTTGATTCTTTTCCCTGAGAGTTTGACAACTAATCATCTCTATTCTTTACTTCCCTGACCCTAATCCTTACATGACATGTATATAGTCTGTTATAGTCTGTAAGTAATAAGATTTCTAACCAATTAAAGAGTGCTATGTGTCTTCTTTTGCATGAGAAGATATACCAAGAGAAAGGATTGGAACATACTGATTGTCATATCGCAAACCAAGAGTATGGTCTTGGTCTTTGTAACTTAAATGCCTTGAAAACATTTTAGTGGAATTCATCCTCAGTGGTAATGGAGCTTGTTCTGGATTTAATAGGATTCTTTGAGTGTAAAGTGTTAGAGAATGGCCTCAAAGAAAGATGATTCGTACACAGAAAATATTGTTTGTACATAGTCATTAGACATCCCAGGTACATACTGACTTGCCGGAGGAAACTGAAAATGTCACTGTTCTGATGTATTTTTTATTTTTTGTTTGGGCTTTTAATCGTTCTCTTTCTGAAGTACAAGGAAGAAAAATTGTGAAGGATTTTTAAAAAGATGAAAAATTTGACTTCAGGTCTCTTTCTTTCCTAAAGTTGCAAGTCTTTTAGTGATCCTATTTTAAAGTAGATGCACATTTATTCTGCTAAGGAAAACCACGGCATACTTTGATAGTATGTCCTTCCTGCAGCTATTCGCTTCCTTAAGGAGAAAGTAAAAAAGGTTTTTCAGACTTGAAAGATTTGGATTTAGGGGGTCAGTTTATTATAGTGCCTTTATCTCCCCCCTTCCTTCTGTCTGCACTGAGCATAAAAGACATTTCTTTAGAAGTTTAGGAGGAAATGACCTTTCCCCTGGGTTGTTCTTGAGCGAACAGCTGCACACTTCAGATTTTCAAGATAACACATGCAACAACACATGTGAGGAAAGAGGTCCTGCCCTCACTTAAAAGTTCAGAGGCTGTGGTAGAAAAATGTGCCCGTATCAAGTGGCTTCTGAAGATGCTGGACCTGTACTGAGCTAACCAGGTTAAAGGTTGGCAAATATTAGGAGGTTAGGGTGAAAAGACTCAATAAAGACCTTCCATAAAAGTTGGCCAAAAGAGAGATGATCTAAACAAGGTCAAAGAACAGAAGGGTTGATC
>NW_006780574.1:1618496-1628458 GCF_000442215.2 Lipotes vexillifer
GAGAGAGGAAATGAGATGTCAGCTGATATTTTTGCTCCTCAAGGTATTAAAATTGTAGGTATATAGTGGAAATAAAATATTTTTTACAGTGGCATAATAATTATCTACATGAGTTCAAATTGTGTATGATTCAGGACAGTTTTGCTCTAGGAAAAGTCATCAGGGACTTGGGATCTCAGGCTGCCTTATAAGTGAGGCTCACTCATCATTACTTTTCTCTCCCTACTTAGACAGTATAACCTCTGAAATGTAGAAGATGAATCTAACATATCAAACTTCACTGTGTCATTTAATAACAACCTTTCAGTTTAATAAGAGTTGTTCAATTTTCACAGCCTTCCGGGGCACGCAGATTACTTTACCATATTGCTATGAATTATAATAAAACAAACATTTTTAATCTTCCTCCCACATTAGAGAAATTAATCATTGAAGAGCATTGAGGGAGTCCCCAAATTGTTCTTCAGATAGCCTCTAGAATAATCTCTCTAAAAATACAGATTTCATCTTATTATTAATAGTATCTTCCATCTTCCTTTTCCTTATAATAATTAAGAGAAGTGATATATGTGAAAGCTCCAGTAAAATGCAATGAACAAAGCAGTTTCAATAAATACCGATTCTTTTCGCTTCCTTCTCCCTGTCTTGAATGACAATATGCAGACTAGATCAACTGTAAATCCTACTCACCACATTAGCCAGAAATGAAGCATAAAATATAAGCAGATTTCTTTTAAAAGCACACCTGAAGGAGTCAAAAACAGAATGATAAGTGTGAAATGGTACTGGGACTTTAATGAAGTGGCAGTAAGGATTTTTTAATTGGGAAAAAATATATATGAATTGGGGTTTAATGGTCACCAAGTGACAGACAATGAGGCTTTTGGTTTAGAAAAGCCAGGAAGCAGGACTCCAAACCAATGCATAAAACATTGGTCCTAGCAAAAACCACATCCTCAGAGTAAAAGTGGTCTAAAAATAAAAACAAATCTCTATATTCATACAAGAAAACCACTTGTGTCAAAGGAAGCTTGACTCTCTTGTCCTGACTCTCAACTGAAAAAATAAATCTCTCTTGAGAAACTAAAAATTAACAAACTATTATTTAGAAATTCAATAGAGAATGAAACAGCATAATAAACACAGTGGAAGAAATAAATGGAAAAGCTAAAGCTAAATTTGAGGAAATTATCCAGAATCCAGCACAGAGAGATAAAGCAAGGATGCCCACTCTCACCATTCTTTCTCAACATAGTATTGGAAGTCCTAGCCAGAGCAATTAGGCAAGAAAAAGAAATAAAGTTCATCCAAATTGGAAAGAAGTAAAACCGTCACTATTTACATTTGACATGATTTTGTATATAGAAAAACCTAAAGACTCCACCAAAAAACTATTAGAAATAATAAATGAATACAGTAAAATTGCAGGGCACACAATCAATGTACGTCATGGTATTGACAAAGAAATAAATACATAGTTTCAGAGTCTGAAACTGACCTTTTTATTTGTGGAAACTTGGTATAAGACAGAGTTAACACAGCAAATCAGTAGATAAAGTGTGAACCATTCAACAAATGGTTCTTGTAAAATTGAATTTCCACATGGAAAAGATATTGGATTCATATCTCATTTCACATACTTAAACAAGATGCAAAAAAGGCCAAACCATAAACAAAATGATTGATAGATATGCCTAAATACAATTTTTTTGGAAGAGGGGGAAACTTCAGAAGCAAGCTGGAGATTTGGTAAAGTTTTATTTGTGCAACATACGTATCTGATGAAACACTAGTCTTCAGCCTAGAAATCAGTATAAACAAGAGAGAGAAAAAAAGAAAAGAAATATGAGTAAATAATACTAATAGGCATTTTTCAGAAGAGAAATTTCAAATGGTCAATAATCATATGAAAAGATGTTCAATCTCATTAGCAATCAGAAAAATGCAATTTTAAACCAAAATGAGATACAATTTGCCACCATTCAGCTTGACAGCATTCTAAGCACAAAACACCAAATGGTTATGAAGTTGTAAAGCAATTGGCAACTCATACACTACACAAGGGAGTGTAAATTGGTAAAGTTACCTTTCAGAAAACACTTTTTCAGTATTAGTAGAGTTAAAGGGCCATATCCTCTATATTTCAGTAATTCCTCTTTATGTATCTATCCTAGATAAATTATTACTAAGAAATTAAGGAGAAATATACAAGAAAGTTTACTTAAGCTTTATATTTAATAGCCAAAAAAGAAGTGGGAGAGGGTACAAAACAGCCTACGTCACAGGAGAATGGATGCATAATTTGAGGTATATTTATAGATTGGAGGGGTTAAAAAGAGAAAATAAAAATAAAATATGTATGGACATGGATAAATCAATATATCTAAATCAAAAATCAAATAACATTGACCAAAAAAGGGAGAGGGTTGTTATATGATGAGGTATATAGTATAATACAAATACATTTCAAAATCACAAAATAATTCTGTATATCATTTATACATAAATGAAATTACATGGTAATAAAGGCTAGGAACTTCAGAATGATGGTATTCATGGACAGGAGCAGAGGGCAAGGGAAAAGGTAGGAAGTTTCAACTCTTTTAAACCATTTATTTATTTCTCCTAAAGGATTTCAAGTAAACGTGTCAAAGTACTACATATATGTGTATGTGTGTGACAAGTGCATGCTATGGGGCCTTTGAGTGTCAATTACACTAATTCCTAGCTTTTTATGTTGAAATATTTCAATTTTGAAATTTCGTAACAACAACAACAGTGACAATAAAGGTAAGGGTGGTGCTGCATTCCTGGAACTTCTAATATCTTAAAACCTTAAGATTGAAAGTATCAGTTTTGATATTAAATAAAAAGGCAACAAAATTCTGAATTCTTCTAAAACAATGGAAATTTTATGGGTAGCTGTTTACAAGTTATAAAAAGCCATGATATTCATATGAATATCATTCCAGAGTTATAAGACATATCAAATCTTTCATGTCAGTTGAACTAAATATATTTTAAATTTAAAGACTTTATAGTAATAGTGACTTCATTAGAGAAAGACAGTTTGTCCACCCATCTTCATTATTAGGATGTTAGCTAGATTATCTGTAATTATGCCAAATGAATAGGGTCTCTAGACTCCTGAAAAAGATCATTTAATCAATGAAAGAAATTTTATAGTTAGAGACAGATAACATAGGGGAAAAGGGTATGTATTATGTTTGTGTTCAAATTCCAGTTTTGCTACTCAGCCATGTGATATTATAAAGCTTGATTAACTTCTCTAGGTTTCCATAATCTCATTAATAAAATAGAAATATCTATTTCAGTTTTTATAAAGGTAAATGACATAATGTATACAATTTACAGTTAAGTTACTGTTGTTTATAGGCATTTAATAAGTGGCAACCTTTTTTTCATTTATTATTTTATTTACTTATTCATCCTTCTTATGTGGAAATATTACACATAAACCTTATCAAAGGCAGCTGGGAGTCTTTCAAATTGGGAAAAGTACATAAAGAGCTAAAACTGATTTTTGAAAGTTGATGGCTAAGGGGACAATTAATTTGAGAATAAAATAAAAGATTATTGAAAGAATTTCCTGCCTCAGCATGAGTAGCAGAACAGTATTAATGATGAACTTAACAACTGTAGTATTATTGTAGCTGAATATAAGTTGAAACAGTCTTGTCAGTCACAAGTTGTAAACAAAGCCTGAGGCATTTCATAAGTGAGAAAAAGATAATAAGTTAATGTTTGGAGAAAAAAGGTGGTAAAAAGTTTAAGGTGATGAAAGAGTAGATAGCTGTTTTATTTCTTCTAACGCTTGCTTTAGCTAGTGCCTTTTATATTTTAAGCATGGTTTGAAAATTTAAATCATATATATGTTGTTGTCTATTTAAACAGTTTATTTCATTTTTAAAGGAGAGGAGTGTGTGTAATTATTAGGTGCATTGTCCGTTTTTAAAATCCATACCTGAAATAATTCTAACTGCTGAGCCTGTAGTACTGTAATCAAAAACATCAATCACTTAGAAGCAACTACCACTCAAAAGAAAAGACAGATGGAGCTCAGTTTCTCTATGACTTGCCCTGGAGCATCAACCCTTTTTAAAGTAACAACAACAAACAACAAAAAAGATCATTAAGGAGAAAGAATTATCAAAGGAAACTTGCTATAAAGTGGTATCTTCTAGAAAGTGGCCTTAGGGTGTAGGTCCTAAGAAATGTATTACTAAGAAATCACTGAAAAAGATTACAGAGTTTTGTTTTGTTTTTCAAAGTCTTCCTCATTTACAGAATCACAAAGGCTGAGAGGAACCTTAGTCCAAAGGTAACATAGTCCATATTCCTGAATCCTGGAAAGACCAGGCTAAACAACATGAGCTTGAGAGTTCTAACAGACTCCTGAGGCAGTCCTTCCCTTTGCTAAAAAACCATGGCTGGGAGAAAGTTATTTATAAATTTAAAGGTCCTCTTGGGATTATCTTCCTCCCCTTCAAATGGGCCTTCCCTATATAACGTACAACTTTATTTCCCACTGCCACTATCCCTCCAAAGATGTACTTCTATGATCAACATAGGCACATAAGCCAAAGTTGAAAAGCAAGTTCAGAGACTATAAAAACGACGATGTCTTCTTTAGTATCCCAGCCACTAAACACACAAAGCTTGTCTTACCTCCAGGTTTTCAAGCATGTCAGTTCTCTTATAGAATCTCCTCCTTTCTCATTGTAGTCTGGACAAATTTTTCTCAGAATTCTAGATTCTGGTCAAGACTCAAGTTTATTATCAAGATTGTGTGACAGATTTTTATATTTTTCTGTAATTCTCCTTTCCTTCAATTGAGGCATTGTTTGAAATACACACATACATACACACCACTTTAGAAACATATAATTACAGATCTTTCTTGATTTATGATGAGATTACTTCCCAATAAACCCACCATTAACTTGAAAATATCTTAAGTTGAAAATGTGTTTGGGACTTCACTGGTAGTGCAGTGGTTAAGAATCTGCTTGCCAATGCAGGGGACACAGGTTTGATCCCTGGTCCAGGAAGATCCCACATGCCACAGAGCAACTAAGCCCATGCGCCCCAACTACTGAGCCTGCGCTCTAGAGACCGTGAGCCACTACTACTGAGCCCTCATGCCACAACTACTGAAGCCCGTGTGCCTAGAGCCCATGCTCCACAACAAGAGAAGCCACTGCAATGAGAAGCCCACACACTGCAACGAAGAATAGCCCCCCACTGGCTGCATCTAGAGAAAGCCCGCACGCAGCAATGAAGACCCAACGCAGCCAAAAATAAATAAAATAAATAAATTTATTAAAAAAAGAAAATGCATTTGATACACCTATCGAACAGTATAGCTTAGCCAAGCCTTACTTAAATGTGCTCAAAACACTTACATTAGCCTACAGTTGGGCAAAATCATTTAGCTTAAAGCCTATTTTATAATAAAATGTTGAATATTCATGCAATTTATTGAATACTGTGCTGAAAGTGAAAAGAGAATTGGTTGTACATGTATTGGTGTTTCCCTTTGCAATCATGTGACTGACTGGGAGCTGCTGCCCAGCATCACAAGGAAATATGATACTGCATATTGCTAGCCTGGAAAAAGATCAAAATTCAAAGTATGGTTTCTCCTGAATGTGCATCACTTTTGTACCATTGGAAAGTCAAAAAATTGTAAGTTGAGCCATCTTAAGTCAGGGATCATCTGTATATAAATGTAGAAGCAGCTTTTGTCCAGCTCAAACCCAGAAATGTTGCCTTTTAGCACAGTGAACGTCAGGACATCACTTTCCGTTAGACTTGGTGTGTGGGTTGGATAGAAATATTGTTGGACATTCCCATCCTTTCATGAACAGGGTATAAAAGTATAACAGACTCAATAGCTGTATTTTTTTTTTTTTTTTTTTTTTTTTTTTTTTGTTTTTTTTTTTTGCGGTACGCGGGCCTCTCACTGCTGTGGCCTCTCCCGTTGCGGAGCACAGGCTCCGGACGTGCAGGCTCAGCGGCCATGGCTCACGGGCCCAGATACTCCGCGGCACGTGGGATCTTCCCAGACCGGGGCACGAACCCGCGTCCTCTGCATCGGCAGGCGGACTCTCAACCACTGCGCCACCAGGGAAGCCCAATAGCTGTATTTTTGAGTGCCCTACAATTAGAATAGGAGCAGATCCCATGTCAACCCACCTATGGAAGTATATTTTCACCTGAAATAGAATAGAAATTTGGTTACCTTGAGTGAATTTTCATGCAAGGTGTTAGTGGAGTACCTGAAAGGGCAGAGAGAGCTGACACTCCTCCAAGCTGAGAAGACAAATTTTATGAATAAATTTGTACATGCTTAATGATCAAAGCCTATATTTATGAAAGAATTCATTCCGAGACTTGTTTTTTTCCTTTCCTACCTTGTAGTAAAGTTGAAAAAGGAAATGTGTAATCTTCACCTACCTTCAACTATTGGGGGGTCACCAAAATTTTACCAAAATCTACCAAACATATTCCAGCGATTGTGAATGACCAAATTTTATGATTCCATTCTTACATTCCCAATCATCAGATGTCACAGGTATTGTTAGCCTAGAACACACAATGTGGCACTTATCACAGAAATACATCTGTCCTCTTCCCTTTCGCCATGGTTATCTATCCCTTCTCCAAGCTTCCTAGCTCTCACAGACACCTGCTTTATCTGTTTTATTCATTATTTCACTTCTGTTTAGTTTTCTCACTGCCAAATTGAAAGCAAACTGAACTGGTGTGGGTAAAAATATTATAAACTCTAGAGCCACATGGCACTAGATTCAAATTCTAACTACACAGTTTCCTAGCAGTTTGACCTTGGGCAAGTAACTTATTCTGCTTATGTTCTATGTAAAATGCATACACTTATATCCAATGTACTTGAACTTTCTGAGAAATCAGTGTGATGGGGTGTGCAAAGTTCCTAGCATAATGACTGACAAACGGTACACTCTCTAAAAGTATTGGTCACCTTCCCTTTTTCTTCGCATGGTCCTAAGCGCAAAGTAAGAACTTCATAAATACTTACTGACATTGATAGATGCAAATGAATTTTTGTTCACTGTGGGTTAAGTACTATTTTCATTTTGGTAAGAGGTATTTCATTATTACCTCCAACATTGTATCACTGTTTTCATGTCAAGTGATTGTGGGAGTAAACATAGACCACTGCTTATTCAATACCCATTTTTCGAAGAAGGCATTGCTACCAATAAGCTGAGTCATCAAACAACAAGAAGAAACAAATGACCAGCATCGTTTCAACTACTTCACACTTGTAAGAATAATGTGCTTAGCATAATAATCACTGACAATGGTCTACCCAGTTGACCCTAGAACACGTTGGGGTTAGGGGCAACAACCCTCCATGTAGTGGAAAATCCCTGTGTAACTTGTAGCTGGCGCTCCCCTCCCTAGCCAAGCTTCCTCAGTATGCATGGTTCCACATCTGTAGATTCAACCAATAGTGGATCTGAGTCCTGTAGTATTTATCATTGGAAAAAATCCATGTTTAAGTGGATGCTTGCAGTTCAAACTCATGTTGCTCAAGGGACAACTGTTTTTTTTTTTTCTCAAGGGAATATGCTCCTCTTGCTTGTTTCATTATATTTCTCAGCTAATGTCAAAAATGCAGTTAAACTCCAGATATAAAAAAATTAAACAATGACTTTATCTTAATTATGCTAAGAAGAGCAACTAAAAGAAAAAAAAATCATTCACTTAGAATCAAATAGTTTAAATCATCTAATATTTATGAGAAGGCAAAATGTTTGTAATTTTTACATTTGCATCAACCTAACTTTCAAGTCCATAAGTACAAATCAAATGTCAAAAGAGCAAAAAGCATTTAAACAGATAAAGTGTGGTACGTGTCCATTTTCCTTTCTTACTTAGTGGACCGTAAGTCAATTATAAGCTCTACCTTTTCTGCCTAAAATGACTTCTGTAGCATCTGGGCAAAGGGTGGTATCTTCAGAGCTAGGAAAGTCGCTAGCTTTGACTGCTTCATATTCCCTATCTCATCTTTCTCTGTTTGTCATTCAGGCCCAAATAATGTAATCAAGCAGGAAAATTATAGCTGTGCATCACACCAGGCATGATGAGCTTGATTGCTGTGATATGCTATTTCTTCTGTTTGTCACTATATCTTTGGAACTGACATCTTGGGGTGAGAATATTTGTGTATGCATGCAGGCTTGAAATATGTGGCTTTTTAAAAATTTATGTCTAAGCCACTTTAATAATTTTTAATATTTTGTATACATTCAATCCATATCAGAAGTAATTCATTTTAAAATTAGTTTTTTTAAAAAAAATGTACTATTTATTGATACCAATTATGGCATGGTACTCAAATTCTCAAACACTGGATACGGATTATGGTCGGGGAATTGACATTTTTTCAATTTTTGCATTTTGGGATACAGATTTTATGATAGTCAACATACTGCAAGAAAATGTCTGGGAATTGACATTTTCTCAATTTTTGCATTTTGGGATACAGATTTTATGACAGTCAACATACTGCAAGAAAATATTGGCATTGATAAGAAAATACTCAACACACAGCAAGCTCCAAAACAAACTGGCCAAGACCAAATAAACAGTTGGTGTGGAAAATGAGTTTTGTTTTATTGTCAATAGACTAAGAATATATTTGGGGTGTGTGTGTGTGTGTGTGTTGGTTTTTAGGCTGTGTATTAGGAATGATGATTATGTTGGTATCCTAAAATTGTAAAGAATTCTCATATCTCTGTCAGCGTGCTCTCTCAGACAACTTAAAGTAGACATCAACATATTTAAAGCACAGAAGATAGGAATCTGTCTATCCCAGTATAAAAGAATTCTTAAGTATATTTACCTCGCTATTCTTGACAGTGGATAAGTGGGTCAAAACTCTGGTTTCAAATCCTAGCTCCTCCCTTATTAGCTGTGTGATATAGCAAAAGCTATATCAGGATACACACTGTGTGTTTGAATAGATACAGATATAGATATAGAAATACATATAGATGTCAAAAATCTCCAAAACTATTCTAAAATGATTAGGCTACCTGTCAAACTGGTAAGATTATGAATAAAACCTAGGAAGTATTTCCCATAAAACATGAAATCAAGAAAGTAACTTGCAGATGGAAGATCCAGTATTGGGAAGGCAAAGTATTGGCTACTGGAGTTTGGCAATGTTCTATATTTGACCTGGGTGTTGTTTGGTGATGACTCAATGAACTATGCATATTTGTCCACTTCTGTCTTTTTCAAATGTTTCATAATAAAAAACAAATTTTTGAAAGAGTAAAGTTGGAAAAAAAAAGACAGCTGACATTTGTAAAGCACTTAGAACATTGCTTCAGAACACAACCTCCCAGTGTTATTCCATGGGTTCAAATCCTAGTTCTTTCACTTTCTGGATGTGTTGGTTTGGGGCAAGTTACTTTAATTTCTTTTGGCTTTAATTTTCCATCTGTACTAAAAGGATTATAATTGTACCTTCATTACACTTTGAGGTTTAAACGAGTGAATCCATGTAAAAGTGATTACAATAGTTCTGGCGCACAGATATTATTAGATATTAATGTCATCAGCATCTTCATAACCATCAGAGCATCGGAAGTGCAAAGGAAGGAGAACAGTTGGGAAATAAGTTGGACTAAATAGGTGGAAATTTAAAAGTAAGAGCAAGTTAAGTGCTTTGTGCTTTATTCTGTGACAGTGCGGCACTCAATAATAATAATAACACTATTTTTAGATGGTATTATCATAATTTTACAGATGAGAACCTAAAACTTAAAGGAATTCCGTGTCTTGCCCCTAATCACACAGCAAGCAAGTGAAGAACAGAAATTCAAACACTTCAGAAAGCTTAATGTGGCAATAGGGTGTCAAATGGATTGGAAGGGAAAGAGTCA
>NW_006780574.1:1628468-1647132 GCF_000442215.2 Lipotes vexillifer
GAGGGCAAATTAAGAGACTCTTTCAAATATTCCCTCCAAGTGAATAAAGGCTGTGGTAGTGGGAATAGAAATTGAGGATTTGAATCAACAGGATTTGAAAAGAGATTTAATGTGGCATCAAGAGAATAATCAAAGAGGAGTCCATGCTATTTAGGGCTGGGAGCCTGGAAAAAATGGTGGTGCCATCAACAAAAATAGGGATCACAGGAGGAGTAGCATTTGCACTGGGAGATGAAAAATCTAATTTAGACAAAGTATAATCATGGGGTCTGTTAGCACACTCATCATCATAATGAGAAACGTTTATTAAACACTGCATTATGCATGCCTAGGCTTAACAAAGCAAGCTCAGTGGAGCTGCCGGGCCAGACTCACCGCCAGAGGAAGGAAGGTAAATGCTGCTCCACGGAGCACAGTGGGATGAGTGAGGGAAAATGAGACCAAAAGTTTGATTTGAGCATTTGGTCAACTCCCTCATGGTGAAGCCCTGGGCAATTTAGAGGCTTTTTGAAATCCAGGGGAAACAAAAGGCAAAAGGAAGCTTCTGGCAAGATGGAAAGAAACCCATGACTAATTTTGCCTGTGATGTGTCCTGTCAGAACTCCCTGAGCCTGGGCCAGGTTCTCTGGAGCCTGGGCTCGGTATCGGAGCTGGCTACCAGCCTGCAAGAAGGTTGCTAAAAGGTCTGTCCAGGAACAAAGCTGGAATCTAGCTGAGCTGTGAGGCGAGAGCAGGTGCAAGGCAATGAGGAAGCTAACTCACCTAGGCGAGAGCAGGCGGGCTGGAACCAGAGAGAGAAGGCAAAGCAGCAGCGTGTAGAGACCTTCCACAGCGATGTGGGCTTTCAGACTGCGTCTTTTTTATAAGGAGCCTCAGGACTTGGCTGTGACTGATAAAAGAGTTTGTTACAGGAACTGAGCCTGTTCAGACATGGCAAAAATGGTCAGAGAATTCCAGGGTGGCAAACGGACACACAGATGAAGGTGAGGAGGAAGGAAAAAAAAAAAAGGGACCGTAGCTCACATTGTTCTTGAATTAAGCAGGAACCTCAAAAGACACCTTTCTAAATCTTCTCCAACTTATTTTTAGCCTTCTAACTACTTTGTAAATCCCAGCACCGCCACCCCTTTTTAAAGAAAGCCTATCTTGAAATCTTATCCTTTATAAATGACACTCTCTTCTACAGAGCTCTTTCTGCAAGATTTGAAAGTTGGCATACGGCTGTAAAGAGGGATGTTTGAGCTCCCTCTGCCTGTATCAATGTGCATGTCACAGATAACGGAGGACTGTCTACTCCCTGGCTGCCAATCTCCCATCTTTCATCTGCCCCAAATTCACAACAATGAGGAAGAAAGGAAAGCAATTTAATTCTCAATGGTACTTCATATAGCTGCCATAAAACATCATTTCTGCTTTATACCAAGTAAGCAGTAATAACATAGGAACACTGAAAATTGTCAGTTGGATGGTAAAAATGGTGGAAGGAAAGTTTTATAGAATAAATCTGGGTAACAAGGAAAAAAATATACATGTTACAGTGGGTTTTCATCAAGGATTCCAAAAACACCCACTTATCCTCTGCAAAGAGCTTGTTACAGCTCATTTTCTATCTGTGTATGTAACTACATCCCAAGATGAGCATCTGTCAAGCCTGGAAAGCATAATGTTTATAATATTGTTTTCATTCTTGACTAAACACGTAAAAAGCACAAAATCTAGTTAGAAGAATGGCATATGTGTGTGCGGGTTTTCTCAAAGCCATTGCCACAGGCTCTTGCAGGCCCTCGTATAATTTACAGGCTACTGGTGGGTTTTGCTTTGGGGGTTATGAGAAAAGTAAAATGAATCATTGGCGTTAGTCTTCAGGTGGCTCCAGGAAAGGCATAGGAATGACAGGTGTTACCTAGCTCTATGTAATCTTCACATTTTCATTTTTAAGTGTCTCATTATCATCTTAGCAGCAGCTGCAGTTTCAGTTTTCTTCAACCTGGAGTACAAAATCCCAAAGCCTGGCTAGATAAGTTCCCGGCTTCCCAGCCAAAGTTCCACTCTGTGGTGGCTTGATTCCGATTTGGATGAGGATGCTGCCGGCTAGGCAATTCACCTTCCGTGGCTCTAGTCAGGAACTATAATGCCATTACCCATCTCTATTCCTTAACCACATGCTAAGACCCACATCTGTTATGATCCCAGTATTTGGCTTTGAGAAAATGTATTTCTTTTCTAAGGCAGGTTGTTCATCTTCATGTTGTAATTCTCAAGAAAGATATATCCTAAGACAATCTATTAATGTAGTTGGAAGCAGATGGGAAGAAGAGAGAAAAAAGAGAACTGGTAGCTTTCAGTAACATGTTCTTACTCCTTAAAATGTTACTTGAGGTCTTTGTTAGTGACGGTTTTCCCTCTGTAAGTGTTCTTCCCTGGCACCTGACTTGGCCTGACACCCCATCACTGTAGTACAGTGGGCATGGATTTGTAGTCCAAAAAACTTGACTTTGGATACCCACGCCTGCACTTACCAGCTTTGCGATCTTGAATACATCGTCTCATTTTTCTCCGTCTATTTCTTCATTTGAAAAACGGTGATAAAAATACCTACTTGGAAGGATTTTATGAGGATGAAATGTGTTAATGTATGTGAAGCATCTACTTCAGTGCTGCATTCAATAATCCAGCCTTAACACCTTATATTTATTATGGTAGTTATTTAACAATATTTTCTGATGTACTCAATAATTATTGCCTGAGATCAGAAGTGTTGGAAGCATAGCAAAAAATCAGCTGCAGGAATGATTCTGTAACTCCGCTCGCACTTCTAAAGTGTGGTATTTTCCTCCAGGTGCTCCTCTAGGGCTTCCTTTTGTTTTCCTTTGCCATAACTTAGGGCCATGAGAAGAGGACATCAGGAGAAAAAAGCACTACTCTCCTACAGAGAAGCAGCTGAGAATCTCTCTCATCCTATTAGGCTACGTAAACCTGTTTCCCCGATAGCAACACTCATATGCTTTCCTGTGATACACCCGTACCTTCTATATGCCATTCTGATTTTCTCAAGGTAATTTTAAAAGAGTCCTATGTATTCCTCAAAGCACTTTTCAGAGCAATACTTTGTGTAAACAGTCAGTTAGGTTATCACTTCTCTTACTTTTGCACTTCATCTTGGGTGTTCTGCTTTTTCCTAGAGCAGTGTTCCTCAGTTTTGGTTACACATTAAATTCACTGGAGGAGAATTTTTAAGTGCCATGCCCGAGTTTGCACCCAGAACTTGGTATATCCCAATCGCTGGAGATGAGGTGCAGGCATAGGTATATTCTAAAATCTCCCTGGGAGATTCTACTGTGGACACAGGGTACAGAATCACTATTCTAAAGGGAATCAACCTATTTTTTCTGGGCTAATAGCTAACCTAGCTGACTTATCACTTTAGGTGAACAACCTATAGCTGGTGATGAAGGCTTTGTTGGATCCTTAAGGCCATGTGATAGGTGAGTCGTATTTGCTGAGAGCCTGTACACCTCCCTGGACTTATTATTCTCATCGCCTAGATCTCTTAACAATGAAATTTTCCCACTCAGATCTCACCTTCCAAGGACTTAAGATTTGTTTGTTCTCAGGAATCTGATAGACTAATTCATGCCAATAGGAGAAGGGGGCAATATGCACATTTTAGTTGATATTTTCTGAGGATTATACCCATTTTTTGTTGCCAATACAGTCTAATGGTGAGAATTTGGTATGGATAAAAGAGTAAAGATAGCTAAAGCAAGTAGAGGTTATGAGATATTGGAAAGCCTGTAATAATAAACAACTGAGGGCTTCCCTGGTGGCGCAGTGGTTGAGAATCTGCCTGCTAATGCAGGGGACACTGGTTTGAGCCCTGGTCTGGGAGGATCCCACATGCCATGGAGCAACTGGGACTGTGAGCCACAACTACTGAGCCTGTGCGTCTGGAGCCTGTGCTCTGCAACAAGAGAGGCCACGACAGTGAGAGGCCCGCGTACCACGATGAAGAGTGGCCCCCGCTTGCCACAACTAGAGAAAGCCGTTGTGCAGAAACGAAGACCCAACACAGCAAAAAATAAATAAATATATTAATAAACTCCTACCCCCCCCCCCAAAAAATAAACAACTGACTTTGGTACGGTGGGAAAAGCATGGAATTTGAAGATCAGAGTTTGAATCCAGTCTTTCATTCAAAAAAATTATTGAATTATAGTCACTGTTGCAAGCTCTGGATACACAGACATGAATAAAACGATTAAGGTTACCACTTCCATGGAAGTAGCTAGACAGAAAAGAATAACAATAACCCTTCTGCTCTGCTCCTGCCCCAAAGCAAAACATTTCATATTGTGATAAATGAAACTAAAAAGTAACTAATGAGACACCAGTAAGTGGACTAGAGAGTGAAAGGAGCAGGGTATGTGGAGGTGGTTAAGAGTGTTCAGGGAAAGGCTGTTTGAGGTGATGCTTGGTTGAAATCTAAATGATGACGTGAATCCAGACATGCAAACATCTGGTGGCAGAGATCCCCAAGCAAACAGGAGACTGGTACAGAGACCTCAGGCCAGGAACAAGTGTGAAGTGTTAAAGGTACAGAAAAAGGTCTACTACATCCGAAGGATATGGATAAAGTATGAGTGATAAAGGGTCTTCTCACTATCTTCCTCCAGACAGTCCCAGCCTGATCTCATTTAGGTATCTGCTAAGTGTCACCCCATCAGAGACAGAGACAAGAGGTTTTCCTTGACCATTTAAAAAAAATCAATTACACACACACACATGCACAGGCACAGGCACACAACTCTTCCCCTTTAGTTGTTCTCTTCCAACCAATATGCCAGTTCCACGTGAGTAGGTGCATTATGGATCTTTAGGGGCATATGCTAGGTAGAATAATAAATATTTTTTAGCAAATGAATGGGTAAAAGAGGAAGACAGAAGTCACTTTTGGGTATGTAGCTCGTGGTAAGGAATTTGGACGCCATCAGAGTGTACTAAGCCAGGTTGTGCTGTGGTCTAAGACATAGTTTTAAAAGGTCACCCTGGTTTCTGTGGAGGGAAATGATATGTAGGGAGATAGGAGTAGAGCTAGAAGTAGAAGTTAAGAGCTTTCTGCTGTCATCTAGGCAAGAATAATGATGTTTTGGGCAGTAGCATTAGCAGATCTGAGTAAAGTCAAGTGGATTATTTAGGTATTGGTGAAGTTTGAAATGCCTAGCAGACATGTAGGAGGAGGGGAAGAGTCGTGTAAATAGATGAAGGTAGTGGAGCCTTCAGGGCCTGAAATAGAAATGTGGGATGTGTTACCCTTAGATGGTATTTAACAGTCATCTGACTAGTGAAATCATCCAGGGAGAGCTTAGATGGAATACTAAAGAATGTCGGGTACCAAGACCTGGGTACCTCCATCATCTGGAGGTTGGGCAGAGGAGGAAGAGCCAGGCAGCCAGACTGAGAAGTAGTTGTTGAGGTAGGAGGGAAATCAGAAGAATCTGGTGTCATAAGAGTCAAAAAAAAAAGAAAGAACATGATCAGGTGTGTTGAATGGTTGATGCTGGGAGAAGAAATAAGATGAGCATAGAGAACTGACCAATGGGTTTGGCAAGATGCTGATCTTCAGGCCATCACAATAAGAGACATTTGAATAGAATCATCTAAACAAAGTTTACTGAATAGAGAATGAGATGGGTATTGGAGTCCATGCGCTTAAGTCCACTTATTAACCGAATAAGCTTGGGAAATATCTTGAGGCTCAATTTCTTCTTTTCTGAACTGGGAGTAGCAATATAGCAGGTGCTCTCCTGACTTAACAGAGTTGTGAAGACTTTGTGGGAACCACATATATGAAAGTTTCTCTCCACCACCTTAAAGCATATGCAAAATATGTACTATTTTTACTATTTTGTGGAGGTTGGATACTGTTATTCAGACCACATGATAAATTGGGACAAACCAAAGTGAAACAGTTGGTATACTTGACATTTTATTATTCTTAAAAGAAATCCCTTTTAATCATATTTAAAAGAAAATAGCCAACAGTACAGATGTTTAGTTTCTTTCCTTCTTTATCTTTTAAAGTCATCATTTGGAACCTAGTGGCAGGGCAGGAATAAAGACGCAGATGTAGAGAATAGACTTGAGGAGACGGGGGAAGAGGAAGCTGGGACAAAGTGAGAGAGTGGCATGGACATATATACACTACCAAATGTAAAATAGATAGCTAGTGGGAAGCAGCCGCATAGCACAGGGAGATCAGCGCTGTACTTTGTGACCACCTAGAGGGGTGGGGTAGGGAGGGTGGGAGGGAGGGAGACGCAAGAGGGAGGGGATATGGGGATATGTGTATACATATAGCTGATTCACTTTGTTGTACAGTAGAAACTAACACAACATAGTAAAGCAATTATACTCCAATAAAGATGTAAACAAATTTTAAATAAAAATTAAAAAAAAAATTAAAGTCATCATTTGCTCAAGTCTTCTGAAGCATCTGAGAGCACACTAGTAGGAACCAATAAGTTGAGTTTCGTCAGTCTCTAAAACATCAGGTGAGATGGAATGCTTGTAGGTGACAACAAAGGAATGATATGTCATCAGCAATACTGCCCCAACTTCTTGGGTGAGCAGTATGACATGATTACCAGTGAAGAGAGTGTTGATTGTGGAAAATGGCCCTTAATGTATTTCCCCAAGGAGGTGGAAGGGATTTTCCAGAGCAGTGGATCTTGGCCTTGGCAGCAAACTGAAATCACTGGGGGAGGTTTAAAAAATACGGATGCCTGGGTCTCAGTCCCAGAGATTCTGATTTAATTGGTCCCTGGTGCAGCCTGGGAATTGGAATTTTTTTTAAGTTCCCCAGTTGATTCTAATGTGCAGTCAAGGTTGAGAATCACTGGAGTAGAGGCAGAGATTTATATGCACAAAGTAGCCCAAAGAGGACATTCTCCTATCAAGGCAATCCAGTAAATCCTCAGGTACAGCCTAGGCTCTTTTTGCCTTGATTTTGTTGCCCTACATTTTGTCATTTCTTTTTTGCAGAGCACTATATTCTGTTGCTCTTTAAAGGCAATAGTAACTGAAAAAGAATGATTAAAAGAATGATCAATGCACAGCGTTTATAGAAAAAAAGAAAAAAATCCGAAGTTGGCTTTTAATACAACAGTTTCCTTTGCTGGGCAAGTAATAACAGCTCAAGGGAGAATGGGCAAAACTCTACACTAATAGCTTTAACTTATTAATGTGAAAGTTATTTCCTTAAATTCCCCATTGGTGATTTTTAAAGCACCTTTTTCATTTACTTTACCAGAGGCTGCTCATATTTAATCTGAGGTTACAGTGATTTCAACATTTAATTCAAAAAGAAGTACATTTAAAATTTTTTCTCTAATTATTTTCCCTTCAATAAACATGCGAAGATATGTCTAGCACACTAATTTCCACAATAATGGAACAGTTTTTCAATTTCAATAGGGTTAAGGTTTTATAGCTAAGTTTTTCTCTGTGTTTGAATATTTAGTTAATATAATGGATCAAAAAACAATGTGTATTCCATTTATATTATATGCATCATTAGACTATTTGGTTTAAAATGTGAGTAGAGAAGACATTGGAAAGTACATGGAGTCTCAAAATTTTGAACTACTTGAGGATGACATAGCTTAAGTTAGTAAACTGTCTAAGTTATAGCTTGTTTTAAAGGAAATGCAGTCAGACATTCATAATCATCCCATCACTAGCCAAAATGAAAAAATACAGTGATTTTAGCTAATATTTATATATGTCAAGTATGTTCTCTGCACATATAATCATTATATAATGAATACATATAACCCTCGTATGAACCTTGTGAGGTAGGTACTTGTGTATCCATTTTACAAATGAGAAAATTGAGGAACAGAGAGATGAGTAATATATTCAAGTTCCCACAGCTGCTAAGAGGCAGGCTAGGATTCCCATTCAGGCAGTGTGGCTGCAAAGTCCACATCACTCTTCTGTTTCGTGTTAAAGAATCCACTTTGCATAGAAACAGTCACATACTGACACCCCCAAGGTTCACTCCATTTAAAATACATTCTAATGTACTATAAAAGATTGAAATTATCTGAGCCACAAATATTCTAATCTCATTGTATATTTGACTAAAGTTCACAATAATACAATAGATGTTTCCTAGGCGAAGAGACTGACTGCCAGCTGTAGGCTAAGGCCTATGCAACGGCAATATCTTGACATTGTCACCACATGTACTCCTGTTCTTAATTTTACAGATATGAAAAGTCAGTTGTGTAGAGGTCACTGTGCTATACAGTAGATCCTAAATGATTCACCTTGCTGTACGGCAGAAAGTAACACAACATTGTAAATCAACTATACTCCAATGAAAATTTTTTAAAAATTCAGTTGTGTTTGTGCACTCGAGTTTATCAAGCTATTGGAGACTAATTTGTTAAATAAAGCTCCAGAGTGACAATGTATCCACTGTATGTTAGGGGTTATATTTATCTTTGCGAAGATTACAGTATTCATGTCTTCTGCTTAGGGAATTTTCAGTGCTCCTTGGAAACTACATCCAGATAATGTGGTTTCCTGTTGAACATAGACTCAATGCAAAGGAAATTGAATGCCACTTTCCAAAATAAGGATCTTTTAAAATAAGACATAAATTACTTTTATTGTAGAGAACTAGAATAAACAAAAATATACCTCACAAAAAACTATTTCCTGAAAGGTTTTCTATAAGCATTTTAAGATATTTTTTCTATGTTAAAAAAAATAGTTAATATATTTTAAAGAATTTTATTATAAGTTAATTTTTATCTGATGACATAAACATGCCCAGTAGAAGTAATTCAATTATATAATTTATTATAATTACACATTATATAACTTCTTCTGATCATAAAAGTAATTCAAGAAGTAATACATGCTCATTAGTAAAAAATGGAAGTTTCAGAGAAACAAAGATTTCTTATAACTCTAAAACTTTGATGTAGGATATCCATACAATAGAATATTATTTGCCCATAGAAAGTAATGAAGCACTGATACATGCTACCATATGGATGCACCTTGAAAACATTATACTAAATGAAAGAAGCCAGTTACAAAAGGCCATGTACTGTATGATACTATTTATATAACCAAGAGCCTGGTTGGTACAGTTTCTCTTGATTACAGTAGCAGTGATTTGCAAACAACTATTATGAGAGGAGAGAGATACTACCTCTCTTAAATAAAGGTGATAAAGGGAGAAAAACTGGAAACAATTTCATAAGATAATTTCTGCTGTGTGTGATGTGAGACACACTCATGAAGTTTGATTGGAGAAGGGCTCCGAAAGAGAAGGTGGCTGATTAGAGGGAAGATGCAGACTAGCATGAAGATCCTATCAGGAATTGATCAGTGAGGATTTCATTTCATGCTTATTGTCTGTGCCAGACAGACATGGTGCGGTTATGGTACTGTGGATGTAACAATGATAAGGAAGCTGGACATGATCCGTGTCCTGAAGAATAGAGGCATTGTCTCTGACAGAGGAAGGAGCATGTACAAAACCTCAGAGGTGGTGGGGTGAGTATGAGAAAGAAAAGGAGAGCCCATTTCAGTAATTAAAATAAATTTGATGTACTTGATAAGTTTGATAGAGTGCAAAGTTAGAAGAGGTGAGACATAATGCTAGCTCGCATCAATATTTGCATCATTACAGTAGAAAGGGTACAATATGAGGCAGACAGGAAGACTTTGATAAGCATGGGATGAAGGGGATATTAGAATCTGTGATCAACCATACTGTCTTCCTTTCAGCTTCAAACTTTGAAAGTCAAATTTTAAGAAGTCCACACTTCCAACAGATGGAAAAAGATAATGATCTAACTTGGAATAGCCCTTATTTTCTCTACTTGTTAAAAATTACTTTAGACCCTGGAGTTTCCTGGATACACTTTGATAGCGGATTTGATTTCCTGAGTAACAAACTTGAATTTTGAGGTAATCTGCCACTTGTTTGTATGGTTCATTTAGAAAAAAGAAGTATAATTTTATAAGAAAGAATGAATCACCAAAAGAAAATGATTTTTTTTAAAAAAATTAAGGTAATATTTTAGACATGGAAAATGTGGGTGTACAATTAACAATGTTTAGACACCTATAACCATAAATTAAAAATTCACCTTTTAAAAATTCTTTGCAATTTAACCCAGAATCAAAATCATGCCTGGAGAAAGGAGACAATGTATTAATATATTTGTATAGAATATCTCCATCATGGCAGTTGTAAAACTCTGATGAGTTTACACATGTCTGGTGAAGTGTTGGCACAAGGTCCAACAGTGTCTATTTTATTCAGAGCTGAGGAACCTTCCAGAGAATAATACCACTGTGACTTCAGTTGAGGTTGATATGTGTGGTCTAAAGAGTCTCTAGGAAGCCTGTCTCTGTGTCTGATTCTGGAACTTGAAGTCTACTGGTCAAGTAGTCAGGAAAGGGTGATAGAGATGATATTATCCCTTTTTGTATATTTGACTGTATTAAAATAATATGCCCCTATTTTCAAACTGTCAGTCAAAGTAGGTGCTTCAGAGCAGTCCCTAATGATGTTTTGTGCTAAGCACTTTGGCCTAGAAGAGCTACACCTCATTAATGGGTCACAGTAGCACCAAGTTCCCTAGCCTTGTGACTGTGGGGAACAGGCTAAGTTTTGGAGAACATATGAGACTCTCCCAGGAAATCAAGAAATATTTGTAATGCACATATGGGGATTTGCAGAAGACTGGACCTTCTCTGTGAGTAAAGTTTATGCTGTAGGGGCAATTCAGGTTCCATATAATTTCTTTCATATATTTTTCCTCTGATACTTAATAGAGAGCCAATAAGCTAGAATTTTAAGTTTTGTTCTTTGTCAAATGACAACAAAATGCTGGTGGATAATGGACTGATGAATGAGCCAGTAAATAGTTCTTTGGTATTGAATTTTCTAGGTTATTTTAATTCCCTAACATAGTTAATAATACCCAAGATTTCTACTTACTATGAAATACTCTGCCTCAGTAGAGAGATGAAAAATAAATGTAATGAGACATTGACACTCAAAAAGAATACACGTATCATGGAGTCTGCATACAAAATAACAGTGCTTCACTATAGAAAATGTAATGTAGTGTTTACAAAAGCAATTCATGGACAGTATTTTAAAAGTAGAAAGATAAAGGAATTTAAGGTTCTCTCATTTGAACATGAGAGGATTTACCCCTAAGGTTTACAGGACAGAAGGCAGGCAATGCATTCATCCTTTTCATCTTCAAATATCACAGTTGATTTCAGAACCCTTTTGAAGGGTTGCCAGTGTTACTAATGTGCAACAGCCCCTCATCCAGAAGCACAGGTTTGCACCAAGGATAAAGTGACTTTTTTAACTCTCACAACAAAGCAAAAACTTTTCTACCTCAAGTTGCTTACTAAAGGTAAAAATGCATAGACATATTGTACTTAGTAGGAGATACTAGGGAAGATTTGAGAAAGTTTTATGAATTGGGGGTAAATTAAGATGTGTAAGGTGTGTGTCATTTTTTTTTTCCTAAATCCAAATAGGAGAATTCGTTAAAGATTATCTCCTATCACATTTTTCCTTGCTGAATTATAGAGTTTAATAAAATTCTCTTTCACTTCCTCAAAAGCCGCTGATTCCATGGGAACTATACTTGAGTGCACACACACACACACACACACACACACACGCATATGTGTTCTTGAGAAGAAAAGCTTTGCATGTATCTAACTCTCTTGGTAGTAGAAATAGATGCTGTTATTTTATTAAGTGTGGAGAAGGTAGAACTCTTTCCAGTTCTACTTTGCATACTTTTTTAATAGAGTACATATAATACATTTTCTCTAAATTTGTTGACCATGAGCAAGCTCTCTACAAAGGCTTGTGTTATCCTGAGTTGGCAGACAAAATAAAAGTCATTTCTTAAGCCCTACCTGGGGAGTTGGGAGATATAAATGAGCTTGTCAAACACTATATAAAAATCCAATAAGTCAACTGAAGGAGGTTTGTTTGTTTTTTTATTTTTTTTTAATATTGACTGGATGAAAATGTATCTCTTTGGAAACATTGTCAGATATGTGAACTGTGTAAACCTGGCACTTCATCTTTTGCTCTTTGTTTAAAATAAGCAACATAGAAATAGAAGGGTTTACTCTTCCTCAATTTATTTTTGAAATAAGGAAGTATACTTGATTAGCTACAAAAGGAATAGAAATCACTCTAGGCCCTTTTGATGAGATCATGCATTATGTACCCTTTCTTTACTTCTCCTCCCATCCTCACTTGCTCACAGCATGCATAGAACCTTCTAGAAAGCTGGGACACTGTAGCAATTTCACTCTTCAAAGGAGGTACCAGAAACTCTCAAAATGTTGCTCTCACAGTTTTAATAGTCTGCCTCTGAGATTAATAGAAAATTAGTTTTCAGAGACCACCAAAGACTGGAAAACTGTATTCCTTCTCTAAAGAAAATTTACTGAGCGACTGGAAAATGCTTTGACAATTTTATGCCATGTTCTCAGTCATGAGGAGGTAAGCTTGAGGGTGGAATTTTATCTTACATTTCTCTTTTATATCCAATTCCTGCTTGTTATTCATTTAACCAACATATATTGAGCCAGGATTATTGATTGAACTTTGGAGTGGTAGAGGTGAATGACTCATGGGAAATAGCCTGTTAAGCAAAGAGCACATCTTTAGAAGCAGATGAAACTAAGTTTATGTGACAGCCTCCTATCTGTTGATGAATGACCATACTGACCCTCAGTTTTCTCATTGGAAAGATGGAAATTAAAAATAGACATCTCATTGGATTCTATGTGGTATCAGGTATGAGGGTGCAATTTGAAGAAATTGAATAGAGATAGGGAAACTAGAGCCAGATGTGCTTCCCCAGATATGTGGGGAATGTGCTTAGCTAGAAAGTTTGGGTTTTACTCTTTAGGCAACGGCAGGTGGCTGAAGGATTTGAAAGACACTAGCATCTATGTTTACTTTGAAAGCAGTGGCAGGTTGGCAGGTTAGAAAGTAAATCAGCATGCTCCCAAAGCACCACATGATACATCATAAAAACAAGCATATGGGGCTTCCCTGGTGGCGCAGTGGTTGAGAGTCCGCCTGCCGATGCAGGGGACATGGGTTCGTGCCCCAGTCTGGGAGGATCCTACATGCTGCGGAGGGGCTGGGCCCGTGAGCCATGGCCGCTGAGCCCGCGCGTCTGGAGCCTGAGCTCCGCAGCGGGAGAGGCCACAGCAGTGGGAGGCCCGCATACCGCAAAAACAAAAACAAAAACGAAAACAAAACAAGCATATGCATACAAGTTAGATTACCCAATATTGTTTTAAAAATCTTCGTCACAGCTTCACTTGATGATGGGAACAGTGATTTTCAAACTTACTCTTGCCACAGAATCCTCTCTTTTAATGAAATCTTAGCCAGGAGCATAAACAAATAAAATAGATAAAAGCAGAGTGATCCTGTTGAAGATGAGTAAATCAAAGGGCTTTTCAGCTGTAAAGTACTAAGTATTTTCTTCATCCTATGAATTTCCATAATACTCACTGTCTGCATCTATTACCTCCTGCCAAATTAGACGTACCCTGAAATTTTATTTTTATGTAACTCTATAGTATCCCTTTAACTAAATTGTGAGCTCTCTGACAGGGATCACAACTTCTAAAGCTTTATATTTCCCCCAACATATCCAGCAATGTCTTTCACATAGTAGATGTTTCCTACTATGTACATGTTTTCAAATTAATTGAATATAATGATGAATATGAAGGCTTACAAATGAAAATTCAATTCATTTATCTCTACATTTTTAGGAAGTATTCCCTTAGGTTCCTTAGATCCACACAGTTAAAAAAAAAAAACAATCAAAGTGATATGTGTCAGAAATATCAAAGTAATATATATCAGAAAAATAAAATGGGTGTAAATTTATCAAACGAATTTATCAGGAAACTAATGCATAAAATCATCCTTGATAATGCTTTACCTATGATGTGGGCACATAAAAGGTAGTATAGTAGTTATTCCTTTTAGATTATGGCTGAGATAAAATTCTTACTGAACTGGCTTACCTTTCACTGGGGGAAAAGCTGACTTACTGTCAAATGCAACCCATTTGTAGTTCTCTGAAGAGAGAGGAGGCCGGTACAACTGGCTTAGCACGAATAATCAGGGCTTCAACTAAGAGGACGGCAGTGAGGATGAAAAGGAAAGGGAAAATGCAGGAGTTGTTTTCTTCCTTGTTCTTAGTTCCATATTTAGCTAAGCTCGTACTACACACAAAAAAATAGGCACACGTATTTAGATGAGAAATTGCCTGCAATTGTCACAAGCCTGTCTATGCATTTGATTTTGTTAAGTATTATTTTAAGACTTTCAGCAAAAACAAGTATATTGTGCTTATTTCAGTTAAAATAGATTCCATTGGTAATAAATAGCAGGAGTGTTATAAGGATCCATTATGAATTTTAAACAATTCCCCACAGAGAAATATACCCACACAGACACAGACACACGTGCACGTGCGTGTGCGCGCGCGCACACACACACACACACACACACACATTCCTTGCTTGCCTGTACAGAAGTTAAAGAAACGATCAAATATATGGAATCTGTATTTCATTTATTTTACATGCTCATTGCAAGTGGTACTTTGCAAGGCTTTGCAAGGCTTTCTAAATAATTGGATGATTTATGTTGGCAAACCTCCTCAAGTATCTTTTGAAAAGGTTCACTGGAAAAGTGATGGCAATTAAGATTATTGTAGCCACATTTCATATTTTGTTTATACAAGTTAGCATCTTATAGGTGCTCTATTCCATTCAGAAATGTAAAGTGTAATCTTGAGCCCTAACTACTTCTCAGATGTTTTCATACAAGCATTCAGTAATCTCTGTAATGACATAATTAGAGTATGTCTTCTTCAAGAAGGGGTTATAATAACTTGTGCTGCCCCCTTCAATGGGCTAGAGACCACAAACAGGATTTGTACACCTTGCCTTTAAGATGTGTGTGTTCCTTGAGTGAGCTTTGGTCTTTAAGGTGCTGTATATTTTTAAAATTCTTCTTTTATTTTTGCCTAAATATTTTGTGAAATAATGTAAAGTCAGAGAGCACATTTCTAACAGTTTAATGAACACTCCAGAAGCCCCTTTGCACAGAACACTTTAGGATAAGACCCCCCGCCCCCCCAAAAAAATTTATTGGTCTGAGTAGCTTATAATTTACTGGAACCTCTTATAATCACTTAGAAATTTCAAGATCATGTGGCCAAGATATTAGCACCATCTTCATTAAAATATAAGAAATATGAAGTCTTTCTTTTGGAATCAAATGGGATTTACAACAAAGCAGAGAGTTAATAGCCAAGATATAACAGTTTCTTAAAGAAAACAGCAAAGTCAAATAAAATGGTCTGGGTTTTGAGACAAGAAGGCAAATTTGTTTTGGTTTTGCAAAGGAAATTATGACTTTCTGAATAGTAACTTTTAAATTTCTAATGTAAAATGAAATAGAGATGGTGGAAACAAGGGCAAAAGCAAGCAACAAGTACATGCGAGACTCGAAGGGTAAAAGTGCGATCTCTTGAAAATGTAAATTGGTAAAATATATCAAAATCTAAAATACTTCATTTGCCTATTACACTTTTGAACTTTTCCTCTATAGGTATATTTTCTCAGATACACACAGAGGTACAAAGATTCCACTGAGGCATTCCTTACAGTGATTTATAAAAATGGAAGTAGCTTAAATATACAAAAGTTGGGAAACTTAAATAAAATATAGTACTATATATCCACGTGATGGAGCATTATGTGATCATGAGAAGAACAAGAGAATCACAACAATAATAAGGTTACCAGTGACATTAATCATCTTTAGTTGCTGTGTGTATTTAGGAAGTGGCATAGTGTAGTTTTGAGGAGAGTGTTCTGGAGTCTGACCGCTTGGGATAAAATCATATTCCTATCAGTTCTGAACTCTGTGAGCCTCAGTTTACCCATCCACAGTGAATTTAACTAAGTTTCTATTTTATAGGTTGGAGAGAAGATTATATGAGAAGTCTGTTCAGTACATAATAAGTATTAGCTATTATTATATTTACTAAAATAATATTCTTATCTTCACCCTTACCATATGAGATAGGTAACATTATTATCCCCATTTTTATGTATGAAGGATACGGTTGGTTACCAGAAAGTCACCCCTTCGACAGTCAGCAAATTAAATAATTGTTGCATTCATCTTTTTAATAATATTTATGGAGAATCGAATTTATATTAGGCCTTGGAGAATAGGACCGTAAGAAAACCTGCAAAATCGTTATCATCCTGGAGCCCACATTTTAGAAATAAAGGTAAAAAATAAGCAGTTAAATATGTAATGTCAAGGAGAGTAGTAGTAAGTGCTATCAAGAAAAATGAATTGGGGCAGTGGATAAAGTGTGATGGGGGAAAGTCGGCAGAGAACAGGGAACTATATTTATAAAGGGACTTGGAGGTGATTGAGAAGAGATATGTACTGAGAAGTGAGGCAGACTATGTAGTTGAAGAAAGGGCTTCCCAGGCTAAGGGAACCACAAGTGCAAAGCCCAAAATGAGGGTGTTTTCAGTATGTTGAGAACCCCGGCTTCAACTAAAGCTCTGTGAGTCCAGAGTGTGAAGATGCACAGACACTGATTTGGAAAGATATCCAAGACACATCCAAAAAGTGAATAAGCTAGTTGTATACAGTATGGATTATGTTGTTTATATCGTAATAAGTGTTTTCATGTAAAAATCTATACGTATGTTTATATGTCAATGCATGCAAACATTTCTGGATAGGCAGGTCAAATTATTGTTATTGCCCTTGAGATCCTTGACATCTCTGGCTTGAACTGCTGACATTCTGCTGTTGAATGTGGCCCAAATACTTGTTCTCCCCACTGCCTCTGGGCTGCTCCAGGTGATGGCTCCGAGCTCACTTGTACTTCTTTTCAGCTTGTGACTGATCTCCCTAAGTCTGCTGTTCTCACAAATGTCACTCATCTCAGGCACTTGACAAAGGCCTTCTAATGCTGGACAGCCTGTGCTTAATTTATAGTATGGGTAAGGAAATGTCTCCTATCACTTTATGGTCCATTCTCTTTATAGGGGTGCTACATCAGAATGACTAGGGTCCCAAGGCTTAACTACTTGTTTTTATAAGCAATCCTTTCTTGCTTCTTATATGCATATGCTGCAGTATTGGCTGAGTCAAGGATGTATTCAGATGACATGCCATGATACCCTCCTCTCTAAATTCACCCCAGTTGCTGAGTCCTGTTGGCCATATTTGTCTCCTTCTCTAATAGTGACCGTGTCCTATGGGCCCTGGTGTCCTGCCTACCACTTAGTTTCTGCTGCACTCCCCCAAATTCACTTTACATGCTCACATGTTGCCAGACCCCCAAAGCTCTCACACAGTTTTTATCTCAGCAAACTCATAAATATCATGAAAATCAGAGAATATATATAGGTATAATGGCGATTGGAGTATACAACTGATCTCTTTATGATCACCACTTAATTCTCTCATATGTTGGAGAAAATAACAATTTTCCTAGAGCTGGGCAAAATTCCGTAGCATCTATGACTTGGGTTAAGGAATTGGAATAGTCTTTATTGAGGAACTTGGCAACCAAAGTTCAGCAAGAATCAAAGGCACAGGTCTTCTGATCTTTGATATCATCACATAGGCTGGCATCATGCCAGGGCTCTCACAGGATGTGTAGTGTGTGTCTGCCTTCCAGGAGAAGCACTTGATCAGGCCATTGCTCTCCCTCCTTACAGAGCAATTGGCAAATAATCAGACTACTTACTGACATGCCAGGCAGCCAGGGTAGGATACCAGTGCTTTACAGGAATTATCTGGTAAGGCATCATCGTGGCTCTTCCTGCTGCAGAAAAGAAGCCATAAGTCCTATGAGAAGTTCAATTATGAGGAGCCCAGTTTGGATGTAATAAGGTATGAGTGGGGAAATAAGGGTTCCCTAATAGCTCAGTGTCCAGAAACCCAATGTAAGCTCCCAGGGTGATTTTCAGACAAATCTGCTTGTTGTGCCAGCATACTTGAGTTCTGTGCTTGTCCAGTTGTCTTTCCTGCTATAAATAGTCCAGAAGATTGAATAACATAATATTAGGATGACAGGTAGGTCAGAATAATTTTGTTCTGAAGTAGAAGTTTTAACTTCTTAGGAACTGTGGATCACATTAAGAATCAGATGAAAGCTTTAGATGTTATCCCCTAAATATGAGTTTAGGCAAATAGACCAAGTCTTCTACATTATAGAATTTTGGGGGGACATTAACATGATACTTTACATGTAAACTTAATTTTGTATGAACCACACTGTAAATGTCCAACCTAATTTAGAGTCCCAAGCCTTCTCATGTTAAGAAGATTTCATTTATCAATTTACACAACTCATATTAAAAATTACAAAAATATCTAATATCTGTATAAGTGGTCATGTGAAATGTTATATAAGATTAAAGTTATTCTTGATAAAGCTTAATTGCAGTTGTTATTGCATAAATAGATAGCAAGAATTCAGATTTTTTTTTTTTTTTTTTTTTTTTT
>NW_006780574.1:1647323-1656391 GCF_000442215.2 Lipotes vexillifer
AGATCTTCCCGGACCGGGGCATGAACCCGTGTCCCCTGCATTGGCAGGCGGACTCTCAACCACTGCGCCACCAGGGAAGCCCAAGAATTCAGATTTGATAAATCATTCTTTTTTAAAATTTATTTATTTATTTATTTATTTTTGGCTACATTGGGTCTTCGTTGCTGCGTGCAGGCTTTCTCTAGTTGAGGTGAGCAGGGGCTATTCTTCGTTCTTGTGCACGGGCTTCTCATTGTGGTGGCTTCTCTTGTTGCGGAGCACAGGCTCTAGGTACACGGGCTTCAGTAGCTGTGGCACGCGGGCTCAGTAATTGTGGCTCGCAGCTCTAGAGCACAGGCTCAGTAGTTGTGGCTCACGGGCTTAGTTGCTCTGCGGCATGTGGGATCTTCCCGGACCAGGGCTTGAACCCGTGTCCCCTGCATTGGCAGGCGGATTCTTAACCACTGCGCCACCAGGGAAGTCCTGCTAAATCATTCTTGAAAAGCAACTCATTGCTTTTCAAGGTTGTGGTTCTTATTTTATTAATTTTATTGCATGACAGTGAAATACATTAATCCTCCCTCTCAAATTAAGATTTCACAGAGACATACGTCAAGAAAAACTGTAAAAGTTTTGAAAATGACCAAAAATGAGTACTGGTTTATTGTCTAGAACACTCAGATCATTTTAGCCTTTCATGGCATTCAATCTGTTTTGCTTGGACATGTGATTTTAAATATTTGTGTATAAGATCCTCCAATTTCGTAGCTCCTATTTAGTGTCATGAACTAGGAAGATTAAAAAAAAAAAGATTGACAATTTTAGTTATTTTTTTGTTTTTTGTTTTTTTTTTTGCCGTGCGCGGGCCGCTCACTGTTGTGGCCTCTCCCATTGCCCTGGACCGGGGCATGAAACTGTCCCCGGCATCGGCAGGTGGAATCTCAACCACTGCGTCACCAGGGAAGCCCTTAGTTATTTATTATGTTTTAAATTTAAAATGTGAAACGCCCTACTCTAAGGTGGTAGGATTTACCAAGACTACCATCCTGAAGTTTTCTGCACTTAGCCAGTTGCAATGTTCCTTGCTATTATATGTTTTGTTTGTATATAGGAAGTTTAAGAACACAATTCAAAAAAAAAAAAAAAAGGGCTTCCCGGGGGGCGCAGGGGTTGGGAGCCCCCCTGCCGATTCAGGGGACACGGGTTTGTGCCCCGGTCCGGGAAGATCCCACATGCCGCGGAGCGGCTGGGCCCGTGAGCCATGGCTGCTGAGCCTGCGCGTCCGGAGCCTGTGCTCCGCAACGGGAGAGGCCACAAAAGTGAGAGGCCCACGTACCGCAAAAAAAAAAAAAAAAAAGAACACAATTCACTTGCTACCAAATTCAGTGAGACAAGGTTATGCTGGGCACACTTTTCTTTGAATATTGCTGGATGTTATTAAAGACAGAAAAGAGTAAAAGTAAAAATTATATTCACAAGATACATTTTTGTTTGATATATATATTTATCACAGGTGGTATTTATTTATTTATTTATTTTGTGGTATGCAGGCCTCTCACTGCTCTGGCCTCTCCCGTTGTGGAGCACAGGCTCCGGACTCGCCCCAGTGTTTTCATTACAGTTGCATTAGTGTTTGTTAGATGATTAGCATTCTGATCATTTGGCTAAAATTCAAATGAGGTAACAGTCCTATTTTCTGATTTCTGTGGAGTAACTGAATCTTCAGGGAAATGAATTATGACAAAGTACAAATTCATTTCTGTTCTTTCAAAATAACAAGCTTCAATTAAATGTTAACACCCCAGGTGTTTTACATCTCTTCAACATTATCACTTCAGCTATTGAGACAGGGATGTCAAAAATCCAGATGCTTCTTACATTTCCTTTGGAATTCAATGAAGAAAGTTAAGAAAACTATCTGCATGTGAATTACTTTCAACAATGGACTGCATCCTGACACGGATTAATTGCTAAGCACAGACCATATTCACTGGAATGGCAGTTATATGCAAATATCAGAGGCCAACTGCAGAAGGCCTGGAATGACATACTACTTACAAGAAATCTAATTTTCAAGAATTAAATGCAGCCTACTGAGATAGTAAGGCTTGGAGAAAAATAAGCCAGTATAGCTTAGAGGTATAATTTTATTTTCTTCTTTTCAAATTGTTTCTCACTTCATATGTCCATGAAAATGATGTACATCTTTTTTTTCCCCCAATACAAGGCATTTTTATTGATCCACAGAACTTTTCTGAAACAGGAATAGCTAAGATCTATTATTTTCTCTTGGATTATGAAATCAAGAGTAAACAGGTGTACTAAAGAGACAAATGAGAGATTATGGAATTTAAAATATAATGGGTCCCTGTAATTATAATTTCTTTTGAGGAATGTGAGGCTGACACATCAGTCTAGTGCAAATATAACACCAGCACATGATCAAATGCTAGAATGTTCAAAAAGAGAAATTTCTGAGGGGGATCTGAATAAACCACTCCAAAGTATGCTTATATTCTGAGCTGAAGGCAACTGAGAAATAACCCTCTTCCTTCCCCTTTCTGCTTAAGAGTAGGGCATACATGTCTCTTTGTGAATGTGACATAAATTTCCGTTTGTAAAGGTGTTGCCCTTCCCATACCCAGAAAACTACAGATGACACTGAGATAAGTCTGCTTAACAAACCTTACTAAAAAAATCTTACCATATATTTAGTCATCTTATAACAATTTCTATTCCTTTGTTAAAATGGTATATAAAACCTCTAGTCTAACCACTTCTTTGGGTTTTTCATTTCTTTTCTCTGAATCCCCTGTACACATAAAGATATAAACATTATATACGACTTGTATGTTTTTTTTTTTCCTGCTAATCTGTCTTTTGTCAATGTAATTCATTTACCCCTTCAAAGAACCTAATAGGGTTAGAGGAATAGTTTTTCCTTCCCTAAATTCCATGCAACTGAACGTGTATTAAACAATTATTTTCTATTAAATTCTTTTTAAGCTCTAGGAGTACGTAAAAGGAAAATTCTGCAAGTGTATGGTCCATTTTGAGAATAATGTAACCACCAAGGGTGGTTTGGCATTGTGAGGTCGGATCTTAACAAACGGCACTGTGAAACAGGGAAGCTTCAAGTGAGCTTTATTAGGGAGCGCTCCCGGGCGAGGTTCACTGGTCCGAGAGAAAAGGGGCCAGAGAAGTCGCGCCTGAGCGAGGGTTGGGCAAGATTTTATAGGGGAAGAAGGGAAAGGGGTGTGGTGAATCTGGGAGGGCGCAGGGTATTCCTTATTTGGTGGTCTTTTCGGGGATCCTGGGGGACCGTTAGTCGCGCCCCTCGAAAGGCGGGAAGGCTGGGCTGGGTTCAAAGTCCCCAGGTCAGTTCCTGGAACTAGGTGGTCTGGAATGTCTCCAGGGCATTTTCTGGAACTGGGTGGTCCGGAGAATTTCGGTCTGATGCAACCTGTGAATCTGATTGTGTTCCCCTGCCTCGGGCCAGTTGGCCTTACATCCATGACTGAAACAGAGTATATACAATATCAGGGCTAATTATGGCAAATTCCTGAGTTGGATCATGGCCGACCTTAGGCTATAGAGTTTTGTCTTAAGCAGATTTCCAGAGGTTCCCAGCCTGGAGCTTAACCACTCATTTGCTCAACAAGTATTTACTTATTTATTTGTTTATTTAATCTGTATTTACTGAGCACATATTATGTGTCTGTCTCTCTTTTAGGTGCTAATAATAAGATGAAACATCACAGACAAATTCTCTGCCCTTAAGGAGCTCACAGTATATCAGGAGAACTAATAAACATTTATAGAAAGTTCATAGTATTGTTTATAACAGGGAGTGTTTAGGGAATATAAAAGAGCTTGATATTTTTGTTGATATCCTGGAAATAAAGATACCAAGGATACACTTGAAACTAACACAACATTGTAAATCAACTATACTTCAATATACATAAAAAAAATAACAAAGGAAAACTTCCAGTAATTTACAACTTATTTATTATTTTTCTTTTCATCTATATCCAAGACTTATTAGTGCATGTTATTAATACAAAGTGGTATGAAGTTATTGTACCAGACCCTAGAGGAAAATGTGCATCAACCCTGGCACAATAGTTTGAATCATAGAAATGCCAGCCTCATTACAAACCTAATCTGCAACTCTGCTCAAGTGGTGAAGAAGAAAGTTGTAAAACAACATCTGTAGTTTGCAGGAATGTTTTCTCCTTCATGATCATAAGCCTCCTGGTCCATGTATCACTGGGATGATGGTCCTGATGGGGTTCAGGACACACTACCCAAAATATGGTATCTTGGCATATTGAATATTTTAAGCTAAAGGGATTTGAGCAAAAAGCAGAAGGAAGAAAGTTCTCTCTTACCTTCCCCTTGCCCTTCTCCCCTGAAACAGGTCATAAAGCCCTCATGTGAGTTATACCCTGTCTATGTTACTGAACCAAACTTGGGTCCACTTGCCCACATGCAGTAAAGCCAATCTACTGACACCTGGTTGTGGTAAAGGAAAGTGCAGCATTTATTGTAAGGTGCCATAGAAAGAGTCTGGGACAACTAGTGCTCAGGAAGCATGAATTCCCTAATGGGTTTTAGCAAAGCACTTTTAAAGACAGGATGAGGGAGGGGCATCCCAGGGTATGTGATCAGCTCGTGCATGCACAGTTCTGTGATTGGCTGCACAGGGATTAACATTATCAATCCTTAAGGTCTGGGGGCTGTGTGCTCATGGTCATCAAGTAGTTAATTTCTTCCATTCAGTGGGGGTTTTAGCATCTGTAAAACAACTCAGGAAATGTGCATCAGATACTATTATCTAGGTACTTTAGAGAGGAATGAAAGCAGAGCATATGGGGGAGGGGTCTGTCCTGGAAAGACCCCATAGGGTCCTGCTCAGTTACATCTATACCCAGAGGAAAGGAGCATCCTTATTTCTAAAGACAAAAGAGACACCAAGAAGAATTCCAGCAAACAGGCCTTGCTAAGTTTCCCCCAATTTACTACATTTACCTCGTACTCTTTGACCTATCATATTTCTCCAGGATTATCCATTCTTTATCAGACCTAACATAAAAATACTCAGGTCTGTTTCTTCAGGTCTTCATTTCCTTATGAAGGCTCCAGGGTCACATAAAACTTGTGTTAAATAAAGCTGTGTGCTTCTGGTAATCTGCCTTTGTCAGTTTAATTTTCAGATCCAGCCAAGAATCCTAAGAGGATCCAGGAGAACTTTTTCCTCTCCTACAGTCCAACTGCTCCTAGAATAGTCAGGATTGTGTATGCTTTCCAGAAAGCCCAAGAATTGACATTTTCTCCAGCTGGAATAGCTCTTCCAATAAACCAAAAAATTAAAGTATTTTCTATAAAGTATTTATAGTTCTCCTGTTTCAAAACTTATGTTAAGTACTTTGGGGTACTTTTACTTTTTAACCACAGGTGGTCCTTGACAAATATATTTTATTTTCAAAAATTCAAACTCTTATAAAAGGTGTACTGTTTTTCCTAAATCATACTTAACATGCTGAATTGAATCTTTCAGTAAAGAAAGAACAGAAAATGCTGGTTATAATGATTTGTCTAATATAAATAAATGTTTTACATAATATCTTATTTTACACATAAGTGATACGTGGGAAAATAAGCAAATCAAGATCCTATCAGGAACTTCAGGATGTGTCTGTATCCTGAATAATACAGTAGTTGCAACTCCCATGGTTGAAAAGATGCTTTTCTTTGCTATTAGTAGCATCAGCTGCCAGCTCCTCAACCAGAACAACAAAGTAAACTGTTGACTGAGGAAAGTTCAGTTTATTATAATAACTTACTATAGTAAGGGAGAGCATCACCTTAAGAGAGACGTAGTTTATTAAAGGCAGAAGGTGGGGAAGAGGTATTTCTAGGGCTTAAGGCTTTAGTGATTGAAATCAGGTGTTTAATGCCTGAATCTGATTGGGTTTGGGTGCAGTTTTTGATATAATGGTTTAAGATCTGTGTCCAAAGACAAGTGAGGGTCTTAGAAAAGTGTTCCTCAGTTTTTGGTTTTCAGCTGAATGATCTCTTTGCCCATTTGAGTAACCTCTTGTCTTGAGAAGAGGGCTGTCTACCTGCATAAACAAACAGTTGTCTCAGAAAGAGGCTGGTTGAGCTTATGTTTTTCAGATAGTTAGATGTGAGGGAAGAACCTGAAACAATTCATGAAGCGATTTACTGATTTACTGCTTTACCTTCTTAGGAAAAAAATTTCCAGAGTAAATAATAAAGTCATGTAGATGCAGGCAGCCTTCCACTTTTAGTCCTTTAAGCTCTGGGCCTGCAGGTCTTCTTTGTCCTTACTAGACTCACAAAAGTAACATGAAGAGCGGCTCCTAAAGAGAGTAAGGTTTGCGTCCCATGATCCAGTAAGAGCAACAGACACTCCTAAAGAGATTACCAGCTGTGATCAACATGAACAGCCCTGGGAAAAATTGTAAAGAAAGCAAAGTTCTACCACTTTTTTCAGTAACTTTGTAATTTTATTTCTCCTCACCCTCTTAGATTCCCACAATTTTTCAGTTATGCCATTTTCTTCGTCCACCAAATTCTTAGATAACACTTCCCCAAGATCTTCCTATAAGAACCTGAATAGAAGCCCGTAAGCTTCCTTTTTAGTTAGAAGAACTCCTTGCTTTCAGTATTTTTACTTGGTAGTTGCTGTACTACTTTAATAAATGCTTCAGAAAAATATGAACATACATATCTACTTGCCACAATTTGTTCTATTAAACAGAAAATATAACATGCAGAATTCATGTCTTTGGGGAGGATGAATTACTTAGTAATGCATAGTATACTCTAGAAATATTTATTAACTGCATAATAGATTAAATATTAAATTTATTCAATATTTTTAAGTTTTGATTTGATCCCTTCAGTTTTAGTTGGCGTCAATAAAATTTTGAATTTGTGTTTTAAGACCAGTGTAGGTTGGATTATATGATCATAGCGCATCAGTCACCTTTTGGTTGTTCTTTAGAGTAATGTAGTGAGAAAGCACTGGATTGAAAGTGAGGAAATCTTGGTTTTAGTCTTGATTCTGCCACTAAGTGACTGTGGAAATCCATATATCGCTTAATTATCCTAAGTTCCAGTTTATTCATTAATTGCAGAATTGGACTAACTGATCTTTAATAGTGGCTCCATCTTCTCTGATGGATGATTCTAAGTTGTGTAGCATCTGAGCTGCTTAGATGGGAACAGTCTTTGTTTTCTAACATGCATTTTTTGGTCATTTGTGCCAAATCTGAAGTGTCATTTATCGTACGTAGCTGGTTTATCCTAGTTATTTCTGTACATCTGTTTAAAGTGTCTACAATGAACATTTCATAGCAATTCAGGGAGGGTTAGAACATTCTGGAAAAAACAAGAAGCTTCATTTGCCAAAAGCACATTGACGAACTTATTGAAATAATGAAGATTATTTGGGAGAAGGGGAGGTGCTGATGTAATGAACTGTTCAGATTAGCTACTCTGAATGAACTGTTCAGATTAGCTACTCTGGCTTTTAGGTCCATCTCAGTGAAGATAAACTAGTGTAGAAATATGCTTGTCTTCTAAAGCAGAGGTAGCTGGGGATCAGGAGGGAAGACTTGATTAACTCCAAATATTACTCTCAGGTCTAGCTCAGTGAGAATGATGTGGCATTGGTGTAAAATGTTAAGGTAACCAGCAATTAAATGGAAAGAGATACCTACCTTCTATATCACTATAAATGGTAATAGTAAACATAATAAAACAAAAATTTCAAAACAGAGGCAAAATTAAGCTTTAGATCTTTATTCTACCACAGCCAGATTTCAGACCAGGAACAGGAGAAAAGGGAGGACTTCATCACTACCTACTGTTTTGCACTTCCAGGTTATATTTTGTTTTCTTTTTTAAAAAAATTATTTTATCAGTCTTTGCTCTATATTAGGAGCAAAAGGGATGAATAGAATCAAACTCCATAGCTAAGGAATTAGAACTCACTAGGTCATATAGGCCTAAAGACTACACATATAGTGTATGACAGACTGATTTTTTAAAAGTGAGTTTCATGCCCTGAGTATCTAAATCTAGATCTAGCGCTCTCTGCTTGTAGATCCTTCACAGCTGCTGCCTGGAGCATGACAAGGTGAGAGAGGATGGGCAAGGATAGAGATAATGGTTGTTCCTACAATGGTCCACACAACTGAGTATTCCATTGCTGGCCTTTGAGCCCTCTCTGCTCCAGGTAACCACCAACACCTCCATGTGTGCCCATTCTTGATGACGATTCTGCCTTTTTGCAGCAGGAACCTCCTTCAGGCATTCTCAGTAGTCATTTCCTTCCTCAATTCTCCTTCAACTATTTTGGACTTCTAAGGAATCTCACAGTCTGTGGGCCAATAAGCTTCCTTCTTGTGTTTTTTTTTTTTTCCTGTTTGTTTTGCTGTGATTTTGGATTTATTGCTACTCTTTTGAAACATTTGGAGAGACCAGGAACATAAGGGAGATAGGCTGCAACATGTGTTCAATCCATCATTTGGCAACCACGGTAATCAGATAGGTAGAAATAAAGTGAAAGTGGAAATGATGTTAAAAGCAAGTTGAAGAGCAAATAAGCATACAGAGAAGTTCCTTGTAGTAATAAACAGAAATCATGTGTCAAGATAAGAGGCTTAGAGCACAGGAATGAGGGGAAAAGTGGTACCATGGAGCACCTGGGTCTATGTATATGTAATGGGTATGGCAGGCTACCATGCTTGTAATACCCCAAATCACAACTTCACTCACACAAAAGGATAAACATTTAAATCAAACTACCTCGAGATAAAATAATTTCATAAATTATTTCATAAATAATGTCAACTGTAAACCCCAACAGGCCCTCTTGCTCTCTGATTATCTGTGGTTGAACTTGACATCCTAGACATTCTCTACAGTCGTGGCGTGCCCAAGCATTTTATCTTCTCTCATGTTACCCCCTCTCCTTTAAGTTGTCTTGACTTGAAACTTGTATCTGAATAAGTTTTAAAACAAGGAATTAGGAAGGGTTTTATTGTAGGGAA
>NW_006780574.1:1656401-1657621 GCF_000442215.2 Lipotes vexillifer
CTGAGTATTTTCCACAATCCTGGACAGGTCAGTGCAGGGGTCTCTGTCTTATTTTATCTCAGTTCAGATTATCTTGAAGGTAAAAAATATTTGTTGCACTGGACAAAAAGAACCCATATAGATTATTGGAAGTTTAAAAAAAATCTATCCTGCTTGGTAAAATAAATAAAATAACAAATTAATAATTGTATTTATTACAGTGCCAGTACTATATTTACATCTATTTCTGCATCTATATCTATAGCTAATCTTATTTGGTTTCCATATACAGACCTACCTCATATGACTGTTCAATTATCAATTCTTTTTTTTTGTCAGAACCATTCTGGAAAATTTATACGATTTGGCGATAAGGTCCTTTCATTTTCAGAATAACACACTTTTCACACACACACACCCAAATATACCACATAGATATTCTGAAGGAAGTAACATTTTGGCTCTCAGTCAAGAAACAATTGCACTGATACCTGTTTTCTGCAAGTTAACCACAGTTATTACAGAGTTGAAAAGTATGTTAATCAATAGTTAAAAGGTAGTTTAATAAAGATAACCACCCCTAGACAATTAGATAATCTTCAGTCAGGTTAGGTGCCCTAATCAGTGCTCAGCATGGCATTGAAGGGAATGATCTCTTTTGCTTATGTCAGTGTCTTAGATAACACATTTTTTACCCATCCCAAAAGTGGAGAATAAAAGTCTACGGGTTTTTTGGGTTTTTTTTTTTGCGGTACGCGAGCCTCTCACCGCTGTGGCCTCTCCCGTTGCGGAGCACAGGCTCCGGACGCGCAGGCTCAGCGGCCATGGCTCACGGGCCCAGCCGCTCCGTGGCATGTGGGATCCTCCCGGACCGGGGCACGAACCTGTGTCCCCTGCATTGTCAGGTGGACTTTCAACCACTGCGCCACCAGGGAAGCCCAAGTCTGTGTTTTAAAAGTGTTTATGTTTGTGTGGGCATAGAGGTTAGGGCAGATGAAGGCAAGAAAGTATTAGGATTATTAAACCCCAAAGGCAGAATTAATATTCAAGTTTTGATACCCAAAGTAGTATTTTTTTAAATAAATTTATTTATTTAATTAATTAATTTATTTATTTTTGGCTGTGCTGGGTCTTCGTTGCTGCACGAAGTTGCAGCGAGCAGGGGCTACTCTTCGTTGTGGAGCACGGGCTTCTCATTGCGGCAGCTTCTCTCTTTTTTTTTTTTTTTTTTTTTTTGGGGT
>NW_006780574.1:1657640-1709631 GCF_000442215.2 Lipotes vexillifer
TTTGCGGTATGTGGGCCTCTCACTGTTGTGGCCTCTCCCAGCAGCCATGGCTCACGGGCCCAGCCGCTCCACGGCATGTGGCATCCTCCCAGACTGGGGCACGAACCCATGTCCCTTGCATCAGCAGGTGGACTCTCAACCACTGCGCCACCAGGGAATCCCGCGGCAGCTTCTCTTGTTGCAGAGCACGGGCTCTAGGCATGCGGGCTTCAGTAGTTGTGGCACGTGGGCTCAGTAGTTGTGGCTCACGGGCTTAGTTGCTCTGCGGTATGTGGGGTCTTCCTGGACCAGGGCCCGAACCCATGTCCCCTGCATTGGCAGGCAGATTCTTAACCACTGCGCCAGCAGGGAAGCCCCCAAAGTTGTATTTTTGAGAATTGAGCAAGACAAAAAAGTTTGGAAACAAGGTTGTTTCAAGAGAGATATTCCTTTATCTATTCATTTAACACAGCAAAGAGAGGTGTGGAGAACACTGTTGTTGCATTTCACCTAAGGAACATCCCAAGAAGAGAAATGGAGTAATATCTACCACCACCTACAGCCCTGGTGGATTAAGGAGATGACAGGGGACAGTGTGGAGGAGGCAGTCAATCAGGTATATGTAGTGGGGGATGAATTATTTTCATTTAAGGGAATGCTGAGACCTCAGGAGCTTCTGCCCAGTTTCTCATCAGGTGTCCTGGCAGAGTCAGCATGGTAGACATCCCTAACATCCCTACGGACAGCCATATAGGAAAAGCTTGGTCATACAATATACTCAGTCAGAGAAAGGGTCTGGATTCTTTTCAGTCAGTGCTGCTTTACAGTTTTTGTGGACAGTGGTGGGATCCAGAAGTTCTCACACACCACTGCAGGTCATCAGTCAGGTATAGGCAAAAAATTCCTGTAACTGTACCTGGTCCCAGGGCAAAATGGGACTCACACTCATACCACAGTAGGCTCACTTCATAAACATTGAGGGCCAAGATGTGCTTGGTTTAAAGGAGCGCTGCCCGCACCCTGATTAAGCTGAGAAAGGACTGTTTCCTAGTCACAGATTTTAGCAGAAGTTATCAGCAGGTCGCTTTGAGGTGGGAGGCCAAGATCACTTACACAACAGCAGTCGATACCTCATATGAAAGTCCAGGCCAGCTATGCTGCGGGGAAATCCAGGGATGGAGGAGAGCCCCAAGGAGGGGTGGGGATGAAGGTAAAGAGAAACTTAGAGGGATTGGAGACATGTGTCTTTTTTTGTTTTAAAGCTCAAGCCTCCATACACTCAGATACCATCTAGGAGAGAAGAAGACTGGAATAAAATTCTGAAATCTTATCCAACAGTGTCTATACAGTTACCTAAAAAGACTTTAAATCAGACTAATTTTACTGAATTAGAAGTGTTTTTTTTTTCTTTCCTTCCCTAGCTCAGATGGGTCAGAACATGTGATAAAAATCAGATTGCTATGGCAATTAATCTATATTTCTTTTTTTTCATTCATTTTCATTGGAGTATAGTTGACTTACAATGTTGTTAGTTTCTGCTGTACAGCAAAGAGAATCAGTTATACATATACTGGGTTGGATCCCTAGATCACTAGTAGGGCTTAGAGAGATAAAGCTGCTTCCCCTAGGGTGGAGCACATCCCAGGGAGACTTCACCCAAACCATTCATAGGTACCACCTCTGCTGAGCAGAGAAGACAAAAGAAGCACATCAGTGGTGCCAGAATTAAAGAAGGGGTGCGAGACCATCAGAAATATAAAGCAACTCAGAAACAAGGGAAAAGAGAGAAAAAATTTAAACCCTGGGAGAGAATTTTAGTCTCAGAATAAGACTAAACTACAGACTTGAATGAGAAATCAATCACTGCATGTACACAAATTAAACCCAGAAATGACTAAATTAAATTGACCACAATAAGCAAGCAGATAACTCTGAGTCAGAGTTTTAAAAATAAAGAATAATACCCTTTTTTTTTTCCAGTACCCAAGTTTGTCACCAGAGTTGTAATTATTAAATATCTATACACTTGCATTTCTTATCAAGGTAGATGAACTAAAACCTAAATTGTAGTTTAGCTGCTTACATCATTATACACACCAGTGTGTGTGTGTTATTTTTCACAAACATAAGAATTCAGTGAGGGAGCCCAAACCTATTATTGCATCACTACCTGCCAAATATTTTAACTTGAAGTAATTGAAAGTTCTTTTTTTTTCAGTTTTTTTATTCTAATGCACAGTAGTATGTGAGAACCAATGACCACAAAATAAATGAAAAAAAAAATCCACTATAACTGAGAGATAATTATATTTGTACTAAACCATAAGAAAGCCCAGCATATACCTGAGAAACAAAAATTATATTTATGAAAGAAAAAGAAGGAAAAAAAGAGAGGGGACAATTTGACAGAACAAAACAGCATATAGCTAAATGGGAAAGATTTGATTTGCTGAAGACCAGCACCTCATGCTTATTTTGAAAATTATTACCCCAGAGTTTTATTCTTTATTAAGATGACAAATGCTGTTTCTTTACACAAAACTGTACAAACAATAATTACCTTTTCAGCTGCTGCCAATAGCTGATAAGAATGGAATTTCTTTTCCCACACATGGTAGGCCATCTACATTAGTAGAAGGATGCTACTTAGTATAAGTCAAGTCATGACTTGTTTAATTTGGATTAAAATATACATAATATAAAAATAACATCTTAAAGTGTGCAATTCAGTGGCATGAAGTACGTTTAGAATGTTGTACAGCTATCACCACTATCTAGTTCCAGAATTTTTTCATCACTGCAAAGGAAAGCCCCACACCCATTAAGCAATTTTTTCCCCATTCTCCCTTCCTCCAGACTGTGGCAACTACTAATTTACTTTCTGTCCTTATGGTTTGTCCTACATGGGATATTTCATGTAAATGGAATCATACAATATGTGGTCTTTGTGCCTGGCTGCTTTTAATACTTAGCATAATGATTTTAAGGTTCATCATGCCTGTAGCAAGTTTTAGTACTTTATTCCTTTTTATGGTATAATAATATTCCATTGTACAGATATACATATTTTGCTTTTTCCATTCATCTTTGATGGACATTTGAGTTGTTTCTACCTTTGGCTATTGCAAATAGAATTGCCCTGAATATATGTGTGCCAGTTATTATTTGAGTACCCGTTTTCAATTTCTGCATATGCACTTAGAAGTGAAATTTCTGTATCATATAATTCTGTTTATCTTATTGAGGAACTGCCAAACGGAAGCTGCACCATTTTACATTCTTATCAGCAACATAGGAGGGTTTCCATTTCTTCACATTCTCACCAACACTTATTATTTTCTGTCTCTTTTTAAAAATTTTGTCCATCTTAGTAGGTGTGAAGTGGTATCTCATTGCTGTTTTGATTTGCATTTCACTAATGACGAAGGATGTTGAAAATCTTTTCATGTGCTTCTTAGCCATCTATATATTTTCTTTGGAAAGTACCTATTCAAGTCCTTTGCTCATATTTTTAGTTAGATTGGTTGTTTTTTGTTGTAGAGCCATAAAGTTTTGAATGTGAAGGTAAATTAGAAACCATCTTGATGACCATGCTAATGTTGCAAATGAGGAAACTGAGACCATGGGAAGTTACATGATATGACCAGATTCACCGAGTTGTTATTGAACCTGGGACTCAGATGCAGGTGTCCTGTCCCCTTCATGGTAAAGCTGTCTCTAGCTACATCCTTTTGTATGCAATATCATAAAACCAACAGAGGTTTTTAAGATGGTTGACTGGGATTAGAAGCACAATCCATAATATTGAAAGAACGATGACCATCTGAGGCAGTCTAAATACTTTACAATTATGAACACATATTTTGACTTAGAAACGAAATTTAGTGTTTAAGGAGTTAAAGGTATACATGTAAAACACAACATCTGGATCCCTCAAATGTAAAATATCTATTTTAATTGTCATTTTGTGATTGAGGCAATTACCAAAGAAAATGCAAATCATAAATGGATTTTAATGATCACAGCCTAAATCCAGAGTTTAAAATGGCTAACAGACAAAACAAAATAAAAATGGGAGATTAATTTATGTTGTAACATATATAATATAAAGTATTAAAAATTAGTTCATTCTTATCATCATTAATATGTGCTTAAGCCTTTTTATTCAGTTTTTTAAATTTTTTCAATTAGTTACAAAACAGTGAAGAAGGGCACACAATAAACGAAAAGCTTAAATTCGCTGTTTAAAAAATGGTTGATAGCTCTCCTGAGATCAGACTTCTTTTGGCAAGGTATTCAGTGGAGTGCAAGGAGGCCAGGCCTGTCCCACTCTGGGCTCTAAAGCCAACTTCGCTGTTTTGTGTCAATCAGAGTGTGGAGGGAACATCAGAAACATTGAGGCCAAAGGTCTAAAGCCACTGAGATGGGAGATGAAAGATGGAGCTAATCAGATACTTAGATGGTCCAGGAACCAAAGCGTGGATTTAGGATGAAAGCACTCAGCTATTTAAGCCACAGCAAACAGAACAGAGCATGACCTTCGGGCTGGGAAGAGAATGTGTCAAGCCCAAAATTTCTCAGAAGTCAGAGATTACAAACGGAGGATCGTTGATAAAAATATGGACAGGAGTAAATTGCCTTAGTGCCTCATGACCTGAGAGGTATATTTGCCCTGCTATTCTTTCCTGTATAAGAGAGATCATCCTTTATCTCAGCTACCAAAAAGCATTCTAACATTTTCTCCTGGAGTCTCATGTTTTCATAATTTGAACATAATCAGAATTTGTTGTTCCATTTATATGAGAAAGTCTTACTAATCATCAGCAGTTATTCTTCATCTTGGACTTCTTCATAATTGGAACAATATAAATAGAATTTGGGGACTATTCAAGCATTCCCAAGTGGCATCTTCCTTTCAAGGGAGAGGGAGTAGGGGAGCAGCAAGGGAAGCTAGAGATGCTACCTATGAACTGGAATGCATTGGGAATCACATTTCTTCCAGTTAGATAGTTCATTTGCTTTGAAGACAAGCGAGTAAACTATGTAGGGACTCAATTTACCATTGAACTCTTATAAATTTCTCCCTATAGATTATGTAGACCATCAGTTTTAAACAATGGGCTCTACCTTCTAAACGCAAAATATGTTTTCATTTGCTATCTGGCCATATGAAAACAAAATCGTGTATTTGGTTGCTGAAATTAGAATATGAACACATTTATTTTGCTATGGAGAGTAGTATAATTCATTCATGTATTTTCTCTGCTACCTTTGCAGACATTATTTTATTTTTACATTTAAGTAGTTGTCTTATGTCCAATTTATAGGTCCAACTCTAATTCATAGATATTATTGTGTAATGTCCCCACAGCTTCCCCATTTGTCAGCTAAAATGTAGTGCAGAAGGAAGGTATATAGAATATGCAAAGCTGGGAGTAAACTTGCTTGATGTATCAATTTTTGCTCCCCCCAAAATGATGTAGGATATATAGCATATTGTATATGCAAATCCAATATCGAGATATTTCTTGCTGTATAGAAACACTGTTTGTTCAGATATCCAGCTTTCAAAGAAGATGAGCCTTGCTCTAGTTCAGAGGTAAATTCTGATTTTCCTAAGGTTCTAGCACTCTCCAATAGGAATTTCTGTGATGACAGAATATTCCTTTTCTACACTGTCCCTGTAGCAACCATTAGCCTCATGGGGCTGTTGAGTACTTGAAATGCGGCCAGTAAGACAGCAAAACTAAATTTTAAATTTTATTCAAATTTGATTAATATGGATTTAAATTTAAATAGGCACATGTGGCTACTGGCTATCGTATTGGACAACCTATCACAACTAATCATGGCAATCCCATTACCATTGCCAATAATTGGATTGACATCAATTATTATGAAAAAATGTTGGCCAAAAGATGGGAAGAGAATGTTGCTGGCAAATGAGATGGTCTGTTCTTCTACTAGCAATGCCCTACCAAGCATTGTTGCCTGAAACTCTGACGCTAAGTTTTTCACACCATCAATAGTAACATGTCAGAGCAAGGCTCCAGCATTACTTCGAGACATCCGGTAAATGAGATAATGAATTTTTCATATTCTTTAAGCCATTTTGATCTGTGTGTCCTATTATTTGCAGAGGAAATCATCATAGCTAATATAAACATCTAGATTATTTGATGAAGTTGTCAGAAGTATTTTTTTAATCTTTGAAATTAGACTAAACTATTACTTGAATTTTAATAAAGATGATTTTTTTGTATATAGTGTATATCTTTGCCATGGTAAGGGTAGAGTACTTACGTAGCAACAACAACAGTGAATATCATATTCATAAGGGTATTCATAATTGTTCAAACTTAAATTGATCTTAAAATCTTATGAATAGGTAGCACAAGTGAAAAATATACTATTTTGTACATGAATAGATTGAAATTAGGAGAGGTTAATGAGTTCAGACAACTCTTAAGTAATGGGGATATATCTCAATCTTGGATCTTTTTTTTTCAAGAAAATACTCCTTTTAATTAGATTAATTTCTCTGTAATTATCCTCTGTGTAAGTGGATTCCAAGAATAGAACACAGATCATTTATATATTTGTGTATGTAATGATCTAGTTGTTTTTGTGTTCAGCATATCTCTAGCTGTTTGTAAAACCAGAACATTTTTGAGTCAAGTCAGTAGAGTGGAAAGTGTCACATTGACGAGAAGAGCAATATCTGCTTTAATTATATTAAATACAATTTGGGGAAAAAAAATCGAAGTAAGAAGTTGGTTTCTAAATAATCTATAAAATAAAAGATATAAGTGTCTAAAGTTACATGCAGTGAATGATTCACTAAATTTAACAGCTAAGAAATTTAACAGTTAAGAAATTCAAGAGATCTAACATTTACTACTACTAAAATTAATTATTCATACCATATGTATCTGCTATTAGTTGCCAATGTTTAGGTAGAATTTAGAAAGTGTGTTTAATAATGGGAGTGGTAGGTTTTGCTTTTGTTTCTGCTTGCATTCAGAGAAGGACATGTTGGTTTCCTTGAATTTCAAGGAGAAAAACACAGTCTTTGAACAGTAGCAGAGGCTTCTTAGTTCAGGTGTTACCTTTGTAAAACCCTAGAATGGCTTGTTGAGGGAGACTATGCATCTCTTTTTCTAAATGCATTTAAATATATATTTGATCCTCATTTGTCTGGAAAATGATGTTTTCACATGATGTGCTACATGAAGATAATGCAATAGACTAAAAAATCATTCAGTGTTTTTCCCAGCCTTATGATTTTATCATTTAACTTTATCATTATCAATATAAGGTGATCAACATATTCAGATGATGTTGGAATTTAAATATTTTAACCCTTCTAGTTCACCACTGAGAAGCTTTACTAATTTAGCTCATAAAAAACAATTCCAAAATGCTAATGTGAGACTGACTCAAGTGAGGGTAAATGAAAAAGGAACCTTTGCTATAGAAGGAACCTATCTCTAGGTATCACTAAGATATAGCAACATTGAGCAAAGAGCTATAAAAATAAAGATAAGTAATTATAATAATTATTATTACTAAAACAGTGATAATGACATAAGAGATAATATCTATTAAACTTTTCTTTGTGCTATGCACTAAGTTTTTAAATTATCTAATTAAATTTGTATAGCAATCTGATGAGGTAGATACTAGTATTATTCCTGGGTTTTTTTCCTGTTTTATAAGAAACTAAAGGGTAACGTAATTAAACAATTAAGTTTAAATCATGAATAATAGTGGGAAAGCTGGAGTGATTGTTGGGCTGGTCTTCTCTGTTTGTTTCCCTTTGCTTATGGATCATAATCCTGGTTCTGCCGTTGTCCAATGTTTGAAAACAGTGTTGTTGTTTCTTTCATTTTTCTTATCATGTACAGTGGAAGAGTAAGTCAGGATCCTGTGGGAGGGAAAGCAATCTCAAAATGGATTTGAGGATTCCAAGATCAGCGAGAAATTTTTTCTCACTTCCCATTTAGAGTCAAGAGACAGGCTAGGCTGCACCACTCTCAAGAGAAAATGGCTGGGCAGGGAAGCATGGTTGATAGGGTCAAAAATAGCCTCACAAAGATTTCTGTGCCTTAGAACAGGATGCAAGCTGGGGATTGATTTCTATACCTTAAAACATGGCACATAACTCATGAAAGAGTGACTAAAGCTGCATGAATGAAGAGGTATTTTAGCTAATACATTGCTCCCCAGTTGACTTCCCATCTAACCAATATTTTGGTAGCATGTAGGCCTCCATCACTCAAAACTTAGACAAAGCCCTGGGGGAAAAAGATCCAAAGTTGCCTGTGTTTAAGATTCTGCTTTGCTGAAGGAATGGAAACTTAAATTATTAATTTGTATAAAAACAAATTTTACTTTGGCATTTCAGAATTGTAGACTTACTGATATCTAATTCACTGACTTGGTGTAATTTCTAAAAATTGTAAACATAATGATGATATTTGGCCTGATACCTGAATATTGTAATCAATTTATATATCATCTCTGGGTTTAAAGGTTAACTTAATATGTGATGGTTAATGTAAGTGAACAGCTTGAAATGATTAAATCAGTATTGTGATATTCTGATTATTACCTACAGTAATGTAGGATGTGATTGCATCCTTTAAAACCCAGTGTAAACTCCATAGCTCCATATGACAGTATCCTTAGCACCTAAGGAGGTCCCTGGTCATCAATTAATATTGAGTGAATAAATACAAAACTGGATATACAGATATATATATATATATATATATATATATATATATATATGCCAAATATTTAGTCTGGTAAGAGAAAAGTTTGTGTGAATGGTATAAATCAAGTTTTTCTTTACTTTTTGTTTTACCTTCATTTTGAAATGTTCTTAGAGATCAGAAGACTCATACCGGGTCTTTTTCAAGTAAAATACTGTTCTTGACTCCTCTTGATGTCCTCAGAATTTTGCTGGATGAAACTGATAAATTAATTTCAAAGTGGTTAATGAATAGTTTTACATTTACTATTCCCTAGTAATTTCTGAAGATTATTCTCTCTCTTTTTTTTTTTTGTAACATGGGCTTTTTTTTTTTGGCTGCGTTGGGCGTTTGTTGTTGCGAGCGGGGGCTATTCTTTGTTGCAGTGCATGGTCTTCTCATTGCAGTGGCTTTTCTTGTTACAGGGCATGGGCTCTAGGTGCGCAGGTTTCAGTAGTTGTGGTGCACGGGTTTAGTTGCTCTGCGGCATGTGGGATCTTCCTGGACCAGGGCTCGAGCCAGTGTCTCTTGCATTGGCAGGCAGATTCTTAACCATTGCGCCACCAGGGAAGTCCCTGATGATTATTTTTATCTGAAAGCAATATCTCTAATACGTGGAGGGTAAGATGAACATAGTTTGGGTTAAGAAGAGTTTCGAGAGACCTTATAATCACTCTATATGAGCAACTTTTCTGACAATCAGATACTTGACTCAAGCTAACGAAATTAAATATACATACATTATTCTTATTGATATTTCAGCTAATGGACAATTTTTTTTCACCAAACTCTACCTGCAAACTCTCCTCCCAGTAATGCCTGAGGTTTGTAAACATGATCATCAAAACATATCTCCTACATTTCCTAAACCTTTTCAGCCTGCCTTTCACTGAGGAAGATAAGTAGATTATTTGTAGATGGGGAGACTTCTTAAGTGGTTTTCATTTCTATCACTGTAGTTTTACATTTTAGTGATTAAAATACTTGGCAATGAATTGGTATTTTTTGAATTTGGAAAATATGTATTCACTTTCATGTTATCTAGAAGTTTTACAATTATACATCATACTCATTTAAAAGAATAGGTATTTATTACCAAAGGGGAAACAGTGGGGGAGGCATAAATCAGCACCTTGGGATTAACATACACACACCACTATATATAAGATAGATAACCGGGACTTCCCTGATGGTCCAGTGGTTAGGGCTCTGCACTTGCACTGCAGGGGGCACAGGTTCGATCCCTGGTCGGGGAACTAAGATCCAGCATGCCACGCGGCATGTCCAAAAACAAAGCAAAAAGACAGAGATAACCAACAAGGGCCTTCTGTATAGCACAGGGAACTGTACTCAATATTCTGTGATAATCTATACGAGAAAAGAATCTGAAAAAGAGTGAATAAATATATATATATAACGGAATCACTTTGCTGCACACCTAAAACTAACACAATAATGTAAATCAACTATAATCCAATTAAATTATTAAAAAATAAATTAATAAATGCACCAAGAAATAAAATAAAAATTAAAACATTTTAATCAAATGAATATGCATCTCATCGTGTAAATTAAGCCTACATGGAAAAGTATATAGAAGTGGCACAGGAGAAACAAATAAAGATAAGAAAAACCTTCAACTTTCTCACTGTAACAAAAGATTGCTACTGTGCAGTAGAGCAAAAGGATAGCTATTTTAAGGGCCAACTGGAGAAAAAAGTCCAAAAGAGTAAGTGTAGTTTTTTTAATTGAGTTTCATCAGTGACTGATTAAATCCCTCCCCCCCATCCAAGTAAAATCATTGTTATAGCTATAAATGATGGGGCTCCTGTTTTGAGCACCTTCACTTCCAACAGGTAAATGACTCTTTAAGCTGTGTTCATGTTTTCTTTCAAATCCAGAATAAGAGGAAATAGGGCTATAATACTTAGTGATTTACAGCAGACATAAGGAAAAGCACTACTCCCTGGTAGTTTATATACTCATAGATACGGGGTTATGTGACCAAGGTGATATACATCTGACACTGCCCAGAAGCCAAGTGATGTAGTACGTCATGATTCTGGGTGTCACCAAATGAATGGATTGGCAGCAAGAGACATTATTGTGTACTTTGGGTGGTGGGTCAGGGGGCAGTTGTGGAACATACTGGTTTTATTCTTATCAAATTAAGCATAAATATCAGATCTGGCATTCTTAATTCAGTGTCCTAAAGCAACAATGGATGAGCTTCAGGAAATCTGTAAACATGTTGAAATTAAGTATACACAGTTGTACATGCATACATATGTGACATTTTTATGAGGGAAGATCTATTTCTTTCACAGCATCCTTTGTATAGGCTATAGTCAACACGTATACACACACACAAGATTAAACACCAAGGTAACTTGGGTATTAAGAAAAGGATGATTCACAATCTTTCAATGTGTTGTAAACTATTAAGAAAGAAAATTATTCCACATCTTCTGATTCTCATGTTCCAACTTACTTTTCCTTCCAAGCATACTCCCTTTCCCTAAGGAAATTCTGATTTGGAAAAATAATTTTCTAAGTACAAGTGCACTCTCCCTGCCTATGACTCCAGCCTCCCTCTCACCACAGCTTTGCCTCCGTCAGGCTCTCTGCCCCAGGCCTATCGACCCCTTGCAATTTCCAGTGTGTTTCCTGTTCTCTCTGACCTCCTACCCTTTGCAGACACAGCTTTCTCTGTCTGAAATATTATCTCCACCTCTAGTCTTCAGCTGATTAACCCTACTTGTCCTCCAGGATTGCTCTCTGGTGACCTTTGACCAAGTCCCTGGGCAAATCTCTGTCAATGCACATATCAGACTGCACTGAAATAATCTGCTTTTACATTTTTTTCCTCTATTACTAAATTACAGAGTTTCTTGAAATCATATGTGTTTAGTACTTTATTTACCTCAGTAAGCTCACAGTCTCTCACAGCATCTGGTACATAAAGAGTCAGTAGTCTTTATTGAATGTTGATGGTTTAGAAGAAGCGAGTTAACCAAAAAGGTTCAATGAGTTTTCTTTTTTAGGGTGTGCGTGTTTTTAAACAAAGGAAAATATAGGCTAAAGGAATTAATGACTACTTTTGGAACTGATTTCATGCAGAAAGAGGCAATGTAGAAAGATACCTGGTAATAAGGGAACCTTCCTGAAACCACTGAAGTGATTAAATTCACATCACATAGTTGGTACCTTAAGAGACCTAGGCTAGACCTAGGCTATCTTGAATCATTAATCCCATATCCCGCTTGAAAGGACCTTAGAATTCACAATTTTTGTAAACAGTGTAGTTGAAGTTCATAATGAAGGGATGGAATTTATATTTTGTCAGACAGCTATCCTAGCAATATTCTTTTCTCAAATTAGAGTTTAGACAGATTCCATCTACTTACTCTCTTAATAGTTTTCTTAAGACCAATGATTTTCAACTGGTTGTGCAGTGGATACAGTGATGTTCCTAAGCACCTGCCCCTTCAGAACTGGAGGACTTAGTCTACAGTTGCTGGTAGTACTGCTGCCTGATAGCTTTCAGCTGACAAACTTTCCTGTATTTGCCCTCAATTGAAGGAAATCTACTCAGCCATAGCCTCACTCTGTCTCTGGGGGAAGCCTACACTCAGTGAATGGTTGACGGGAAAATAAAGGCCCTGCCACTCCTCACCGCCTTGGGACAACTTAGAAAGGCCATTGTACTTACAGAGATTCTTATGGAATTGAGTGACCTTTTTCAAGACTGTGTCACAGCCCACCTTCTCCCTTCCCCAAAGATGCTTTGCCCCTCACCATCCCTTGCCCCAACAGGAGCTAATTTGGGGAGTGTTTCCTATCAGACTCTGGCTCTTGTGTTGAGATTATATTCTAATGGAGAAATTCGTAAGTAAAGGAATCAGTTGGGAGGCTATTGTTGTATCCTGGGAAAAAATTTTGTGGGAGTGATGCTGAAAGCTCGGCCTCTATGCAAGGGTGCTGAATCAGATCTCAGAGACAGAGCTTTTGGGTGAGGTAAAAAAAAAACAGCTTTATTGTTTGCCAAGCGAAGGGGGGGACAGAGCGGGCTCCTGCCCTGAAAAACTATGTGTCCTAACCCAGGAGGCTTTGATGAAGAGTTTTATAGCAATGATTCAAGGGTGGGGTTGCTGATAAAACTGGGTGTGTGCAGGGCCTGGTTGCCTTTCATTTCCCCTCAGGTGGAAATCTCCTAATCTTGATGAGCTTTCCTGGTCCCTTTAATCTTGCCTCAAGTGGTTTCTTGGCTGTCCCTCCCTTGATTAGCAGCTGTTCAAGTCTGCCCTTTGGAACTCAGGGAAGGTCATGGAGGCTGGAGTTTTGCCTACAAGAAACATGGGACTTCTAGAAAGGCTTCTATGCCCAGGAGCCCCATAGGGTCCTGCTCGGCTTCAGTAGTGGTGGAGGTGGTGAGAAGTGTTTGAATTTTAGATATATTTTGAAGATAGGAACAACAAATTTCTTCACAGATTGGTTGTAGGTTGGGAGAGAAAATGAAGATTCAAGGATGATTACACATATGTTGGCAAAAGTACTGGAAAAATGGCGAGGCAGGCCTATAACTGGAGCAGATTTGGGAAGAGATAACTGAGAATTCATTTTAAAATATTTTGAGTTTGAGATGTCAGTTGGACATCCAGTGGAGATATCAGTAGACAACAAGATTTATAGGTCTGCAATCTAATGTAGCACTATGGATGGGAGATGTAATTTTAGAAGTCTCTGGCATACACTTATTTATTTTTTATTTTTTTGCGGTACGCGGGCCTCTCACTGCTGTGGCCTCTCCCGTTGTGGAGCACAGGCTCAGCGGCCATGGCTCACGGGCCCAGCCGCTCGGCGGCATGTGGGATCCTCCCGGACCGGGGCACGAACCCGTGTCCCCTGCATCGGCAGGCGGACTCTCAACCACTGCGCCACCAGGGAAGCCCTGGCATACACTTATTTTTAAAGCTATGAGAATAGGTGAGATCTCCAAGACAATGAGTATAGATAAAAAAGAAGAGAAGACCAAAGACTGGGACCTGGAACACTCCAATTCAGAGACTGGGGAGAAGAGGAAGAACCAGAAAAGAAGACTGAGATAAAATGACAAGTGAGGTAGGGTAAATACCAGGAAAAGTAGTCCTGGTAGAAGTGTGAGAAAGTAAAAGCGAAGGGTGTGGACAGCTACTTCACCTGCTCACTTACAGGTCAAGTAAATTGACTTTAGTTACTTTGGTGGTGATATTGATGACAGTATTTTTAATAGGGTGATGAGGTAAAAGACATGTGAGGAGAGAAAATAAAAACATCTCTTGCTAGATATTTTGCTATAAAGAGGAGCAGAATAATAGGAAAGTAGGAAAGTGTCCATCAACAGATGAATGGATAAAGACGTGTTGTGTATGTATACAATGGAATATTACTCAGCTAAGAAAAAGAATGAAATTCTGTCAGTTTCAACAACATGGATGGACCTAGAGGGTATTACGATTAGTAAAAATGTCAGACAGAGAAAGACAAATACTGTATGTTTTCGCTTACACGTAGAGTCTAAAGAATAAAACAAAACAAAGAAATAGAACAGAACAGAAACAGATACAGAGAATTGACACTTGGTTGTCAGAGGGGAGAGGGATCTGGGGAAAGGTAAAATGGGTGAAGGGGATTAAGAGGCACAAACATATAACATATATATTACAAGGATGTGATATACAGCACAGGGAATATAGCCAACATTTTAAAATAACTTTATTTGAGTATAGTCTATAACAAAGATCGAATTACTGTGTTGTAACCTGAAACTAATATAATGTTAAAAGTCGATTATAGGGCTTCCCTGATGGCGCAGTGGTTGAGAGTCCGCCTGCCGATGCAGGGGACACGGGTTCGTGCCCCAGTCTGGGAGGATCCCACGTGCCGCGGAGCAGCTGGGCCCGTGAGCCATGGCCGCTGAGCCTGCGTGTCCGGAGCCTGTGCTCCGCAACGGGAGAGTCCACAACAGTGAGAGGCCCGCATACCGCAAAAAAAAAATAAAAAGAAAAAAAGAACAAAAAAGTCGATTATATTTCAGTTAAAGAAAAGAAGGAAGGATTTCTGGAGGAATGAAGTTGGGTTAAGCAAAAGAGAACAGGGCTCACTACACAAGTGAAAAAAGTGGCATTCGATGTGAGCATGATATTATAGTAATAATAATAAACATTTTTTCATGTGCTGGAAATGAGCCAGTGTACATGTATAAAGAACTATTTATGGAGCTGTGATTACAAATTATAATTTGCAGTCATCTCTGTAATTTTATCTAGAAAAATGTACCATATATTCAGATAAACAGCTGATTTTTTTAAGTGTAAAGTGAGGGAATTTCAAAGATTATTTGAAACTTTTTTGTCAGTATTATAATTTCAGCATAGTTAAATTATACCCTACCTTTTTAACATACAATAGGTCCAGAGCAAAAAAATTATATGTGCCATTAGAAGTGTAATTGGGAATATAGTATGTTTTTCTGCTACATATTAATTTAAGGTAAACACTATACATCACATGTTAATGGAGAAAAAAGTGAAAATGTGCCTAGGAAAAATAAGCATAATAAAGATTTTATTTCATTAATGTTCAAAAATAGAAATATAAAATGTTTTGCTTAAAGTTAGATCTTAATCATATATCACACAAAAATTAATTAATTAAATGACTGCTATTTCCAAAGCAGTCATAATATATTACCAAGAATGGGAATTTAGTGTCAAAACAGATTGGGAAAAGGAGTTAGCATCTCACATATATCCTGAATTAACTAATAAGTTTTATGTAAACCACTAAAACATCAGTCAGATTACAGTAGCAAATTCTGTAGCACTGGGCCATACCACTTACAAATAGGAGCATCTGGCAATGATTAACCTGAGTGGAAATTTCCTTTTCCTTTTCCTTTTCCTTTTATTATTCATATAGGTTTAAACTCAATTTCTATTACCATTTATATTTATTCGGGGGCAAAATAAAGGAGACTACATGTGAAAACACTGTCCTTCTACTTCCTGCCCATGTGTTAAAAGATTTTATTTTAGTTATATCTTGGCCCCATTTCCTATTTAGGTTAAATTTTCTTCTTTATGGATTTGCTAAACACAAACACAATAATCTCGACTACTCTCACACCAGAGGTGAATTATTACCATTAAGTGAAGGGGTATTGGTTGCAGTAGGAATGTCCTATTTGTTAGGCAAAGCATTCTGTTCCTCCCAGGATCTACTTCTGTTAATATAGAAAAAGGGCATTAGGAGGTATTACTTTGCAGGTGGTATAAAATTTGCAATTTGTCTTGAGGGTCAATCCTTATCTTTGTAGAGATAACTCCAATCAGTTTGTTCATGTGAGTTTCTGCAGAAAGAGTGACTGCCTCCTTGTCATTTACTCACTGTTGAAAATGTGGTACAATTTCTGCAATTGCTAGCAACACGGAAGAGTGGTCAACATTATGGTATACTGAGATGTCTAATTTTTGCTTCCCAAGAGGTGTTGGTGAGTTGAATTGCATTTATCAGTGAAGAAACAGAAATTTGTCTTTCTATATGTATGTATGTATGTATCTATCAATCTATCTAGTCTATCTCTCGTGATGTATATGATATATATTATCTGCTGAGGCACTTCCCCAATCTCTTATTTTTAAGAATCCCTGCTTAACAAACATCCACAATAACTAAGCACGAAGAGGAATGGGTGCTTGCATTCTGTCTGGGCATTTTACCAAAAAAAATCTATCTTTGAGCATTTGAATGATGAGTATTCAAAACACATCTGCAAGATTTTGGGATGAATTTTGTATTAAATCCTTAAGACATTGCTTTTTAAAAATCCTTTGGTCATGTTTCTTCGAATTGAAAAGTCCCCTTAAAATTGAAAAGCCCTTTTAAAACAGCACCATACTTTCCTTGCCATTTCTGCATGGTCAAGGACTGTCAGGCTTCTGGTCGCAGAGGCATACTGTAACCAAGAAAGAAATAGAAAATGTCATTCTGTTGGTGAGGTGCTGCATTTATCTATAGGTCCTGACCAAGCAACCCCATCTTTTTTATTCTTTTACCATTTCTGTAGACCTCTCTCTCAGATTGGAGCCTCTTACTCATTGGATAATCTAAACAAGAGTCATATTAATTGTATTTGCTTCTTCAATATATGGAAAGTAAGAAGAGAATGATGAAATTATGTATTGGAAGATAGTTTTTAGGCAACAGGCTAAATCTTGAATTACTTGTTGCCATTAACATGGAAGACAAGTATGGGAGCAGAGTTGAAATTGTGTCCTTTAAATAAAATAGCCTAAGAGAAATAGTTCTATATTTTGCTGAAACATCTCTTCAATATCTACTTAGACTGATAGCCAGGGCTATTTTCTTGGTCTCAAAGACTTATGCTAACTTTTAAAGCTTGTGTGTGTGTGTGTGTGTGTGTGTGTGTGTGTGTGTGTTTACATGAATTCATCTACCAGCTTTTGAAATGAAAACTTCTACCAGTCTCTTACCATATAACTCAAATACTATGCATAATATAAAACCACCATATAGAAGATTCACACACTATAGGGTGTAAATATCAAACCAACTGTCTTGAAATATTTAAAGCCATATGTGGTAACACATGCTTGCATCAGTAACCTAGATGTAAACTGAATTTTTGGTTCAGGATTCTTATCCCCTGGCTTAATTAACCTGTTTGACAATATGAAAATTTATGAGTGCATTTTAATGATCGCTCACATATTTTCTTGTAAATTCTCTATGTTTTATTAACAATATGAACTCAAGTTCTTTGGCAGAATATGTTTGTTCCAATTGGATATAAAAATGTGTTCTGAGTTGGGGAAGGCAAGATAGGCTTGAGACAGTGATGTCATCAGATGCTTTTTGACCATGGTTCATAGAAGCTTCATTCCCTCTGGTGAAAACTAGCATGATATCATATCACGCATTCTGATGATAGAAGATAGTGACAAACAGGTTACAGATTATTTAATTAGTGGAATGGGAATGTCTCAGATTATGAATTTACGTTAATATTTTAATTAAACCCTATTTTTTAAGAAATACATTATTTCTTCAAAAATTTAAATAAATAGGGAGGGCGAGCCTTTAAACTGTGAGGCACCTCTGGAAAAACCTGTAGGCAGCCCAACAGGGAGTTCAAGGGCAGCGGACACCATGCCTTAAAATACTTACCATATTTAGTCATTGGCTGGGACCTGTCTGGGAAGAGTGTGTATTTCCCTCAAATACTGAAATGGATCCCAAAGGTGCAACAACTCAGGGCTGTTATCTGACTAAACTCTATGCAACAGGTTCATTCTTGAAGGTATATCTGAGTGGCATACCTCCCTTGCCTTCACATTAGTAAATGAATGATTTTGAAAAATTGGATTTAAATAATACCATTTATAATATAACAAACATTATATGATACTAGGTATAAATGTAACAACAACAACCACCACCACAACAAAATCCTACAAGATCTTTATGATAAAAAAAAAGTAAAACTCTGTGGAAATCATAATAGTATAACTAAATTTAGAGGTATACAATGATCATGAATGGCAAGAGTCTACAGAAATGATGACTCTTTAGATTCAGTAAGACTCAGTCAATATCCTAGCAAGATTTTGTAAAATATTTATGAAATACCGGAGCTCAAGAATATCCAAGATGGGGGATTAGTTCCAAGATGGTAGAGTAGAAAGACCCTGAGCTCACCTCCTCTCATGGGCACATCAAAATTACAGCTATTTACAGAAAAACTATCAATGAAAAAGACTAGAACCTACCAGAAAAAACCTTCTACAACCAAAGATATAAAGAAGGAACCACAACAAGATGGGTAGGAGGGGTGGAGTCACAATATAGTCAAGTCGCATACCCCCAGTGGGTGACCCACAAATGGGAAAATAATTACAATTTCAGAGGTTCTCCCCAAGGATCAAGGCATCTGAAGCCCACATCGTGGTCCCCAGCTTGGGGGACCTGCACCAGGAAGATGAGCCCCAAGAATGTTTGGATTTGAAGGTCAGCGGGGCTTACTTTTGGGAGTCCCAGAGGACTGTGGGAAATAGAGACTCCACTCTTAAAGGGTGCACACAAAATTTCACATGCTCAGGGACACAGGACAGAAGCAATAATTTGAAAGGAGCCTGGGTCAGACCTACCTGTTGATCTTGGAGAATCTCTGGGAGAGACAGGAAGCAACTGGAGCTCAACCTGGGGACAAAGACACTGGAAGTTGCTATTTTGGGAGCTGAGGCCAAGTGACTGACTGTGCAGGGACATAGCCCCACCCACCAGCACACAGGCTGCCTTATGACCCTCTGAGCCCACAGCCACCCCTGGACATGGCCCCGCCCACCGGAGAGACCAGGACCTGGCCTCACGCACCAGTGTGCAGGCACAAGACCCCAGACACCCAGGGCCCTGCAGCTGGAGATCTCAGGACCTACCTTAGCCCATCAGAGACAAGCAGCAGCTCCAGAATCCCCAGGGCTCCAGCCGTGCCCACCAGCGAGCCTGCTATAGCCTCACAGCTGCATGGACACCAGCTCCAGGACAACAGCAGCCCCACCGCCTACTGTGGCAGGACCAAGCCCACCATCAGTAAGCCAGCATCAGCCCTGGAACCAGCTGTATTATCCAACACTTCTTATGGCTGTATGTTGAAGTATAGTCCATTCTTGTTATTATTTTATAGCTGATAAATCTAGGAATTAAAGGTGTTCAGAGAAATATTTATAAACTAGTTCTTCTGACAACAAGTCCATAGTCTTTACCACTTTTTCATACCATTCCTTTTAATCTTTTAGATAATATAAAATCTGTTTTCTCTATTATTCAGACATGTGAGGAATGTTGACTATAAAATAAATGTGCTAATGAGAAACAAAATATACCTCTGTAAAGAACTAAGCATTTGTAAATCACCTTTCCAGCTCTTGGGACAGTGAGTTCTCAGACATTTTGTCAACATTATGCCAGCTGAATGTCAGTCATGGGCTCATAAATAGAAAAACAGATAGGACAGAAAGAAGCGTCAATTAAAACTACTAAGACCTGATGTAGCAGCCAGATGGCTGACCTTTCTCTTGATGCCATCTTAGGGTATCCAGATTCTAATGTCCTTATTTCTGTCCCAACGGCAAGGCATTAGCATGGTTGGATCAGCCCACACCAGGCTGATGTACTTTCAAACTTTATGCCAGCTGGAAAGAGATGCTCACAGTTCTGGACCCCAATTCTGTGCTCTGAGTCAAGCTGTGAGGATAAGGCGAGAAGCACTTCCTGCATTGTAATGTCTTGGCCACAAAGAGAATATATCCCCTCTTTCAATATTGCTAAGCTGTTTTCTCACCCACAGGTATATTCAGTGATGCTGGGCATGGACAGGAGGTCTATTAATTGAACATGTCACTAGACAGAAAGAAATGGTTACAGGCTCATGATCTAATCTGTAGGTAATCCAGGTTTCCTACTTCTTCTATTGCTCTTTTCTGAATGCTCTTTTTGACAAGTCATTCAGTGTTTCTCACTATCAGAGTGAGAAATTGTAACTTATAAGAGCTCAATATCTGTTAAAAAAGAAAAAAGAAAGAAAAAGAGTTAATTAGGCAGATGTCTAGTGAAGAATTAACTCTAATCAAGAGGTCTGGCCTTACTCCTGGCTCCTGGGAGGTAACTTCTAAACCTTCGACATTTCCTGAGTGACTGGAATGTCTGTGTCAGTCATGGTGGGTCTATGGAACCAAACCTAATAGCTTGTGGTAACAAGATGACACATGGTAGGCTCCTCAGAACCCAACTGATAGTTTAGGCTAAAGAAATAACCCACTGTAGGGATCGGCCACTCCACAAATACCAACCAGGTAATTAAAAAGTTGGGATTTTGGGCCACTTGAAATCAGCCTGACGTCCAGGAGCTGCAGCTAGAGATTTAGTTCAGCCATGTGGGCAGCAACTCAATCAACCATACCTGCCTAAAGGAGCCTGGATAAAATCTTTAGACACCAAAGCTAAGTGAACATCCTGTTTGGCCATACATCATTCACATTTTGTTACACTTCGGTGCCAGGAATGTAACATATCCCTTCAGATATGGAAGCTTTGTATTTGGAACCTTCCTCCCAGTCCTATATTCTGCCGCAAGTGTGTTTCTAGGGTGGTAGGCATATAAACATTATTATAAAATAATTTCTAACAATATAAAAAGAAAGACAATGACCAAGTAATTCAACCTTTTTTCTCATCAATATATTAATTCATATTTATTATGGCTTGAGCACTGGGTTAGATGCTCAAGGATAGAATATTGAAAAAGACGTACTCCCTATACTATAACACTAACGTAGGAAATAGTCTATTATTCATTTTGAGGAATAGACACTTTAAATATTCTAAGATAACTTCCTTGATAAAGAATAAACCTTCTGCCATTGAATCAAGTAAGAGTAGTACCCAGGCCTGGGAGTCCAGAGTAGGTTATTCACATGAAGTGAACACATTAGAATAAAATTGACTATAAAAAATATCAGTGATTTTACAAATAAAAATATTTAGTCATTAGATAAAACAAAGATTTAAAATAAAAATTATCAATAGTAAAATAAGACAAGAGGTAGGCAATACCAGATTTGGAGCAAAAGCTCAGTGATACCGTCAAGAGCCAGTGATATCATAAAATATGTCATTCTGTTTTCTACTCTGCCATCTTCAACATGCTGGCTTTTCAATCCTGGTAAGGATGGTTGCTGCAGGTCAAAGCCATAACAATCAAGAAAAAAAAGGAATGGAGTGGGACCATAGATTTCCTCTTCAGGAAGTTCTGTCTTTTCATCAGAGGAATACACTAGTGCATTTGCCGGAATGATGTTAAAGGTCTCATTAGTGAGAGGATGATAAAGTGAGGTTCTGGCGTAAGGAAATGGGATTTTCATGATTAACTTAATTTCATAATGATTCATACTCCGGTACTACTGGAGGGGCCATATCCCTTCTGAAATCAAGGAACTTCACCCTTAAGTAAGATCAAGTAGGATTTGGCTACTAAGGAACTGACAGTATCTACCAAAAGAAATACCCTGTAAGCTAAGACATGGTGGACAAATAGGATTAGCTAGACAAATATGAGCATCAGGAGGACAAAATGAGACAGAGAATAACACATGTAGTATTTTGTAGAGACAAATCTTGATAACTGTACTGAAATACCAACAATTTGAGAGCACAATGTAAAAGGTGATCGTTGAGAAATGAGATTATGAAAACTAAAAAAGAATCAAATCATAAAATACCACAAATTATGTACTTATAATGAAATGTTACTAATGAATCAAAAGGATAATTTAAAAGATTGTATGAAACATGCCCATAGATGTGGATAAAATTGAGGAAAATAAATATATGTACTGTGGTGGAAAGCAAAATACAAAATAAATGTGTAATATACAGAACAGATGCAGTTGGGCTTCCCTGGTGGCGCAGTGGTTGAGAGTCAGCCTGCCGACGCAGGGGACACGGGTTCGTGCCCCGGACTGGGAAGATCCCACATGCCGCGGAGCGGCTGGGCCCCTGAGCCATGGCTGCTGAGCCTGCGCGTCCGGAGCCTGTGCTTCGCAATGGGAGAGGCCACAACAGTGAGAGGCCCGCGTACCACAAAACAAAAACAAAACAAAAAAAAACACAGAAAAACAGATACAGTTGTGAGAAGATGGTAGGATTATAGGTGCTATATCATTCAGTTATTTTAAATATTTTTGATTTAGTTGATTAAAATGCTCATGAGTACATTTTTTGCCCCGACTGTCAATTTACAATGTAGAGTGGTCAAGTAAAATGTTTTTAATTCAAAGTTCAAGCTACCGCATGTGGTTGTATAGATTGTGCACTGTGCAAGGTCATTCAAGAGGTGAGTGGTAGTTCTTCTCACTCTTCCATTTGTCTTGATGCAGGACTACACCTGCCTGGAAAGTTTCCATTTTTAGTTCCCATGAAGTTATTGCATGCGCTAGCCACAGACTGCTCACAGTGGAAGATTACCTTATTATTTGAAATGAGATTTGAAGGTATTCATTTTCCGTATTCTCTTCTTCTCACTCAACTAGCATGGCTGTTCGAAGTTAACTATAAAACTCAGGAACTCACAAAAGGAGTGTGTACTTGAAGACACACAAAGACAGAACAGTAGCAGAGTTCATAGAATAATGAATACCAATATTCTTACTGGGAAATGAGAAATCTTCTAAAGAAAAAATATGTCAGGCAGCTGCGGTCCCTTGAATGACCTCCGGGGATTCCTATAGACGCTCTTCACAGAGGGCTTTTTTCTGTTCATTTTAATAAAATTATTCCTAAACTTGCTTAGATTCTTTATAGTGCTGTTTGACCTACAAAAAAGGTATTGAAATAGAAGTTTCTTTTCCCTTCTGACCAAATGAGAAGGGCAAGATTTGTGAAAGCTTTTCAAAAGAGGAATGAACTTCTTATTATGGTGAATTATGTGAAGCAAAGGGCCAAAATATAATTTGGTTTCTGCTCTCCCTATTTAATCCTGTTAGTTCCGTTCTTTGCAATTCGTCTTCTGCACTTTCCTGAGCAGTCAGAATCCTCCTTTGCTTTGAGCTGGTGGCATGACCAGCTGAGTACAGTCAGAACTTAGGGAAAATTCCTTCTTTGGGTTTCATGTAAGGAAGTATGAGAAAGCTTTTGTCAAGTAGGATGAAAAACATCTTAGAAGTTATAGACATCTTTTTTTTTTTAAGACATCATTTTTTGAAGCAGATGCCTTTTCTCCCAAGGTGGTCCTTGCCTTATAAACTGCCTTTACTATTCCTAGAGGGAAGACTTAACCAACATGTTCTAACAAGATCAACTTCATAACTGATTTGAATTAGAAATTTTCAGAAACTGGCATTTTTCTGAAAGTGATTTAGATTCACCTCAAAAGTTGGTAATCTAACCAACTAATGGCCTCAGCCATTTCTGTCCTCATATGGAAGAACTAAAAACAATAATTCTACATTTTTTAAATGCTTACTATGTGCAATGACATATTTAAGCACCTTACATGTATTTACTCACTGAATACTCATAAAACACCATGTGGAGTAAGTAATATTGTCACCCACAATTTATATATGAAAAATTGAGGCATTTCGAGGTTAAATAACTTGTCCACAGTCAACTAAATCTTAAGTGATGGAGTTAAATTCAAACCTGGGAGTTTAGCCCAGAGTGTGACCTGTAACCTCTCTGTAATGATAGGTCCGATTGATCAGACTGAACATTATATTTAAGGCAAAGAATTACAGAAATTTTTAGATCATCAATGCAGATCTGCTAACTAGTGTTTAAATTACTTCTGCATTAACCCCTCTAAGCATACACCATTTCTAGGAATTCTTGTAAATCTGGACGTTTTATAGAGTTGGAAAAAACTTGACCATTTCTTGTGTTTAAACTGCCTGGTTGACTTAGGCAAATATAAGAACAGAAGTGGACTGGTTGCTGGTGTCTGTTCTTATTAATGATATGAAAAATGCCAGCAATGTGCTATCCAAAGAGCTGCATTCACACAACGCATCTCATCCAGATGAAAGGTTTTGTTTCATTATTTGCTGAGAACAGTGTATTCTCAAAGACTGCAAAAGTCCCACATGCTTCCAGTAGCATTTGTGCAGTTTGTAGCCAACACCTTCATTAAAAGATTGAGTGAAAACTCTGATTTTCATAGGGAAAGTATAAATGATAAAGCTTTAAAACCTACCTGAAATATGAGGTCACCTGGAAATTAGCAGGGATATGGTGCTATCTGTAGACAAGCATGTGGTGTTAATGTTTACAATTTTGTATCATAGAAAAGAGCCTTGGTGCTAAGCAGATGACAGCTGTGTTATACAAACTGGATGGGAAATGTGTCTTTGCTTATAACTTTTCTCCAGAAACTATATACAGTTATTTATCAGCAGTAACTATGCTCTTTTGTAACAGATATTAGAATGAGTGGGAAAAATAAAACCCCACATAAATAAACACTCTTACCATACACTTACATGGCCTTATGAATTAATTTAACAATTTCCTGATAACTCCTGTTTTCAATCATCCTCTTCTTTCCTTGTACTTGGGCTATTGTAATAGCCTTCTGATTGAACTCTGTGCCTGTAATCTCTGCATCACATCCAGCTTCCACATGTCTGTCTGTGTTGTTTCTGAGTCATATATCTTATCTGATCCTTTCAGTGCTAAAAACTTTCAATGGAAGCCTGATTGCCTGATAGGATCCCACATTTTTAATATGGAAATCAAGAAGCTTTACATGGAGATCCAACCCTCTCCAGTCTTCAGTATATAAAGATTCTGAAAATCTTTTTATTTACGTCATGATTCATCCAACAATATGAGGATAGCAAGGTAAAGCTAAGTGTACAGACTCTCCTAAAGAATGCCATGCAAGGCTGTATGATCACAACCAGTTAAAAGTGTTAAAAAAAAAAGTTAAAAGTGTTTATGTGGGGTTAAAAGTGGTGAAAAGTGTTTATGTGGGGCTTTTTATAAGTAGTGACTCATGGGCAGGATTATCAAGAATTAGAGAATTGTTGGGAAAAAAAAGTGGAAAGGCACAAGATTTTCAAATATAGAAACATGCCACTGAAGCATTCATAGTCAAAAATACTTTGAAAATTAGACATTCCTTACGAATTAACTGACACTGCGTGAAACAGGGATTATATATCACTGCCTTTAGATGAAGTCAAAGAGTTCTGTAAAGTTGTCATTTAAAATGCAGTTTGCAAGACATCCAAATAATGGGTTTGACAATATTTTAAATATTTTTATCTGCTTGCAACTGCAATGATTTATGAGAAAATAAATGAGAATGAGTTGATTGCCTGCAGTTGCTTTATGCACTAATTCACGTAAAGATTTTTATTGCTTTATTAGATTTTTATCAAATACATTTTAAACTTCAATCAAAACAAGTTTTAAAATGTCAGTGGAAAAGTATATACATGAGCTGTCCATTGTTTTGAAACCTTTCATATAAGTTTAATTGAAATATTGATTGTCCTCTATAAAAAATAAATTGATTTACATCAACACCACCAATGTTTAAGAGGTCCTGTTTCTACACACCCTCCTGAATGTAATGTATTGTCAGACATTTTCATCTTTGCCAATCTTAGAGATGAAAAATGATAACTCATGGTCATTTTAACTTCAAATTTTCCTACTGTGAATAAGGCTGAAAATATGGGTCGTATGTTTAAGATCCATTTATATTTATTTTCTGTGTGCTATCTGCTCATCTTTTGTCCCTTTTCAGAGAAGGAATTTTTATATAGTAAAGATATTAGTCTATTGTCTATGATATGAGTTACAAATACATTTTTCTGTAGTTTATGGTTTTTTTTCTTTTTTTTTTTTTTTTTACTGTTGTCATGCTTCTTTTTCCTTTTAATATTATGTGGTCAAGTTTATTATTCTTTTCTTTTTGATATCTGAGTTTAGGATGATACTTAAAAATATATTTTTCATCAAGAGTAGATTTTTCTCTCAAGTTTTCTTCTAGTACTTTTATGGTTTTATTATTTTACATTTAAATCTTTGATATTTCTTGCAATTTGTATGGTCTAAGGAAAGGGTTGGAAAACTTCAACCCATGAACCAAATGTGCCTTACAGTAAGCCAGATTCAGCCATGCCAATTAGTTTATGTAATGTCTCCAGGAGCTTTCATACTACGACAGTAGAATTGAGTGACAGAAACCTGCATAGCCAAAAAGATTCACAGTTTGGCCCCTTAAAGAGAAAAAGTTTGCTAACTCCTAAGATAAGTAACACAAAATACTATATATATATATATATATATATATATATATATATATATATATATGTTTTAGGGAGTTAAGCACTATTTATTTCACCTTTTAACCACTTGTTCAAAAGCTATCTTTATAATGTACTAAGTTTTCAAAGATCTTTAGAAATGGAAAGCAAACAGGCTAGGCATAAACTCCCACATTTCAGAAAGTCTGGTTAAATGGCTCCTCTGTGTTCTCTTACGTGAAAGAGTCCCCCGTCTTTCCTTACAGGGAGGGACTCAGGCCTGAGTTCCGGAGAATGTCAAAAAATTCACGTTTTACTGATTCCTCTTTCTGTATTAGGCAGATACCAAATGTTAGTCATGGAGTCATATTTTCCTTCATCCTATCAGTAGAGGAATGCTGGATTTCAATGCAGTATAGACACAATTGGAAGATTACCTCTCACATACAATCTAACTGTCTGGTTTAAGACATATCACCCTTGGCATTATCCCTGAATTGAGAGGATTGAACAATTAAGGAGCCACTGCCCTTTAAGAAAGTACTTTTAATTATTTTGTCATTAGTCAGATTAGATCAATAAAGAATTATTAGTGAGCTTTCCTCTTGCTCCTCTTGAGATCCGTGGCATCTGCTTGGTGACTGTGACTTGAATACCTGAGCGTGGAGATGTCAGTCTGTGATAGAGGGTCATTTTTCTCAGGGCAAAGATGTTTTTCATGAGATACTTCAGAAAATGTTATGTCATCATTTCTGGTTACTAGGAGACTGGAGTATATCTAAGGAATCTATGATTAACTTATGGGCTTGGGACCACGCTAATTTAGGCACATTCCAAATGGAGAATCTACCCATGACCTTCTTGTCACCATGAGTCATTCGAATTTAAGGTTCCAAGCACAAATATAGATGACAACCAAGTGAAGACGTCACTTGCCAATAACTGACCCACTTTCTCTTGTTCATGAATCAGAGAAAAGAGAATTTCTTTTTATTTTTAATTCCCTAAAATATTTAAATAAAATACACTTTATTGCCTCTGTGACTTTTATTTATGACAAACTCACAACTCACTCATATGCACAACAATCCTCATCTCCAGGGGAAATAAATGACTACATTATGTCCAGGCATCCAGTAAATGTCCAACATGGACAGAAAACAGAAGATTAGTAAGTGAACTGATACTCTAAGGAAAAGATAGAAAACTTTATACGTCAAGTGAAAGTCCTTTAAAGGAACGGTTAAAGCTATAGCTTTCAGGTAGCCTAGGAAGTTTTAAATGGCTGCTCATTGTGAGGAACTCATTTTGAGTACATTTGAAAGGCAGAACATCTAAACGTGCGGTGGCCTTTCCACCTCTCCAGAAATTTGATTGGGCCCTGACTGCGAAGGAGAATGCAGAGAACTGAGTCACCAACACAGCTTCTATAGCACCCCGGGGTCCTTTGGAAACAACTCCTTGTTCAACCTCAGTCTAGGATGGGTTAGAACAGTGACTCCTCCAGGCAGGGGTCTGAGATAAACGACCTCCGGAGTCCTGGCTCAGCCTCACGAGTCTTTGATTTGGAACTGACGGAGTACAAGCCGACTTTAAGTAGGTCATCCAAAGAGCTCACATCCTGGCATGTAGTTGGCAGTCACTAGTATGGTACAGAGAGAGAGAAAGTGTGAGAGAGAGAGAGAGAGAGAGAAATAGAGGGAAAGAAAAGTAGAAATGGATGTTTTTTAAAAGCAAATCTTCCTACATATTTTTATTGTTCCTAAAGATTCTATATTCTTCTTCCTCCTCTGGGAAGCTGCTTCTGTGAGTAGTAGCACTGATTATCATGAGCATGAGAATGCAACTATATGAGATTGTTCATGACACCTATGTCCACAAAGCTACCATGGAAAAAACAATTGATGCTTCTGCCTGTTATATAATTGGCTGAGGGCAGATAGCACTTGGATTCTTTTTACCTTTGCGGCCAATTCTTTTCATTGCAACCCATAATTATATCATTGGATTTTTAAGTGCATGGATTTAATTCATTCTGGGACCTCAGTGAGTGACTAATAGGTTCTCAATCATTTAACTCCTTGGCAATTATTGTTTCTTTCAATCTCCCACAAACCCTCTTGATATACTACCATCTATGTTATATACCATCATATATGTAGAAGAAAAGTCAGATGTTACTGTAAATTATTTATATCTTTGTAACTTTTGTGAGCTATACACTTATGCGTCATTAATAACTTACATAACTCCTCATGGGATTTTAACGTTACAAGAAGTCTTTGTGATCATCTAATTCAGTGCTTTCATTGGTAAAAATGGAGAATTTGATATCACTTTGTGTCAGTTTTTCCATCCCATGTACCAAAGTCATTGTCTTTCACTTAATAGTAAAATGTACTTTGCACCATTATTTCTAATGAATTATTTTACCAACACAATTTCTTATCAAACCAGATTAGGGCAACTTTTCTTTTAAAAATGTTCTTCTTCGGGCTTCCCTGGTGGCACAGTGGTTGAGAATCTGCCTGCTAATGCAGGGAACACGGGTTCGAGCCCTGGTCTGGGAAGATCCCACATGCCACAGGGCAACTGGGCCCGTAAGCCACAACTACTGAGCCTGCGCGTCTGGAGCCTGTGCTCCGCAACAAGAGAGGCCGCGAGACTGAGAGGCCCGCGCACCGCGATGAAGAGTGGCCCCCACTTGCCACAACTAGAGAAAGCCCTCGCACAGAAACGAAGACCTAACACAGCCATAAATAAATAAATAAAGCAAACTGTCAACAAGTAAAAATAAACACAATTATTAAAAAAAAAAAAAAAAAATGTTCTTCTTCATAAAAGATAAAGATGCTCACTCATCATGAATCAATGCAGGGTTACATGAGATGATGTTTTTTACAGTAGAAATAATTTCAAAAGTATGCATCTATTCTGCATTTTTCTTTCCTCTTTGTTATTCATTCCTTAGCGAGAGTTGGCTTGAGTTGGGCGGCCCTCTGAGGTTCTTTCTGAAAAAGAGCAAACAAAACTCATCCCTCTGAGTCAGTATAAAACTCATTTCCTTGACCTCATTAGCGTGCTCTGGATCCTTTTTTTCCTCTCACTCACCAGCTTTACTTTGGTGACTTTTCCGAGCACTTTACTAATATGACTAGCATAGCTGACTCCAGCTTATATAGTTCAAGCAAGAGTCACTATTTGTCTCCTGAACTATTTACCTCAATGTATATGTTTATTCGGTGGGATGAGGAAGGCTCCCTCTATATGGCTAATGAAAAAATATGCTACACTGAACGAAATTCACACAAACCAATAAATCTGTGAAAGAATTGATTTATTTACAGAGTAAGAATATTTATTTTTATTGCAAAATGTCTTTAGAGAGAAGGAAATATAGTAGCTTTTTTTTGGTTTTGTTTTCTAGATGTACACAAACTATTTCAAAAAGTTGGGAACTATGTAATTTGATAGTTTGAATAGCATAATATAAGCAAAATAATATTTAGATTGTCTAATAAAATAGTGTGGATGAATCTGTTTTTCAAAAAAATTTAGAAATAGATTCCATCTATTTATTATGGTGATTCTAGTAAGGCTTTGTGTTTTTCATTTTCTCCTTATAATGTACTTATATGTAACAAAATTGTTTCTGAATCTACATTTGAAATGTGATCAACTCAGCCTGGTTAGTAAGTCAAATACTCTGAATTAGAGGGGATTTTTGGTAGGTGGCCTGTCTGCTACTCATATCCCAAACATCATTTCCTGGAATTCTAAATCCCATTAGCTAATGATGGCAAGAAATAGCAAAGTTGAAGAAAGTTGCCATCAAACATGAGCAATTACAAATCTACTCAGAACATTGAAATAAGTGATGTAAGTCTACTGCCCTTGAGATAAGTAAATTCCACTTAAATGGCTTTGCCTATTTTTAAGCAATTGTTTTTGCTTTAACCAAATTTATTGCTATTGGTAAATTTTAAGTGGAGGTTATATAACCCACGTGAAGATTGTCTTGAGCAATATAGACAGCCAAGTTTTCTGCTGAACAGAATAACAAAATATATATCCATCCAAAAGATATTTTGTTTTTTAGATTTTTTTAAAATTCATAGGTGGCAAAGACATGCTGTTTCATGTTTTTTATCTCTGTGATAACCAGTAGGTACAGGCTCACAGAAGATCATTCCCTAGTCTCATCAAAAGTATAAAGAGCCCCAAAGAAACACCACATGGTTATAGGGAAACTGCCAACAGAAACCAAAATCATTTTGTTATTATTTTAATTATAAAATACAAGAGAAAACTCAAGCATTTGAATATTCAAAGTGAATCATCACCATGTGTATAGGCAGGACATTTGGCAAATGCTGAAAAATTGAACACTGAGGATTTGTGATAAACTACCGTTGCAACAAAGCTGTTGGAATTAATGTTTTAATTTGTGCTTGGGAATATAAAGTCATAGCTTATCATGCTGGCCAGACAGACTTTATTGAGTGTTTCTGTTTTTGAACCCTTTCATTGACATTTTAAAAGTTATTCCAACATGACGATATAGTTATCTCCCTCTACTATCTGCTACATGCTTAAGCAGTGAGAACTCTTAGGATAGATGATCAACACACATCAATTCACATCAAACAATTTGAAGGGGACAGAAACCAAACAAAAATATTTTAGACAATGGAATATAGAACAAACTTGCACAAATAAATAATTGTTTTAAATCGTTATATTGTTGCTCAAGAACACACTAAAATTCTCAAAGGGAAAGCAAAAACATGTATTTTATGAATGCTTTGGTTTCTCCATTCCAGGAATGGTAACGCCTGGAGAAAAAAATCTTCCCTTATTCCACAAAAGACATTTGTTCAACTCATGTGCGTTAAAACTTACCATGTGTCAGGCCCTCACTAGGCTCTGGGGAGAAAATAGTAAACACAGTCCGCAAGGAGCTTACACTTTAAGTGCAGTGAGGCTGATTTCAATAAAAATAGTGCAGTACAAACATCTGTCAATTAATCTACCAGTCACTGGCTTTCCCTAATGAGTAAAATGTAAGGGGCTGACAAAATGAGTAGCATTATAGCTAACATAAGCTCTTGGAAGAAATGGGACCGTACCTTCTCTTTGAACCCTGCCTTCCTAGCAGAGGTACTAGACGATGTTTGCTGAACTGAAATGAACTGGTGAAAGACAGGTGCCATGGTTTTTTGCCATAATAGACATGAAATATTTTAAGAAAATATTTACATATATTTGACTAGTCAGCCTTCACAGGATTTCCCAAAACTCAATATTATTTTTATATATTGTCAGAGCCAGAGGTAAGAATATTGAACCAGATTTAAGTTCTGCTGGAGCAGCATGTGATACAGGCTTGGAGAAGATTACAGCTCAGTTTTGGGCCATTAAAAGATTGATTTCTCTAGCACTGTTAGTCTCACTTATTCTGTAAATCTGGGAAAACAGTTTGTGTGCTATTTTTTGCTCAGGTCTCCAAAATGGTGGCAGAACTTGATTTTTAGAACCAGTAGCAAGGTAAAGAATCATTTCAAATACCTTGCAAATGTTGCTAGAATTCACTGTTCTTGGGTAAACTCTGAATACATTTGATTCATACTCATTAATTAAAATCATGTAAGAGTAACTGCACTGGAGACACACATTCTCAGTAGGAGAAACAGTAGAAGTCAATTTACTTCACACTGGAGCCCTCTGGGCTCGAGAATCAAAACACCTTAGTTCATTTTGCTATTGCTCTAGGAAAGCAACACTTGAAGATGTATCTTTAGTTGAGATTACTGACAAGAAAAAAACCTTTTGTCATTTACTTTCCCTTTTTCATTCTTAGAAAGAGAAGCAGAAAAGGGTAATCAATAATTATAATTAAAATTTTCTTTTTATCAACTCCTCAAATGCTTTCTGATATGTCATCATTACCTGTAAAGATTACAACCTTTGCCAATCCATGAGGCATTTTCCTTTCTTTTCCTGACAAAGCATGTATCATTGATTCTGGTTACTTAAATGCTGCACAAATTAGTGAAATGGTGCCAGTAGTTATAAATAAGGTTTTAATAGTCATTGAAAGAAAATAAGTTTATTCAAGGTAAGGATACTTTTCTAAATGTAGTAGTAATTAAAGGTGAAATAATTAGAAATAAAAATGAAGTTTTGTCTATCACTGCTTTATTAAAAATGAAATGTTGACTTCTGACTGTTAACAATTAAGCAATTCATTTTACTCTTCCCCAAGTCCTATTCCTTCAACTATTGCTGAGAATAGGTGAGGTAGCATAAAGCATAACGTCTAGCATCACATAAATTGGCACTAAAATTTTTTTACTTCTCTTTTATTTATTTTGCTTCAATTCCCTCTACCTAATGTGAACATTTATTCATTTATCCATTTAGGGAATATTTACTGATATATTCTATGTGTCAAGTACTCTGCCAGGTACTTGAGATTCAGCAGTGAGTAAAAGGGAATTTTTCATAGCATTCGCTAACCAAATTGACATCCACACTGTGAAAAGGAACACAGATGTTGAAACTTAATGGAGTCTGATACTCTTCTGTAACTGTAATATTTGTCAATGATGACACAAGATACCAAAATTGTTGAGATGTATATTAATGAAAACCATGTGCTTGATGTCATTTAAATATAATTTTTAATTACTTGAATCAGCTGTTTATTCCTGACTATTTGGGAAATGTGATCGTTTGGGAACAACATATCGTGAAGTGTATTGTTGCTGCCAAGTAGCTCTGTAGATTAATTATTCTAGGTAGTCTGTATTCTCTGTGGGAGGAAAAGGAACTTATTAGAAAGTAGAATGTTACAGATGAAAAAGGCCCTAGATAACACTTGTCTAGATGTAGACAGAGGCCTCAAATATTTGAGGTGAGTATCCCTTGTGATCAAGCCAGTTGTTAACATGTACAAACAAAGCTACTACTGTACTGCTTATACATTTTTGTATCAGTTAGTTGCTAATTCTGAAAAAACTTACTCATAATTTCATCCATCTTTACAGATTCTCCATAGATAATTCATTTGATGCTCCTGCCAAATTAAATATGGGTCAGCATATCTAAATGAGTATGCTGTATATCAATCAGAATTTTGTAAGCTTCCTAATCAGAGCTTTTTTTTTAATGTTGAGAAATATTTTTAAAAGCACAGTTTTTAAATGACTTTTTAAATGTTTGGTTTTTGAAAATGTCAGATTTCTAAGCAAACTTTTTCTTAGGAATGAAGGGCTAGGAATCCCTGTTAAGTGGAATATTTTTACTAGACTGTTCACAGATCTACCACTGTTCCCATAGTAACTCACTCTTAGATGAGCAAGGAAGAAGAGGGACTATTTTCTGTATTAATAAATATGACCCAGTGATATTTGATAAATACTTATATCTAGGACATAGTAGGAGAGTAGTTTTTTGTCAGAGACTGTAAACATACTGATCAGTTGTCCCAAACGAGGCATAGAAATGATGGTGAGGTGTGCTTTTCTGCCTTGTGTCCGAATTTTCACTAGATGACTTATCTGGTGTCAGGAAAAGTTTTGGTTTTGAATTAAACAAGGAGAAAAATTACTTTTTGCAGAAATCTTCAGGATCTTGGTAATACTGGTACAACTTTACAAGTACTAATTATAAGCCTGGAATGATGGTTAATGATTTTATGGATCTATTCCAACAGGTGACTCTTTAAATAAGACTGGAATCCTTAGAGAAATAAATGAGCCTGTTAAAAACTGGATACTTATTAATCTGTTGAAAAACTAGATAGATCATTGTCATCTGAATTTAAAAAGATAAGTAATAACAAAATAATTAATTAAAATAAAATTTATTGCTTCTGAAGTTTGCCTTGCAGACACCTTAAAGACATTCTGATGTCTGTAAATATCTAGAAGCTCATGCCTTCATTTCCTGCAATCCTTTTTGTTCATTGCACTTCTTTTTTCTTAGAACCTGAAACAGGAAATGCAACATTTAAAAATATTCACTGTCTTACACCAAATGGTAACTCCCCTATAGAGTTTATTTTGTGCCCCTTATTGGACATATAGAGTATGGCTTCTATTATCAAATAGTATACATTTACATTGTATCATTCTAATCATATAATTGTAAATTCTCTCAGCCTCAGTTGTTCTTTGCTTATACTGTCAAGATAACCTGTCCCATACTTATTTGTGTAAAAGTTTGCCACTCCAGTAGACTTGGAACTCCAACTCTATTCTTTTTTAAAAAATTTTTTATTGGAGTATAGTTGATTTATAATGTTGTGTTAGTTTCAGGTGTACAGCAAAGTGAATCAGCCATACGTATACAAACATCTAATCTTTTTTTTGGATTCTTTTCCCATATAGGCCATTACAGAGTATTGAGTAGAGTTCCCTGTGCTTTACTGCAGGTTCTTATTAGTTATCTATTTTATGTGTAGTAGTGTGTATATGTCAATGCCAATCTCCCAATTTATTCCTCCCCTGCCTTATCCCCTGGTAATGATAAGTTTGTTTTCTATATCTGTGCCTCTACTTCTGTTCTGTAAACAAGTTCACTTGTACCCTTTTTAAAATTCCACATATAAGTGATATATGATATTTGTCTTTCTGGGTCTGAATTATTTCACTCAGTATGACAATCTCTAGGTCCATCCATATTGCTACAAATGGCATTATTTTGTTCTTTTTTATGGCTGAGTAATATTCCATTGTGTATATACATACCACATCTTCTTTATCCATTCCTCTGTCGATGGACATTTAAGTTGCTTCCATGTTCTAGCTATTGTAAATAGTGTTGCAATGAACATTGGGGTGCATGTATCTTTTCAAATTGTGGTTTTCTCTGGGTATATACCTAGGAGTGGGATTGTTGGGTCATATGGTAGTTCTGTTTTTAGTTTTTTAAGGAACCTCCATACTGTTCTCCATAGTGGCTGTACCTATTTACATTACCACCAACAGTTTAGGAGGGTTCCCTTTTCTCCACACCCTCTCCAGCATTTATTGTCTGTAGACTTTTTGATGATGGCCATTCTGTGTGGTGTGAGGTGATACCTCATTATAGCTTTGATTTGAGTTTCTCTAATAATTAGTGATGTTGAACATCTTTTCATGTGCTTTTTGGTTATCTGTATGTCTTCTTTAGAGAAATATCTATTTAGATCTGCCCATTTTTTGATTGAATTGTTTGTTTTTTGGATATTGAGCTGAATGTAAATTTTGGAGACTAACCCCTTGTCGGTTGCTTTGTTTGCAGTATTTTCTCCCATTCTGAGGGCTGTCTTTTTGTTTTGTTTATGGTTTCCTTTAGTAGATGTACAGCCTGATTTTCGATGGGAGCTGGGAGGTGGGAAAAGGGTTCTAGCACACTGCTGTGCATAGTGTTTCTCAATGAAGGTTAGTGAATGTCAGGTAGAGATAACTGTAGATTTCACAATTTTTTAATAGAATATGGACTTTTGGCAAAACAGTTGCTTTCTCCCTAGGATTGGGAACAAGGCAAGGATGTCCCCCTTTCATATTCTTATTCCACATTTTACTGGATATCCTAGTTTATGCAGTAAGAGAAGAAAACGAAATGAAAGGCATCCAGGTTCAGAAGAAATAAATAAAACTGCCTTTGTTCACAAATAACATGATTGTGTAGGTAGAAAATCTGAAAAAAAAAAAATGACCAATATCTCCAAGAACTAGTATGCAAATATAGCAATGTTTCAGGATACAAGGTTAATATACAGAAGTCAATTGATTTCCTATATATCACCAATTAAATTAAAACCACATTACCATTTACATTAGCATACACCCAAAAGTGAAATACTTAGGCATAAATCTAACAAAATATGTACATGAGGAAAACTATAAAACTGATGAGAGAAATCAAAGAAGAATTAAATAAATGAAGAGATATCCCACGTTCATGTATAGAAAGGCTTAATATTGTCAAGATGTCAGTTATTTCCAACTTGTTTTATTGATTCAGTGTAATCCTACTAAAAATCTCACCAAATTACTTTGTGGACATTGACAAACTAATTCTAAAGTTTGTGTGTAAAAGACAAAAGACCCCAAATTGCTAAAATGATATAGAAGAAGAACAACAAAGTTAGAAAACTGACACTACGTGGTTCCAAGGTTTACTTATAAAGCTATAGTAATCAAGATAATGTGGTATTGAGAAAGAATAAACACATCAGTGGAACAGAATAGAGAGCTCAGAAATAGGCCCACACAAATATGGTCAATTGATCTTTGTCACAGAAGCAGAGACAATTCAATGAAAAAAGGATAGTCTTTTTTGGCAAGTATTGCTGGAACAACTGGACATGCTCATGAAAAAAAAAAAAAAAAAACCTAGACACAGACCTTTTACCCTTCCCCAAAATTGACTCAAAATTGATCATAGTATTAGATAAAAAACACAAAACTATAAAACTTTGAAAAGGCAATGACTTTGTAGATACAATAACTAAAGCATGATCCATGAATAAAATAATTAAAAGTTACACATCAGTAAAATTAAAACTTCTGCTCTGTGAAAGACATGGTTCTGAGAATAAAAAGACAAGCCAAAGCGTGGGGGAAAATATTTGCAAAACATATATTTGATAAAGGACTTAACACTAATTATGAATTAGATATTAATAAGGGAGAATGTGAGAGGGAGAACAAGGGGTATATGGGAACTCTTCAGACTATTTGTTCAATTTTCTGTAAAACTGAAACTCCTAAAAAAATAGACTATTAATTTACAAAAACAAAAACAAAACAAAAGCATGGGGTTCCAACCAGGGGCCTGAGTTGTGAACACATTCTAGTCTCATTTCTTCTGAAGAATATGACTTCCTGATCATGGCATTCAATTACCACAGTTAATCAATGGTCTGATGCTATGCTCATCAGAAGAGCATTACTTAATGGGTGACCGATATTTGAAGTCAGTAGAGTATGCAAGAACTCTGACCAAAAAAAGAAATTATAAGATTTTCATTTTTTGTGAGGTTTCTGCCATGAAAGAATTTTCATTTTTAAAAGATTTAAAATCTAATAAGGAAGTAATTTCAAGTCCACTGTAGATTGAAATTAGTGCCAAATTACTGGTGGCAGAACTGGTCCAACGATAAACTCTTTTTGTAGACAAAGTGAATCACAGCGTGGTGCACATCTCTGCTGGAAATCTTGGAGACCCTAGGTGAGAGCCATGTAGCGTACACTGTTAGTCTCTTGTCTTCATGAGGACATCCCTACTACCCTGATACAAAATGTAATTAGACGTGCCATGTTATAAGATTCAAAATAGATATGTATGCACATAAAAATCCACAAACCTAGAGAGACTACTTGCTTTTCAAAGTGACCCAACCTAGGAAGCATGTCTCTGGAAAATAGCAATAATTTGATAACAAGCTCACTCACTGCCTTTTGCTGTTTGCTAAGGCACAAGAACAAGTGTCAGGTTGGAGACCTTGCCACAATGCCCTGAGTGACATTAGCGTCTGACTTCTGTCCATAAGTGATAGCAAGTGAGATTCTCTTTCATTTCATTTCATTCAAAAAGAGACTATGTGATTTGGCAGGAAAGTTGCATATTCTGAGAAAGGAGCCTTCTTAGATAGAGCTCTAGCATGTGCTCTCAAGTCCCATCAAATATGTCTATTACCTGTAAGAGAGAGGCAAGAGCTGGAATAAAGCTGATTAATTATTTGGCCTTTCCCCTGACCCCTAATTTATAAATTATGATTTTCCTGATGCTGTCCTAGTGTCCAGAGAGGTAGCATTAGTTAAAAGCATCTTATAAACGTAACAAAGATTTTTAGAAATGTTCTGCAATACAATTGACATCTGACCTCTTTAGTCTATAAATTTCTATAGTCAGTAAGACCAATTCATTTTCCCCAAAGGAATATAACATCTGTTTTGAGAACAGGTAAAGCATACAAGAATAGGTGGCAGATATTTGGGATGTTTGTGTTATGTCCACTAAAAAGGGAAAAAATTCCAAAAATGTATTATCTTTTGTTTTTTAAAGTAAAATAAGAAAACGTCTAACATTTAATGTGCTCCAACCAGGTACCAAGCACCACCTCATCTAGATCCTCACAACATTCTTGTGGAAACATATTATCACCATTTTATTATTGAGGAGCTCAAGCCCAGAGAGGTTAAACTGCATGAGAAAAGTAAATGGTAATAATAATCATAATAAAATGGAAACTAGATCCTAAGTATGAAGTCCAGGTTCTATATCTTTTGAATAGGCCACTCTGCCTCTGATTGCCAAAGAATTCAGTCATCTTTCCTTTATATCTCTTCAAGACCTATTTCTCATTCTCTATCAGCCATTTCCTTTGTATTTAATTCTTTCTTTACCCCCATTCTTACATCTTTTACTCACCAGGAGGATGGTGTCAAGCCAGTTAACCTTGGTGCATTCATGCCCTTAGGGAGATGGCAGGCAAGGACATGCTCCCAGGAGACAAAGAAGGCAGGTGACCAAATATAATCTCCTTATCAACTGTACCTTCAGGTAATTGACCAAAGATATTTGCTAGGAGGAAGATATTTATATATGAAACACTCTTAACAGGACCTCTCTGGCTACTTATTATCTTTAGTAAACAGGAGGCAGGAACCATGGGGCATGGCTCCAGTGAGAATGTTGTATGAGCCCTACAGCTCTCTAAATGCTTCCTGCTGTCTAAGAAACTCATTTAGAGATCTCATTTTATCTGGATCTGAAACACATGTCTGACACAGGAAGGAAAAACCTGAGGATCTGCCTTGAAAATTCAAGATTTCTTTTTGCTTTGTGTGAGCCTCTCAGTACATATTCAATATTTTGACTTTTTTTTAGTAAAGCTTAATGTATACTTCTGATTTGTATCAGGGTTGACAACCTGAACCTGTGTGTTAGCTTACTTATTGAACTGATGATTGTTTACCTATATCTATAGTTGAAGTATGATTGGGAAGAACTAGTAGACTAAGATCTCTAGAGTAGTTGTACAGGTTCTTTATCTGTGGCATGTCTACATGTGCGTGTCATCTCCTGAGACCAAGACTGGGTCTCTGGAAATGTTTTCATATGGTTCTGTAAGGCAGCAACCACTGATTGCAGGCTGGTAGCCTGAGAGACTGGTAGCATATCACTATCAACAGATGGCGGAAGAAAATGAACATTATGGAGTTAAGCTCCAAGGGAATTTTAGTCAGGAAGGTTAGAGCTATTCAATTATATTGTAGTGGGAATTGAATTCTTCCAAATATGATGTGAGTAGACTGCTCACTACCTTGCTCACCTTCAGCAACTCATTTCTGAAAGTCTGGTCTTCATTTCTGTTGCAGAAAGCTTTCAGGTTTTCTAAGCCAAAGAGGGCAACAATGGCCTTGATAATTCAAAATAGCGAACATGTTATATATTAGGTCTTAGACCAGCTTAACTGTCTTTTTAAAAAATATATCAGATTTGTTCATTTGACATTTTTGTAAACTAGCATTAAAATTAGCTCAGCATTCTTGGCCCCTTTATCTGGGGCTCTAAAGAAGCATAGTGACATGATAGCTTTAACATTTATTACACTATCTGTGTCATTTGGATCCTCTGATAAATAGATACCAAGACAGAATGAAACATATAAGATACTTATTGGTGGAGACACTTGTGAAGAAGCAGGGGTAAACAGGTAGAGCCTTAATCATGCTCTGACTCCTGTAAAGGGAGAAGGGAAGGATCACTGCTGTGGACTGAACTGTGTCATCTCAAAATTCAAATGTTGAAATCCTAACATTCAACGTGATGACATTTGGAGGTGGGGCCTTTAGGAGGTAATTTGGTTTAGATGAGGTCATCAGGGTGTGGCCCCCATGATGGGATTTGTGTCTGTATAAGAAGGGGAAGAGAGATCAGAGCTTTTTCTCTCCATCATGTGAGGATACAGTGAGAAGGCATCCATCTGCAAGACAGGAAGAGGGCTCTCACTAGGGCACCAGATTGGTTGGCACCTTGATCTTTAATTTCTCAGCCTCCAGAATTGTGAGAAATAAATTCCTGTTGTTTAAGCTGCCCAGACTATGGTATTCTGTTATAGCAGACTGAGCAGACTAATACGATCGGGTAGGATGAGCCTCAGACTGCAGCAAAATTCTGAGAAAACTTAAGTCATGGTGATGGTAAATTATCAAGTAGATAATTGTCCAACAAAAAAATCCCTCAACAGGCAGAAATGCGCCAGTGTCGTAACATTGCTGGGCCGGGTCTTTAGCTGGGAAAAGTATAGAAGAAACTGGTTATTGATTATTTCTATTGTTTGCTTTTACTCTTGATAATCAATCATAATTTCCTGCCTCAACGTTTATTTTATTTTATTATTTTATTTATTTATTTATTTTTGGCTGCGTTGGATCTTCGTTGCTGCATGCGGGCTTTCTCTAGTTGCAGCGAGTGGGGGCTACTCTTCGTTGCAGTGCAGGGGCTTCTCATTGCGGTGGCTTCTCTTGTTGCGGCGCACGGGCTCTAGATGCGCGGGCTTCAGTAGTTGTGGCTCAAGGGCTCTAGAGCACGGGCTCAGTAGTTGTGTCGCATGGGCTTAGTTGCTCCATGGCATGTGTGATCTTCCTGCACCAGGGCTCGAACCCGTGTCCGCTGCATTGGCAGATGGATTCTTAACCACTGTGCCACCAGGGAAATCCCTCACATTTATTTTAATATTTAATTCTATGCAATATACATGTGTAAGATTATTACTGTTTATGCAGTAATATTATTTTCCACAAGAAAGTGATTCTCCTGTCTCTGTTAGGCAATAAGATGATATGCTGGTAATCTTAACCAATCAGGAATTGAGCTTGGGTTGGGTTGCAGTTTTAGTAAGATTCTGTCTACTCACATTTGTCCATTTTCCTCAGCTGTGTGGGATTTTGATTGCTGTGTTTGATCATTCCTGACTTCTTCAGAGTGAATGTCGCCAGAATATTCAGTTCTGCCCTTTGGAGGTTTAGTGCTTATTTCCTTATTTTCCACCCATGATACTTAAGAATCTGACCCACATCTTAAAGAGAGAGAATTTGTGTATTTGAAGCAGGTCCCTTCTTTGTGTGGGGCTTTGAATGCTACACATCGCAAGACCACAGGAGATTATACTCTGCCCTTCTAGGTGCTTCAGACCTAGCTCTCCAGCTTTCTGCTCTACCCCAAATCTCAACAAATTTGTCACGAAGAAAGAGCTCCTCTAGTTAACAGTTTGTCACTCCAGCTTTCACGACCATCACAAATCCCATTGTCTTTCTTTTCCCCAGTAGAGTCCCTCTAATGAGGTTATGCCTCATCCTGGGTCCATGCTCAGAAGTGATGTGTCCTTAATGAAGAAAGAGGCTGACTGTTGACACTTCTTCTAACAAGTTGAATTTTAATTTATCTAGTCCTCTTTCTAGATGTGTTTTCTGATGGGTTTAAAATATGATTTTAGTAACATATCCATTTTTCTAATTGTTGCAGAGAATCGTGCTCTCAGTAAATTTATTAATTTATTGTTATGTTTCCTGGATGTTGAGACATAGTTAGAAAGACTTTCTCTCTCTCTCCCTCTGAAATTATAAAGGAATCTCTCCATGTTTTATTCTAGTATTTTTAAAGATTTATTGTTTCTGCACGTAAATCTTTAGTCTATTTGGAATGTATCCTTCTGTGCAATGTGAGACATAGATCAAAATTAGTTTTAAAAATTGGCTATTCCAGTCATCTCAACACTATTAGATAATTACAACATTTCCCTACCTGACTTGAGGTGCCACTTTTGTATAATAAATACCCATACATATTCTGGTCTATTTAATATAACACGTATATTTTTATTGACTTCCCTTTTTTTTTACACAAATGGGTCATATTATACAAGTGATTATTCAATTTTTTTTCACCTAAGATATAGTATATCTATTATTTATGTATGTATATATTACATATAATTTATTTATATACATGTTGATATATTTCAAGATATGTTAGCTCTCAGATGAAGAAACTGTTTCACAATATGTTTTATATATGTGTGTGTATAAACACACATGCACACACATTATTCTTTTTATCGTTGAATAGATTTTTATTACACATTTGTGCCACAATCATCTGCTATAGAGTAAGGGGTGGGGAACATCTAAACCAAGCTATTTAGAGGACAGTACATCTATTTTGTCACTTAAAATATTCCTCTCACAACTGAGGAGATAAATATATTAAGGCAGAAAATCAAGGGGACTGTCTTTACAAACAAATTCTAGCATCAGAGCTTAGATAAGCCTACTTATCTATGAATATATATGAAGAAGTGCCTATGTGACACATAAGACAGGACAAGACCACAATGGGTCTCATTAATTCCCTGCTTAAAAGTTTCTTTGACTTTCTGGCACAACTAGTTAAGAAGATCTTTATAAGAGTTTTTTCAAAGTGAATCTGGCATAGCTTTCCATCTGAGTTTGTGTGAATCCAGAACCACAGTGCTACTGAAGCAACGCTACTCCCTTGGATGCTCTATGCCCTTCTACACCTCTGTGACTCTGAATGTGCTTTTCTTGCAGTTCAGAATGCTTGCTGCAAAACTTCCCTCTTGACAGACTCCTGTATACCTTTCAAGTTAACCGTGTAATGTCACCTGCATTGACTCTCCTCACAAACCTTGATGACACCTCACAGTTTGTCACTTCCTCTGATTGGCTCCATCTGAGATCTCCATTATTATATCATATTATTTACCTATTATTTTATGTTGTTATATCATTATTATTACAATGATTATAATGTAAGCTTTGTAAATCATTACTTATTCTTTTCCCTTTACTCTTGAGTCCTCACAACATGGGAATTGCCTCTTTGTTAATCTTCGTATCTGTGTTGCCTTGTACAGTACCTGGCTAAAAAATCGATAAGACCTATGAAACTGGAATGAATGGTTGGACACATTTATAGTTTTGGTATAATATTTTATGTTCCCTAATGTGCTGCTCTTTCTTCAGCCAGTATTGACTGGGTGGTTTCATTAACTAATCCTAAGGAAAAGAATCAAATTTCTTTAAAATGCTTCTTAAACTGTATATTTCAATCGTGTTAAGAACTCTAAACACTTCTGCAATACCTTTTTTTGTTCTTAAAAAGTCTTCACTTATCACCTGCCTTAAAATGCTGATAGGTCCCCATATCCTATAACTCAGAGTTGCTTTTCTTACCTTACTTTCGAAGTTATTCACAGTTTTCTTCTAGAAGGAATACATTTCCATCCTGAAAGCATTTGCCACTCATCACTTTCCACATTCCCACTCCACTTATTTCATGCTGTATCTGGAATGCCTTTTTATTTAAAAAATAGCTTACATGTCTCCATTCAGCTGGCTTCTTCTTTCTCCATAAAGCTTTCTTTATAAATTCAAGCATTCATTTCTCAGTGCCAATAAACAACATTCTGTAAGTAATATGTACGTTTCATTAATTTAAAAGAGTGAAAACATTATTTTGATTGTTTTGTAGAATACCACTGCCACTTGGCAATACTTATTAAGAGTCAAAAATACTACCTTATGACAGCAATCTAAGCCCAAGAAACAAATGAGATATATGGATACAGGCTTATGTATTTAGATGGTCAGTGCAGTTCATTACAATAGTAAAAACTGTAGGTACTGCACAAGCATACAAAATAGGAACTATTAAATACCACTGCATATGAATTTGTGTTGGTGTATATCAAATAGCCATTAAAATTCATGCTTTGAAAACCACGTATCATGTATCAGACATAGATAGCATGACTCAGATTTTGACATAATTAATAATTCTTTGGAATACAATCAGAAGTAAAATCAAAACATAGTCTGCTCTTGAAATATTTACTTGTAGTTTTTATTTTCCTGCTTTTCTTTATTTTCCAAATTTTCTGTAGTAAATATATACTGTTTTTAGTAACAAGAAAAAAATTCAACTGCAATTTTAAAATAATATGATAATAAATGTATCATTAGTAAAAACACAGAAAACTATCACTCATAATCTTTTGGGATTTAAAAGATGAATAATGCTTGCTTATTCATACTACATAAAGTATATTTTCATAGACATGCATATCATCTGGGCTGTTTTCTGGAATTATGCAGAAATTGCTTCATCTCTCACTTCACTGTGACCTCTTTGGTGTGTAATGCCAATGACAAAACATCTCTATAGTGAATTCTCTCTACATTAAAATTCCAAATTATTGACTCTACATTAAGAAAACAAAAGAACAACAACAAAAGAAGAAAACAAAAGAACATTCGCCTGTTTTCTCTTTTCTCTACCCTTCAAATATTGTTCAGTTATTTTGCGACAATCTTTGTTAAATCTGTTTTATTTTAGAAGATTCCAAATGTTTAGAGACAATTGGTGAGTTGTCTCTATTTTAAAGATACAAAAGCAGCAAAGGAAAGCCTGGTTTGGTGTCTAGACGTTGTTGTTCATACGTTGAAGCCCCACAGTCTTTGAGATTTCAGAAATCTATTCCTGTGTACTTAAGAAATCGTCTACTACTTTTTTTAAAAAACATCTTTATTAGAGTATAATTGGTTTACAGTGGTGTGTTAGTTTCTGCTTAAGACAAAGTGAATCAGCTATACATATATACATATCTCCATGTCTCCTCCCTCTTGCATCTCCCTCCCACCCTCCCTGTCCCACCCCTCTAGGTAGTCACAAAGCACTGAGCTGATCTCCCTGTGCTGCGCAGCTGCTTCCCACTAGCTATCTATTTTACATTTGGTAATATGTATTAGTACATGCCACTCTCTCACTTCATCCCAGCTTACCCTTCCCCCTCCCTGTGTCCTCACGTCCATTCTCTACATCTGTGTCTTTATGCCTGTCTGCCTCTAGGTTCTTCAGAACCCTTTTTTTTTTTTTTTTTAGATTCCATATATATGTGTTAGCAAACGGTATTTGTTTTCCTCTTTCTGACTTACTTCACTCTGTATGACAGACTCTAGGTCCATCCACCTCACTATAAATAAGTCAAATTTGAAGAAATCGTCTACTTTTAAAAATGTTAAGTACCTATACAGAGTTTGCAAGCAAGATATTACTCTAGTAGCTAAAACTTTCATCTTTAGGAACACTATTACTGAGTTATAGCTGAGAGTTAATGGAGGTTAATGAATTATTGAGGGTTATTATTTACTAAAAGCAAACAAATTCCGTAGCGCACGATTATAAAAATCATTGATACTTTTCTGCATACTTATGAGGAAGGAGGATAATATGTTTCTTGTCATTAAACATAAGCTCATTTATGTTTTTTGTACTCTTCTTGTTGTAAAATTGGCTAACTTCTGCCAGTATTCTGTGTTCTAGCTATGAATTTCTTTGTTTGCTGTGAAATTCCACAAGACGCAGAACTGCTAGGCTGGGATTTGGCTTCCTTGAAGCAGTAGAATCCAGATGGCATATAGAGGAATTGATACTCAATTATTGAGGAGAAATAGAAATGTGGTAGTCACTGAATTTTCTTGCAGTTAGGTTGGAGCCATGTTATTACTCCTGGTCAATGAACTGGTGGCAGAACTGATGGGTCATATCTTGGCAGGTGTTGTTAAGAATCTCCATCTCTTTTTTTCCCCGTTACCATAACTTTGGAGGTGACACGCATCAGATGGCAGTTACAAGACTGAGAAAGACTGGCTAACCTTTAGCATATTTTAGGGGTTTATTTGACTCTACAGCAGACCAAACCTGGCACAATACACCCGTGCTTTAGAATTAATATAATCTCAGCTAGTACTTACTGCAGCTGGCACATATTATGGTGGTGGCATAATCATTAAACTTAACCAAAGCTCTGCCAAGATATTTGACTAGAAAAGCACATTTTAAGGCAAGATGGAGTCAAATCTTATGCAAATATACGTATCCCACCAAAAATTATTCAACCATTTTCTCCATTTTTAGTACCCTAAGTCATTAAGAGTTAGAGTTCAGGGAACAGAAGAAATGCAATATAATAAACTAATATAGTACACAGATTTGGTTACAAATATAAATACAGAAAAACAATAATGTGTCACTAATCTGAAGTGTAACTAAAAGAAAATACCAGGAAAGGGCACTGTCAACCCAAAGGGAAGGAAAAGCTTTTGCAAAGTAAATAAATATGAAAACCCTTTGAAGAAGACACTTCCATTTTCTTTTCACAGATGAAGACCTTCAGGATCAGAGGAGTCTATAAATTGCCAAAGATCATACAATTATAAATATATCAGTATGTCCCACATATTAAGCTAATTATACTCAGTACAGATTAGAATCCAGTTGAATCTGAACACACCAGGTTCCCTTGAATTAGCAGGTAAAACCTCTGGCAAAGTGATAATATAAAACTCAGAGAGAGAACAGATGTGCTGTGGGAGAACATGCTGCTTTCATAGGCACTAAAGTTTCTCTTAAAATAAATACAGTCATTTAAAGTCTTTGAGTCATGGCTGGGGAGACACCACATGGAGGTGCCAGAGCAATTAACAATCCTGTGGGAAAAGGAAAGAACTGGAAGAAATTCTCTGTGGAGCAAATCTTGAATATACAAATTAAATTGTCTGTAAATAGTAGATTGAAATCTGTCTGAATTTGGTTTCATAATAGCATAGAGTTCTATAATACACAAAGTCTGATCTTTCAGCAAGCCTGAACTAAAGGGAAAAGGAAAATTAAGAGTTGCATGTTAACTCCCGCTCAATTTAATACAAGTTGTTGGTTTATTTCTAACTGTGCATGGCTAGTTTCATCACGCTTTGGGCAGCCAAATGGGAAAGGTTTTAGTGGCATGGTGGAAAAAATTACAATGGCCTTTGGATTTGAAGCTTAACTCTATTTGTTATTAGAGTATCTTTGGGTAAGCCTCTTAATTAGTTGAGGGTTGCTTCCTTATCTTTCAAACAGAAATAATAATTCCTTTCTCATACAGTTCTTGTGAAAATTGAAGGTAGTCAGGTTTGTAAACTGTCAACCACACAGTAGGAGCTCAGTATTAGCTTTTTAAATTCTCTTATGTAAAAAGGCAGATCATACAGTCAAGGTAAAAGACACCCAGAGTTAAGCCCTGAAGTAATTTTAGAAATTTAATATTGTGGTCCTATAAATTTATATGTTGGATGGATTGTAGAAGCCCAGATGACAGATTCATTGGGGATTATAGTCCTTTTAAGATATTTTAATATTTTATTAAAAATCTCAACCTATGTTTAATACCAGCCAGCCATGCTGTTTTTAGAAACTATTGCAATATTTACTTTTTAAGTAGACACATAACCTTTTCAGGATTAAAGTCGATGCACTTCTACTCATATCTTCACTTGGATATCTAATAGATACCTTAAATTTGAAATGTCTTAGCCACTCCAGTAAAAATCTTTTCCCCCCCAATCTTTGTAATGTGAACCCCATCCTACCAGTTACTAAGAGCAAAATTTACTTTTCTCTTTATCTCATACAACAAAACCAAACCAAAAGCTTATTCTTTCAATTACCTTCAAAATACCTCCAAAAAGAATCTTACTACTTTTCACCAAATCTTCTGTTCCCACTAAAGTACAATTTATCGTTGAATTTCATGTGGATTATTGCAACTGTCCCCGCAGTGGTCTTGCTTTGACTTAGGCTCCCCATAAAGTCTATTCTTAAAAGAGAAAGTGATATTTTTAAAACATTGATTATGTCAAGCCACTCAGAAGACTTCATAGCTTCCCATATCATTCAGGATGAAAGCTGCTATGACTACAATGGCTTGTGAAATGCTCAATGATCTAGCTGCTCTGTAACTACCAAACTCTCACTTCCTCACTCACTCCAGTCATTCTGGCCTCCTTGATGAACCTCAAGAAGAAATACTCTAGGTCAGTAAATTCCAGAATACTCTCTTCCAGGTTTTCATATGGTTCACCCTTTACTTTCTCTACTCAAAATATTGTCTTCTCAGTGAAGCCTTCCTGGTCACACTTTAGAAAATAGCAACAAAAACAACCCTGTCTCAGGAGTCTCTATCCTCCTTACCTTGCTTTATTTTTCTCCACAGCACTTATCACCATGTGAAATATTAGTTCTTTGTTTATTTATTTACTGTCTGATTCCCCTATAATACATAAGTTCCAATCTGTTTTATTACTATATCCTCAGTGTCCAGAACAGTGCTAAGTACATATGTTCTCAAAAAATATTGGTTGAAAGAAGGAAGGAAGAAAGGAAGAGAAGGAAGGACAAAAGCATTTATTTCCTTTCCTTTGTCTGGATTTCTGAAGAGGAACATGCTTCAGACGTCACTATCCCTTTCTAGCATAGTCTTTCTAAAATCTCTGTTGTGTCTTGCAGAGAGAATAGATTCACTGTTATAATAAAGCCTCAAGACTTTTCTTCCCAAAACATTTAGAGCAACTTGAGACTTGAAGGCATAATGTAAGGCTAGTAGTTTGCCAAGGAATTTTGCTGATTCTGCAAAGCACAATCAATCCCATGAAGGGGGCACTGAAGGTGACAGGTCTGGATTACCTCATGAGGCAATAAATTACCTGCCAAGAACATTGTGAGTTTTGTGTCCTTAGAAACCTGAGGACCAGTTACTCTCTGTCCTGTGAACATTTCACAGAGCTCTAGGAGATTTATGTATCTTGTCAACAGTAATCAATATTTGTAACAAATTAGTGGACACAAAAATATAAATGTGGTATCAGCAAAACAATATTGGAAAAAGGAAACATAAGAAGGCAACTAGTTTATTTTTCCTCCATGTCCTAAAAGGAGAACTATTATTGTTGAGTGCATAGGCAATTCACATAGGCAATTCACAAATATTATCTTAATTCTGCAGTAGCCCTTTGAGGTAAGTATTAATCTTCCTACTTAACAGGTAACGGATCAAGGTAGGTAAAGTTAAGTGATCGTACACAAAGTACACATTAGGGCTGGGAATTAACCCAGCATCTATCTGAGTTCACAGACGGTGAATGCTTTTGAACACTCTATCTCGCTTTGGAAGTTTTGACTGTAATATCCCTTTAAACCCAATGGAAATATTGGCCTAACTTTGTAGGAGACACTCTGAAAATATGTAGGAAAATACATTGTTGGGTTTTTTTGTTTTGTTTTTTTGTTGTTTTTTGGTAAAGAATGAAGGATTATTACACCAGTATAAACAAAATAATCCAGAATAAGATTTTCCCATGTGGTAAATTAGGTTCAAAGAAATTCAATCTGCTGTCAGAGTGGTATCCTAACCATCACTTTCAACAATTCTGAAGTGTAAGATTGCATAAGTAAGCAAGGACTTAACTTCTCACCATTTCACAGAAGGAGGTTCTGCAGATTTCATGCTGAATCAGAGAATGAACTCTAGGTAGCACTCATTAATTTTAAGGTTATTGCAATCATTAGTTTCTGTCAATTGACAATTGCTTTAAGTAAGTCTAAGGTATTTGACTTTTTCAGGTTGAGTTGCATCTACACTTGTCTTAAAAATGTAATGCTTTATCATTCTCCCTGGCAGTTATTTGGCTTTGCCCATACCTAGCATTTGGCACTATTCACAGGGGTAGTAAGTCTTTTCTTTCAAAACAGTCAGTTATCTCCTGATTTTCTCAGTATGATGCTTTTTTTCCCCTATGAGAACATAATAAACCTTCTAAACTAACATGTTTAGCTTTAAATTTGAAACTGGTTCTTTATGATACAATTCACATAAGATAACAATTTGTGTATATAGACTATATCCTGGATAATATAGGCTACATCTTGGATAAAAACAAAAACTGTATCGAGCACTTTGTGCACGTTATATTTACCCTTACTACGTGCTGCCTGTCAGCACTTTACTAAGGAAAATGCATGAAGCTCTAATAGACTGTGACTCAGAGTCACCCTGCAAACTGGTAGAACTAGGATTCAGATCCACATCTGACTGCTCCACACTTGCTTTCACTGTCCTTCACACATTCTCTCTGTGACTTGGTTTTATTTTTTATCCATCAAAATAAAATAATGTGTGTTTCATTTAATACACAAGACTGTAGTGAGGTTACAGTTAAATGAAAAAGACCTCTAATTTTTTTTGTTTTTTTGTTTTTTTGTTTACATATTAAAGATGCTTTCAGTCACAAGGAAACTACTAACAGATTAAAAGAGGAAGAACCAAATTTATTAGGCTGCTTATAGAATGTCACAAGATAGAAGAAAAGTCTATCTGCCTCCATGCAATGCCTTTCATCTTCCTGAAAACTGTAGGATTGCATTACGGTGTTAACAGAGCATTCCAGTGAGGGTCCGTATTTGGCAAACAAAACTTCTAGTTAAAAGCCTTACTTTGCAACAACAAACTCTCAGGATGTAGTAGTGCCTTGAGAGCAGGTCCCTGTTTCTAGAATTTACTAAATCCTGCCTTTTCTCAAATTACCATTTTTATGGGTTTCACATACATGGCAGAAGGAAGGCTTCAGGTGATGGAATTCAGTCTGATCTGTGTAGTTCTGAATGGTAATTGCACGTAGGCCATGAATATCCATTACTAGCATATTGCTGCTTCATTTCCCCAGTAAAGTGGGAAAGCTAAATGCAGACAGTCACATATTGGAAACTACAGAAATAAATTTCTTAGCATCGTAGAAGTTTTGAGAGAAAAATAACTTGATTAAGGCACATTTAAGTTTCTAACTTGGGCTAGTATGTAATTTGAAGCCAAATATGAGAAATTTCTATGCATAATTTATTGTATCTGTCTAGTGCCAAGAGTGGGTAAAAGCATGGAAGAAAGTAAAAGTGCAGAAGATAGGAACTGTCTGCAAGAGAGTACCAAGGAAGCTAAATTTTGAATGAACTTCAATGAAGTTTGATTTATGTACAATACACTCATTCATTTAAAGGGTAGAATTTGTGAGTTCTGAAAGATAATACTCATGGAGCAATCAAGATACATAATAGTTTATATCATCTCAAAAGTTTTCTCATACTCTTTTACAATCCATCTTACCTTTTCCAATCCATCTTGACAGAAGCAACAAACTGTCAATCTGCTTTTTGTCACTATAAATTGCCTGGTGGTTTGTATAATTTTATATAAGTGGAATCATATATTAAACATTGTCTTATATCTGACCTCTTTCACTCAGCATAATAATTTTGAGATTTACTCATACTGTTGTATCAGTAGTAGTTTGTTCCTTTTTTTCTTTCTTTTTTTTTTTTTTTAACATCTTTATTGGGGTATAATTGCTTTACAATGGGGTGTTAGTTTCTGCTTTATAACAGAGTGAGTCAGTTATACATATATATATGTTCCCATATCTCTTCCCTCTTTGTGTC
>NW_006780574.1:1717232-1741175 GCF_000442215.2 Lipotes vexillifer
GGGGGGAGTGACCTGTGCTCGCACACAGGCCCCTTGGTGGCGGCAGCAGCAGCCTTAGCGTCTCCCGCCCGTCTCTGGTTTCCGAGCTTTTAGCCGCAGCCCGCGGCCGTCTCTGGAGCTCCTTTAGGCAGCGCTCTTAAAACCCCTCTCCTCGCGCACCAGGAAACACAGAGGCAAGAAAAGGTCTCTTGCCTCTTGGGTAGGTCCAGACTTTTCCCCGGACTCCCTCCCGGCTAGCCGTGGCGCACTAACCCCTTCGGGCTATGTTCAAGCCGCCAACCCCAGTCCTCTCCCTGAGCTCCGACCGAAACCGAAACCGAGCCTCAGCTCGCAGCCCCGCCCGCCCCCGGCAGGTGAGCACACGAGCCTCTCGGGCTGGTGAGCGCCGGTCGGCGCCGATCTTCTGTGCGGGAATCTCTCCGCTTTGCCCTCCGCGCCCCTGTTGCTGTGCTGTCCTCCGCGGCTCCGAAGCTCCCCACTCCGCCTCCCGCAATCTCTGCCCGCGAAGGGGCTCCTAGTGTGTGGAGACCTTTCCTCCTTCACGGCTCCCTCCCACTGGTGCAGGTACCGTCCTTATCCTTTTGTCTCTGTTTATTCTTTTTTCTCTTGCCCTACCCAGGTACGTGGGGAGTTTCTTGCCTTTTGGGAGGTCTGAGGTCTCCTGCCAGCGTTCAGTAGGTGTTCTGTAGGAGTTGCTCCACGTGTAGATGTATTTCTGGTGTATCTGCGGGGAGGAAGGTGATCTCTGCGTCTTACTCCTCCGCCATCTTGGAAAGAGTCCCTAAGTGTAATCAGTTTGTTCCTTTTTATTATTGAATAGAGTTCAGTCATGTAGATATTACGTGTTTTATTTTTCTGCTCAACTCTTAATGGATATTCTCCACTTGATGACTTCTTCCCAGTTCTTAGCTATCGTGAGCATAAATGCAAGGAGCATTTGTATAGAATATATGTTTTAATTTATTGGGGGAAATGCCTAGTATCAAATAGCTAGATTATAGGAAACTTGAAATTTTTAAGAAAATGCCAAATAGTTTTAAAACAATTTTAAAGTTTTTTAAAAATTTAAAGTTTTTGAGCAATTAAAAATTCCTTCCAGCATTGAATAAGAGTGTTAGTTGCGTAATAAACTCATCTATACTTGGTGAACTCAGTGTTGATAATTTATCCATTCTAATGGGTGTGTGATGGTGTCTCACTGTGTTTTTCTTTTGTTTTTTTAAAATTTTTTTATTGATGTGTAACATACATATAGAAAATGCAAAAATGATATATGTACAGCCTGGAGAATTTTCATAAAGTGAACAAATCACCACTAGCCAAGTCAAAAAGTGGAATGGAGAGTGTTAGGTCACATGTAATTTGTTGAAGGGATAAGTAATTTAAAGCAAAACAGAGTGAGGGTTTGAAGATTATAGGGGGTGTTATTTTAATTCAGCTGGGGAAGTCTCTCTAAGAAAATAGTGTTGGAACAAAGGATACCTTCATGGACGGATGGAGCAATACATTGTTAAATCTAGAGTAAGAGCGCCCCAAGCAGAGAGAAGAGCAAGCACGAACACCCAGAGGCTGGAGTGTGTTTGGAGTGTGCCCAGAACAGCAAAGGCGCTGCTCCTCTTTGAGGAATCTTTCCCCTGCTTTCCTCCAGTTTCAGGACTGGAGTGGACTATGCATGCAGTGACCATTCCTTGCGCTCATTTTTCTTCTTTGTAGGTCTGTAGATCCATGTAGTAGCATTTTCTTCTGCCTGAAAGACAGGCTTTAATATTTTTTGTTGTGTGGGTCTGCTGGTTCTATACTTCTTTCAGCTTTTGTAAAATGTCACGATTTTTCCTTTTTATTTTTGAAAGATATTTTTGCTGTGTTAGGACTTACATACAGGCTGACAATTTTCTTTCGTTGGTGCTTTTAAGATCTTGCTCATTGCTTTCTCGTTTGTCTGTTTTCCATGAGAAATCTGAAGTCATAGTTGATCTTCTGTACCTAATGTGCCTTTTTATCTGGCTGCTTTTAACATTTTCTCTTTGTGAATTATTTTGAGCAATTTAATTATGATATGCTTTATTTAGTGTCATTTTCTTTGTGTTCCTTGTGTTTGGAGTTTGCTGAGCTTTGGGGTATGTGGACTTATAGTTTTCATTATATTTGGAAACTATTCAAATAACTTTTGTCTCCCTCCATCCTTTGGGGACATAAATTACATGTTTATTCAGTCACTTGTATCACTGTTCACTGATGCACTGTTTATTTTCATTTTTAAAAATTTTATTTTTGTGCTGTGTTTCTTTGTGGATAGTTTCTGTTGCTATGCCTGCAAATTCAATAATCTTTTCTTCAGTACCTAATCTAATCTGTTGTTAATCCCATAAAGTGTCATTTTCATCTCACATTTTTTAGTTTTCATCTATAGAAGTTGAATTTGTTTTCTTTAAATATTTTTATGTGTTATTTAATTTTCCAGTATATAGAATCAATCACAATAACTGTCTTAATGTTTTTCTCAATAAATAATTATATAGATTGAAATTCATTTTCTGATATATTTTCAAATCATTCATTAAACATTTATTAATATTTACAGTGCAGTTTTCTTTTTATAATTTGGAGCCAGTATATTTTTTCAAACTAAATCTTAAGCCTTGGAGGCACTTAGGTCCTACCTGTGTGATGAATGGACAAAATAGACTTATTGTATGATACAAGAGTTTAAGTCTATTTCATCCATAATTATTTATGTTTCATTTAATAAAATATATGGATGTTTGTGTGTCACATGTTGTAAGTCAACAGGAGTGCAAAAAAGAGAGTTAAGTGGCAGCATTTCCCACAATTTCTCATACTGGGTCATCCTTATTGCTCATTCAGTGGTAGGGAGTTTGCTACCTCACAAGGTAAACTATTCACTTCTTTGGAATGACCTGTTATTTACAAAGCGCTTTACATAGTAATCTGTCCTTGTAGCCACTACCTATTAATTCAATATCTGATGACTTAAACTCATGGAATGTTTCCTTTCCTTCATAGACCCTTTATTTTTTTAAAACAACTGTCATAACTTTAAATGTCTTCTCTTGGTCAGACAACTAGTCATATAACTGATTTCCAAACCCTGGTTGTTCTTTTAAAGGTCTGCATTTTATCTGTGTCTCTTTTAATGTTTAATAGCTCCTCACAAGTAACTCTGCGTATAGCCAGACCACTGCAGAGCACAGTAGAATAATTGCCTTCATTAATCTGGTGACTAGGTGCCTATTAATGTAGCAGAAGCCAAAAATAATTTTTATGATAATCACATTCTGCAATTTATCTTCATTTGGAGATAGCATAATGCAGTGTTAAGGCCATAAACTTTGGAGTTATATAAACCTATTTCCTTATTCTGCTACACACTAGCTATGGAACAAGCATTTTATCTGAGATTCATCTCTTTCTCAGTAAAATGGGGATAATACCCCATACCTTAAAGGGCTGTCGTAGGGCTTCCCTGGTGGCACAGTGGTTGAGAGTCCGCCTGCCGATGCAGGGCACTCGGGTTCGTGACCCAGTCCAGGAAGATCCCACATGCTGCGGAGCGGCTGGGCCCGTGAGCCATGGCCGCTGAGCCTGCGCATCCAGAGCCTGTGCTCTGCAACGGGAGAGGCCACAACAGTGAGAGGCCCGTGTACAGCAAAAAAAAAAAAAAAAAAAAAAAGGGCTGTTGTAAAGATAACTTTAAATAATGTATGCAGTATGGTAAACATAGAGTGGCTACTGAATAAATCAGTACATTTCGCTTCTGCTTTAACATACTTACAAACAGCTGCAGTGAGAGCTCAAACAGATATTGATAAATAGGTTGAACCAAACAAGGCCAAGCACAGAGTGCTGGACCATGGCACTAGATGGTTTCCACCTGCCTGACACAGATCCATAAATCATCACTCTCGGTACAGACACACAAGCAGGCTCACATCCATCCAGCACACTGTCAGCTGGCGCATATCACTCTGGCTTGTCCACAAGGACAGCTGAGAAACTTGTCAAATGTTTTTCTGAAATCCAGATGCATTATGTCTAGGGTATTTTTCCTCATCTAGTAGTCTGGTAGCTGTATCAAAAAAGGAAATAAATTTGGTTTGTCATGTTTCATTTACTGAGATCATGCTGAGCCCAAATGTTATGTGCTTTCTTTGCAAGTATTCACAGACCATCTGTTTTGTAATCTGGACTGGATATTTTGGGGAGTTTACATTAGGTGCTATGATTTTGGCTTTCCCTAGCGTTTACCTTTTTGGAAACTGAGGAATTCATCCATCTGCAGGTTTCTTGTTCCTTCTCCTGTTTCCTTTCTGGACACTTTAAACGTTCTTCACAAGTTTTGCAGTTAGGGGAGCCTTTCATATTAAAGATTATTCTCCTTGCAAAGGAAAATAGGTGCAAAATAGAAGGTCTGTCTCTGTGTTTGATACCTATTGATCATTAACTTTACACATCAAGCTCTGGATTTATTCCTTTTTTGTTTATTTTTTTCTAAATGTAGCTTTATAAGCCTTTTTTATTGTTCTTAATCCATCTTGTCACAGTCAGTTCTGGGATGTCACCCTCTTCACCTAGTTTTACAGTTTCACAACAGTATTTTCTAGTTTTTTCTTACTGTTTGATATCCTTCCCTTTTGAAGTCGTAGCTCACTGGAAAGCTTTTTCTGTGGCCAAAATAATTTTTTTTAGTTATCATTCCACCTGTTTTTCACTTGTGATTACATCACCTGCTTTCTGGTTTTATTTTTCCCCCCTAGAGTGCAATACATTTCCCTTGAGACTTAGTCCCTTATAAAGCTTCTACCCAGAGGATTATACCTTCCTTTTCTCTGAGAATCTTGACATTTATTTTTCTAAACTCACAGGCAGTACCCCTGAGTAGGAGTAGTATTCCCTTCCTTTGATATTAAGAATTCTCAAATGACATGGTCATTTTTTTAAAAACCGAGTTTCCCTTGGCTTCAGCTTATCAGTGAGTTCTTCTTTTTGGTCAGAGTATCCACATATAAATTTATCAGTTCATCAATGTACTGTAAAATGGGTATAATAATAGTAATTGCAATTATAATAATTAAAATTCATAGATTGTTCCCTCTGGGCCATAGATATTTTAAGTGTTTAACATATATTCCTACACACATTCCCCCCACCAAAAAAAAAAAAAAAATCAATGAAGTGTGTACTCTAGTTAGCTATGTTTCAGTCAATTGAGGCTTAGCAAGTTCAAATCATATACCTCAAGTCATAGTAAAGTAAATGGGGTTGTTAGTACTCAGGGTGAGGTTGTCTGACTTTAGGTCTACACACTTGTGTTCCTGTTCAAGACTTCATTTTTCAGACCCTTTACTTTTAATAAAATAAGATTGTGGATATTTGAAGCCCCCCTCATAACTACCTTTCTTTGCCTCTTCTCCAGTTTGTAATTTTGTAAAATATTGCCCGTATTCTTTTCCTAACTTACTCTTGTGTGTGTTTTTATGCATCATTTTCTCATTTGTGTAACATGCACAAATGCAATAGATCAGATTCTTATCCATGTATTACTTTGGTTTTAGTGGTTTGATATAAATCGTCTTACATAGGCAGTCCTATAACCGGTTTTCAAATCTGGTTCTAAATATCTCCTGCCTTATTTGCATCCCACTGACTTTTATGATGCGTAATATAACAGGAAGAAAATATCTTTAACTACTGACCTCTGTTTTTTAAAAAATTGTTCTCATATTTTTTCAGTATCTCCTCCTAGATAGCTGACATTGTTATTAAATTTTTACATCTTCCTGGCAAATTAAATTTATATTATTATGTAGTAAACCACTTTATCTCTAGTATTATTTCTGCTTTAATGTCTGTTTTATCTGAGATTAATACAGCTAAGCCAACTTTATTTTGGTACATATTTTTCTATTTATATTTTCAATCTTTGGTGTACGTCTCTTAAACAGTGTGCAGGAGGATATTGCTTGAATATAGTCTGACAATTGCTTTGTAATTGGACCATTTAGTCTATTTACATTTACTGTGATTGCATATATATTTGGATATGCAAATGTATATCCTCTCATGCTGTTTTTTACTATCCATAATTTATATACAATAAGTTTGCCCACTTTAGCTGTACAATTCAATGAGTTCTAAACAATTTCTAAACCTATGAAAACATCACTTTCATTAAGACATAAAATATTGAAAGCTCTTTCTTCCTCTTTCTAGTTAATTCACACCATGTGCAGACTTAACCATTCTTCTCGTTTCTAATGCAGTATGCATATTACATTTGCCAATTTAGACTCATATGATATTTGCCTCTTTATAGTGGGCTCTTTCTTTAAGTTAATACTTTTAGAGATTCAATCATGTTGCATGTTTTTCCTTTTTTATTTTTTTAAATTGATTTTATTTATTTATTTATTTATTTATTTATTTATTTATTTATTTATGGCTGTGTTGGGTCTTCATTGCTGTGCATGGGCTTTCTCTATTTATGTCCAGCGGGGGCTACTCTTCGTTGCAGTGCGCAGGCTGCTCCTTGTGGTAGCTTCTCTTGTTGCGGTGCATGGGCTCTAGGTGTGTGGGCTTCAGTAGTTGTGGCAGCAGGGCTCAGTAGTTGTGGTTCGCGGGCCTAGTTGCTTCGTGGCATATGGGTTCTTCCTGGACCAGGGTTTGAGCCCGTGTCCCATGCACTGGCAGGCGGATTCTTAACCACTGCACCACCAGGGAAGTCCATGTTTTTCCTTTTTATTATTAACTAGTATTCCATTATATAAACATAGCATTATTTATATATTCATGTAATTTTTGATGAGCATATCAATTCTTCACACTTCATAACAATTTAAAATAAAACTGCTAGGAACACGATTTATAAGCATTTTTGGACATATTTATTATTGCCCCTGAGTAATTTGTTGAATCACAGAGTAGGTGTGTATTTAACTTCATAAAAAATGACCAAATTATTCTCAAAAGCAGTTTTACTATTTTATATTTCCACTAGCAATATATGAGGATTCCAGAGGCTCCACATTCTCTCAAACACTTAATATTCAGTCTTTTTAATTGTAACCATTTTAATTGGAACCATCATTTAATTTTGGTTTCAGTTTGCATCTTCCTGATTATGACTGATGTTGAATAACTTATGACATGTTTATTAGCCACTTATATTTTCTTTTATGAATGATTTGATTATTTAGGCAATTTAAAAAGTAAGTTTTATTTTTGTAATTGACTTAGGAATTTTGTAATATATTCTAGATACAAATACTTTACATTAGTGATATATATATTGTGAACATTTCCCCTCTATCTCTGACTTATCTTTTCATTTTCTTAACAGTGAATTAAAAAAAAAGCTTTTAAATTTTAGAATAGTTTCAGATTGACAGAAAAAATTGTAAGACAGTTAAATAGGGATTCCCATATACCCTACATCCAGTTTCTCTTTTGTTACTACCAATTTATACCCTATTATTGCTTAATGTTTTAGTGTTATCTTGTTAACTACAGTTTAATACTATTATTGTTATCTTTGTTATTGTCATTGATCAATATCAGCTTAGATTAGTTTAGTTTCACTATAGAGTGATCAAAACTGTTGTCAGTGGAGAGGACCTATTTCAGGGTCTTCCCTGCAGTCAGCATAAAGCAGTAGTGGCTAATAATAAATACTGAGGGAGCATCTCATCATATAGCAAAATGACTTAAAGAAACAATGTCAAAATGATTTTTTTAATATACTTTTGTCATTGCCATTGAGTGTCCCTGGTTTGGAAAAAGCAAAACAAAACAAAGCATATTATTCCACATGATCTTTGCCCAATTTATCAAAATTGATCCTAAATATTTAGAGAATATTTTAAAAGATCAACTAAAATACAAATAAAATTATTACTTTAGAATATATTTAATTTTCAGTTTCAGAAGGTAATTACAGAGGGGGATAATAATGTAAATTTACATTTTACAGAGATGAAACCAAGGGTCAGAGAAGTGTATTCATCAAATGCATACGACTAGTAATTGTCTAAGAATAAGTATTTAATCTTCAAAAGCCACACTCTTTTTATAGCTGTGTTTTTAAAACTTTTTATTTTTAGGTAATTTTAGACTTACAGGAGAGTAAAACTTACAGAAGAGTTGCAAAAATACTATAGAGCTGCCCCACATGCCCTTCACCAAGGACTGCCTAATTGAAATCTTATATAACCAGAGTATTATTGTTGAAACTACAAAATTAGCATTGGAACAGTACTATTATCTAAACTACAGAATTTATTTGGACTTAACCAGTTTTTCCACTAATGTCTTTTTTGTGTTCCAGGATCCCATCCAGAATGCCATTTTGCATTTAGTTAGCATGTCTCCTATATGAGTCTTCTTACACTGCATAACAAAATGCCACATCCTGGGTAGCTTAAAGGACAGAATTTATTTCTCACAGTTCTGGAGGTTGGAAAGTCCTCCAAAATTAAGGTGGCAGCTAGGTAGCTTTCTGGTGAGAGCTGTCTGCTTGGCTTGCAGATGGCAGCCTTCTCACTGTGTCTTCGTATGGCTGAGAGTAAGCACTTGGTATCTCTTCTTTTAAGGACACTAATCTTACTGGATTAGGGACCCACCCTTATGTCTTCATTAACCTTAATTATTCCTAAAGGTCCTATCTCCCATTACATTGGAGGTTAGGGCTTCAACATATGAATAGGTGGAAGGCACAATTCAGTCCATAGCACCTCCTTAATTGTCAACAATCTGACAATGCTTCAGTCTTTTCTTATGTTTCATGACTTTACAGTTTTGAAGAATACTTGGTTATTTTGTACAGTGTACCTCTGTATGGATTTGTCTGATGTTTTCTCATGATTAATTCAAGTTTTCCATTTCTGGGAAGAATATCACCAAGCTGAATACCATATCATCAAACCTGGAAGTACATGGTTTTGATAAGTTTTATTACTGGTGATGCTAACTTGATCACTTGGTTAAAGTAGTGTCTGCCTGTTTTCCCCACTGTAGATTTATTATAATTTCCCCTTTTGTAATGAATAAGTATTTATTTTTGAGATGCATTGAGACTGTACAAATATCTTGTTTCTCCTTAAATTTTTCTTTCACTGATTTTAGCACTTATCTGTTCAGTAGATCATGCAGCAATTATTACTTCGGTGTTCTAATGGTGTATGTGTTCCTTGTACAGTTGTTAATTTGAATCCTTTTTTAAGGAGGAGTTTTCCCTTCTCATTTGCTTGTATATTCATTTATTTATTTTTATCAGTATGGACTAAACATGATTTACTTTATTTAGTGTGGGAAATACAGTCAAATACTACTGTTACTTATTTTGTTTCCCAAGTTGTTCTAGCTTTGGCTGTTGGGGGCTCTTTCGGGTTGACTCCTGTGCTTTTTGACATACCATTCTTCTTTTTTTTTTTTCAAACTTCCATACTTTCTGTCAACACAAAATGTTCCAGACTCAACTTGTAATTTTATCTGACCCCAATTTGGAATCAGCTACTTCTCCAAGGAATCCTGTTACTGTTGTCGGAAAATGATATTTAGAAACCAGGATCTGAATGGTAGGTGTGCTCATTGCTTGGTCCTTCAACAGGCAGTGCTTCTCGTCCCTCTTTAGGACACAGAGCTTGGAAATACATGTACATATATTAACCCAAGCATATATATATATACATATCCACATACTTATGTTTATCTATGTAAAACATGAGTTCATACTGATAACACTGACTCCAATCTATATTTGGAGTTTATATGCATATCTATATCTATTTCTATATCTATCAATACAGGACTTATTATAGCCTTCCTCCTTTCTTTATTTATAGATTCTTTCTTCAACAGTTAGAATCTGGCTCTCATATATTAACTTTTTTCTTCAACCCTGGTAAATATGTATTTGTAGAATTGGCAGTTCTTACTCCTGTGACAAACACATTTACCTAACAGAATATGTTTATGAACAATGCCCTTTGGTACCTTACAGCACACAGTCAAGTCACTCCTAAAATTACTTAGGTTGGCTCCTTTCTCTCTGCCCACTTCAGTGTGGTTATATGGTTGATTTGTGATACAGTTAGATCCATTTGTCTCCCTTCCACCTTGGGTTTTCCTCAACACCTTGGTGGATTTTAAAGACAACTTACATGTAGTAAAAATTCATTTTGTGGTGCTGAGTCCTTTGGCTTCTGACAAATTCCTACAGTGACATATCTACTTTTACTGTTACTTACGACGTGGTTACATTTCCACTAAAATTCCTTCAGGCTCCCCTTTCGTAGTCATCCCCTACATCCACCTCCACTCAAATCTCTGGCAATCTCAAATCTTTTTTTTCCTCTATAGTTTTACCTTTTCTAGAATGTCACATAAATATAATTTTGGAAAATTCCTGGCCATTATTTCTTCAGATATTTCTTTTTTTCCTCTCTCTTACTCATCTTACCCTTCTCTTCCTTGGATTACAATTACATATATATTAGACTATTTTATACCATTCAACAAATCCTAGATAGTCTGTTCTTTACCTCTTCTCTTCCTATTTTTCTTCAGTGTTTTAACTTGGGTAATTTCTAATGACCTATCTTCAAGTTCACTGTTTCTTTTCTTAGCTTTATTGAGTTTACAATGAACCCATCAAAGTCATTCTTTATTTCTAATACTTTTTAATTTCTAGCATGTCCATTTGATTCTTTCCTATAGCTTCCATTTTTCTACTGAAATTACATAACTGATCTTACAGATTTCCTACCTTTTCCACTAGAGCCTTTAATATATTATTTATAGCTACTTTTAATTGCACGTTAGAAACTTCCAAAATCTGTGTCATACAGAAATCTTGTTCTGATGATTACTTTGTCATTCAGAAGTAGTTTTTGTTGTTTGGGTGGTTGGTTGGTTTGTGAGAGTTTTATATATATGTTTCTGAAAGTCAGTCATCTTGTGCGGATCAGCAGAGACTGAGAGAAACAGTTTTTACTCCTGGAAGTGGGTGTGCTTGTCCTTCTTTGTCTTTAAATGCAGTCTGTTGAATTAGCTAGGAGTTGTGCTGTGTTTGAGAAGCATTGTTGCTATGTTTACCCTCAGTTCACCACAATCTTCAAATTCTTCTAATGATACCTAGTATTTAGACTGATAAGCTAGTTTGGCAAAGAGTTTTTTCCTTAACCTCTGTTCTACCCTCAGTTTTAGTTTCTGTATTCCTAGACAGAATCTCTTTTTATGCTCCTGTCCCTTATTCCACAGTTATTTGTCACCTAACACTGGGTAGCCTGAGGGTATGTGGCGGATTAGGTAGGCACCATGTCCATGAGTCTCGGGGGTGTGGTCTGCTCAGTTCTCTTGCTCCTCTCCAGGTGATTCCTCTTGAGACAGGCTGGGACCTACCATCTGGGACCCTTTGCTACAATGCTTGCACCTGGACAAATGTCTCCTGGAGCAGCAAAATACAAAGAAACTATAAGGGACCAAACATAACTGCATGTATGCACAGGTGGGGCAAATTACAGACAACAAGATACACAAAAAGCCCAACTGCCGCTCCTGAAGAACCGGGAACAAAAGCAGGGCGTCGGGAGCAAAAGCAGGGTACTGCACATGCCCCCTGCACACAGCACCACCAAAGGGGTGGGCAGACCCGTAGGTCACCCCTCCGGCCTGACCTCTGGACTTGCCCCTACAGTCATCCCATATAAGGATCCAGCTCCCCCCGCCTTGGGAGCGAGCAAACAAGGGAACTTATTACTTGTTCTTGCTCCCCCACTACTGCAGCGGGGGCCCCAATAAAGCCTTGCCTGAATTTCTTGTCTGGCTTCTGATCAATTCCTATTGATTAAGGAGGTCAAGAACCCTGGTCAGTAACACTCTGGCCGCATACATAATCCTTTCCTCCTCACAGGGGGCAGATTTCTACCCCCTCCTTCTTTTTCCTCTTCCCAGATGCAGTGGGTTTTCACCAGTGTCCTTAGAATGATTGTTTGTTGCCTGCCCCCCACAGATGAAAGCGCCAGAGGGAGATGGAGGAGGAGCTGTGTGCAGATTGTGCTCATTCCCTCTTCCAGGATTGTACCATCGGGAACATTTTCTTTTAAGTTTCTCCAGTCATTTTTTTTTGTGTGTGTGTGAGTGTCCAGTGCTGTTTGTGGAGAAAAACCCTATTAAGAGCTCAGATTCCTCAAGGTCTGTGGCCCCCAGGGGCTCACACTCTCTTGCCAATACACAGTGAGCTTCCACCGAATTCCCCAGCCTCCTCTAGAGGGACTCTTGCTATCAGCTGCTTGTCAGTATGCGTGTTATGTCTCCCTCGATTTTGGTGGCTGCCTCTCCATAGATTTTAGACCCAGTTAGCTGACAATAATCTCAGCTCAGCCTCAAGAAAATTCATGAATTTGCATTTGTTTCTTTGTAGGGGTGGAAGTGATGCTTTTTTCCAGCTCTCTAGATCCTAAAAGGAAACCAGAAGTCCTCCCAAACTCCATGCTCTCCACAGCCAAACTCCTTCCAACACACCGCTTTTAAGAGTTTTACTTCATTTTCTCTGAAGGATTCATATGCCATTCTTATTGCTTGTGATCTTAACTTGAGAAATGTTCTCAGGGAATTATTTTTCTATGTGAGAAGATTTTTTTTTTTCCAAATAGAATATAGGTAAGGATTAGGGGTAGATAGATAGATATTTAAAGAATACACATTCAGTTGAATCTATGCATAAAACTGGAAAGGGGAGCAGAAGTAGTGCTCACCTTTATCAACTGTCAGTTTAATATCTTTGCCAAGTAATGCACTGAATGAACATTTTCAGTGAAAGACAAGGTACTTGACTCTTTTTCCTGATTTTGCTGATGTGTGATCTACAGGATGCACTTTCATCTTCACACAGTTTTAATGTGATTTTCACAAAGTATTAGATCAGCCTCTTTGTGCAATTAGAAAACACCTAAGATCTTCCAATCAATCAAAGCACTTGATGGCTCTTTATCGTAAGAGAGGAAAAAGATGTAACTTCATGGTCCATTGCTAATGGGTTGTTCCACTGTTGTGGTTAATAGCATGAGTTTCTTCTACATCTAAGGTCTCTGAATTAAATAGATTAAAAGATTAGTGGGAGCCCAGTGATGTATTAGTGTGTGTGCAACCAATTGTGGTCTGTTTTTAACTTAGTTTTATCACAGTCTGAGTTTGTATTAGAAAACTTTTTGACTTGGTGTGGGGAGGTCAGTCTTCAATCACATTGTTTACGGCACAACAAAATTATTTCATAAGATAAAAAGTTTCCTCTGGTGCCTTTGATATCCCGAATTAGCTGTCAACAGCAGCACAAATTAGTTGAAACAAACATACAAATAAACAAGCATTATTTGTAGAGATTGGAGTTTTAAATTCTAGTCCAATATGTATTCCCAGTGAACTGTCTCGGGTCAAGTTACTAGATATTTCCTACTTAGTGTTCACATTATTTATTAAAGGTACCAAAATGCATTACCCCATTGGTCATTACCTCTAGGAACCTGCTATAATGTAAAAGATTCTAGGCTGTAAGGCCTTTTGCTAGTCAAAAGCTGAGGGAATTTGTTTGCTACATGGAAGACTATGTTTCTTGGGAGACAGATAATGTTCTTGTCCATACCTGACACAGAGTGAGAGAACTTCACAAAGACTTTTATAAGTTTTCAACTTATAATAAAGTCCCATTGGTTTTTCATCCCTCTACAATAATTAGAATGACATAATTGTGTGTGAATGTTAAAAGATATTAGTAGGTGACTTGCTTTTACAGGTTTTTCCTGGGAAGTTTGATATTCCATAGAGGCATGGTCAGATTCTTTGGCACCCCAGGCCACAAAGATCCATTTTTAATCTTTCTCAATCTACAGTAAATTAGCTCTAAGTGAAAGTTAATATACAAAAGCCATTATGCAGATATATCCATTAAAAGTCATGTTTCTTTACAGGCCAATGGGGAGGGGTAAGTCCAAATTGCCTGATCTTACAGTTCTGCCTATAATTAATGTCAAGACTCTTATTTCAATTCGTAACTCAAAATCTCAATGTCTGAAATTCTGTGCTAGTACAATTCTTTTCTTACCATGATATTTACAGAGCAACTATTGTGTGCAAACCCCTATATTTATAGGACTTGTGCTTGCCATATTCCAATCATCGTCATCCTTGGCTATAGAGATGTAATTTGTCCAAGTAATTCTGAAAAGCCTCCTTGTTGCATAATAGTCCTGAAGAAGTAAACTTCAGACAGTTTTGTGGATCTATGAAATTTTAGGCATTTTTAATTTAAAGTGCCTCAAGGGGTCTTTTGACTCAGGACTTTAGGAAAAGAATGAAAAGGATCTGAGAACGCAAAAGAATTGTAAGAAAAATGACACATAAACTTACTTAACTGGTAACTTGTTACATAATCATATTAATTTATGGCGTATATGTGACAAACAGGTTTGATTCATTTAGTCAACAGTTCTGCCTTTCAAAATAATAGCTAGTCTTCAGACATGGGTAGTATATAGAATTAGTTACTTGGTTGACCTGAATCATGGACTCCTGCTTTCCTGTTGCTTCTCTTTTCTATTTCAACTGCTATCCTTTTTTGAGACCCTAAATTACTCTTGTTTGGACCATTGTGATAATCACCCAATTGGTCTTCTTAGAGTTAATGGTACAAGATACCACAATGCTGCTTAAGTTGACTTTTATAAAATAAAAACTTTCTCATGTTATTTATCTACTTTATATTCTTTACTGGTTTTCCATTACCTCTTGGATAAATTCCAAATTGTTTTCTGTAATACCTTGGCTTATTAATTTATTTTTAATAAAGTAGGCATTTATTTTGTTTAGGCAGTTCCCTAGATTCAGGGGCATAGAGCAAACAAAGCATAAATCAGAACCGTATTCATGCCTCTAGACTTCCTGTTCTTACAGTCTACCTTCTATTCATGCTGAAATCTCTGCTCTTCCTAGAAAGCAACATAATCTGCCAAGTATCTGTGATCACAAAATTCTTTTAGCACAAAGTATAAGAGAACACACGAAGCCTGATGATATGTGTTGGATAAATGACTGAACTCATCTTCTGAGTACTTATTATATGCCAGTCTCTGTATAAGGTGCTGGGGATACAACTGTGAAGAAAATCAAAGTTCCTGCCCTCATGGAGCTTACACTCTATAGTGTTCAAAGTATACAGAGGCAAGTTTGCAAATTTGCACAACAGACGTTTTGCTACTGCTATTTCAGTATTTGTGAACTGCCCTGTGATCATCCCTAGAAATATTTATGTTTTCATGACTTTATCTGGGATTGTTTTTATTTATTCTTTATATTCTGCTATATTTGTGACCTGCCTTTGGTCATTTTCTCAGTAGGAAGCCTCTTGGTCCTTTATAAGCAGGACAACTACTTATTGCCTTGTATATTGTACACTTCACATTCACAGAGATGTGTGTCATGACTGGCACTCTAAAGTTGGACAAGTCAACATCCAAACTCACTAACTTAGCAGTCTATCAGAAACACTGGAGGAGCTTAAAATTACACATTCTGAGGCTCCATCTCTTAAGAATCTGATTTGCTATGTCTGGAATGAATCCCTATATGTGATGTGTCTTAAAGCCATCTCCTTCTCCTCTCTATCTCCTCCATCCCTTCACTCCTCTAATCCCCCATCTTATGATTTTGACTGTCTCTCATGTCTGAAAATCACTACTTCAAGCCACTGATGATGGGGACTCCCTTTAAAACTGCTGTAGCAATTCTGACTGTACTGTGTAATGCTCACTCTATTTCAAGCTTAAACTTTCTCTAATGTGAATTTAAATTAAGCTTACTCTTTATCCAATTGACTCAAGATAGAATACTCAGAATTGTCTTTAACACATTTTTATGTCCCAGTCTCCATATTTAGTCATCAAGCCATTGGATTTGGCCACTATTGTGAATTTCAAATTTCTCCTTTCATCTCATTTCTCACAGCCACTGCCCTGGTTAATTCTGAATCATGCCTCTCCAGAACTCTTCCAATTACCTCTTAGCAGCTCTCTCTGCTCCACTCTCTTGGCCCCTTTAATCCAGTTCCTACACTTCCTCATGAGTGACTTAACTGAAAAACAGAACCCAATCACCACTCTCAAGCTTAAAAATATATGAATTGGCTCCCCATTGTCCATAGCATTAAGTCTAAACTTTCTGACGTGAAAGTTAAAGTCAGTCTCAATCCACTTGAATCTTTCTATTACGTCTCTAAATATTATGTTTACCCTGTCTTTTGTCCACTGCCAGCTACTAAACACATTATGCATTCCCCTCATTCCTTGTTTATGTTACTTCCTCTGCCTGAATGCCACCTTCTGTCTTACTTTTTTTTTTTCCCCATCCATCAAGGGACAATTAAAATGTTATTTACGGGCTTCCCTGGTGGCGCAGTGCTTGAGAGTTCGCCTGCCGATGCAGGAGACGCGGGTTCGTGCCCCGTTTCGGGAAGATCCCACATGCCGCGGAGCGGCTGGGCCCGTGAGCCATGGCCGCTGAGCCTGCGCGTCCGGAGCCTGTGCTCCGCAAATGGGAGAGGCCACAACAGTGAGAGGCCCGCATAACGCAAGGAAAAAAAAAAAAAAAAAAAAAAATGTTATTTACACTTTTCTGCTCCAGTGTCCTTTTTCTTGGATTTTTTTTTTTCTTGGTAGAATCATGTAGAATTTGATGGCATGGGCGAATGCTCTTATATTAAGTGTTAAAATGAAGATGTTTACAAAGCTATAGTTACTATACAGATCTAATTTTGTAGCAGTTTTACACACACACACACAATGTGATGGATTGTGTTATATTTGACTCAGTTGGGAAGTATATGATTCCAGTTTAGTGTTTGATAAAAAAGGAACTTAAATAAATTTAGAAGACAGAGTAAAATAGCAGTCATTCCTCTCTGAAATTCTGCCATGATGGACGGGTACAGGTTCCTTGGCAATTTCCTGCTTTGCCTTACTCTCCTCTGCTTTTTGTCCAGCTCCTCCAAAACAGGACACTTGTTTGTGAACCCATAGAAGCAGGAGCTATACAGACACACCCAATAGCCCTCTCCACAAGCTCCCACATTGCTGTCCCACTTCAGGAGCTGATCAGTTTATTGCTTGATGACCTCTTCTCTGAACCTGTAACCGCCCATGCTAGACCTTTAATTACACAACTTCTTCCTCGCTGTCCCAGCACACTCATATTGATCTGTTTCCACAAGTGAGCCTGACTGCCGCATACATGGGGAGAGATAGAGCAAGTGGGCAGTGGGTGAGGGGTGGGAGATGCAGCAGTAAAGAATAAATATACCAAAATATTAAATGTACATCTCTCAGAAAAAGCCAACAGACACATCATCTCAGGTAATTATGTGACCTAGGTTTATCTGATCTTGTGATTCATGGGACTTCTGTTTCCCATTAGAGAGCCTTTGTGTCTGATTGCCTGTTTTTGATTACCTAAAGGAGAATACTTCCACCAGAGGACCACCCACTGAACTGGGAGTTTATTCTGCTTTTTGGCCATTTGGGGCTCCTCAGAGACAGCACAGACAGGCAGCAAAGGAGATTACCTTGGGTTGAGGTGACTGATTGTGATCATCAAGGAATTAAGATTGTTGCTGTACAATGAGAGCAGGGAAAAGAAGTAAGACGGGAGCCAAGGTGATTCTCAGAGTGCCTTTTTCTGCCACACTAACTTTATACAGTCAAGACTGTTCAGTGTTGAGTCATTCATCAGGAAAAAGACCCCAAGCAACTGAGATGCTAGCTGAAGGGAAGGGAACAGATACATGGAAACGAATGTGGTAGATCAAGTCATAAATAAATAGAGGCTTAAGACCAGTTGCAGAAATAACAATTTTAGCTGCTACCCACTTTCATTTTATTTCCAGCTGATTTTCTCCTCTTAAATTTTCCACAATTTTATGTTGGGTGTGTTAATTGTGATTATCCCTACAGTTGAGCCAACCAGTAGCTTACAAAATATTGAGATAAATCGTAAAACCCAAAGAGAAATGGGCATCCAGTCCAGAGCTTCTGAGCATCATGTTGTACAAATGAATTGATTTGGCATTTCATCTCTTTGGAGATAGCATGTATGTATTACTCTCAGTTGTGCGTAAAGACAGCCTCATTATGTGATAGTGGAATTTATTTTCCTGAAGTCTGACTATGGGTATAAGGGTATACATATGTTTTGGGGAAATAGAAAGAATCAATTGTGGAGTATATTTGTCATTCTTTCAGTGTCCCTTTAACTTCAACTCCCGTCTTAAGATAATTTGAGATTAATTTGTCATCATGTGCATCTGTGAAAACCAACGAAGGGAGGTCTTTTCTTTCCATAAATCCTGGTCACACAAATCTGATTTTACCAGAAGGATGCTTCTACCAATGATTTTTGAAACTTAACTGAGTGACAGACATGCTTAAGAAGTTTAAAGTTTCTTTTCACTAGCCTGGCCATAATGGCTATACCCAGAGTCCAGCAGCAGTGGTGTCCACAGACCCTGTGATGATGGCACCAGAAGCTGGGTCGCATCCAAACTCTTCCTACTGCTGGCACTAGCTGTGGCTTCTGTTTCCCACTATTCGTGGTTTTCTGCTTACATTTCAAGGATTCAGTATTTAGTGTTCCCAAACATTTTGTGTGATATCTGCCACTTTCGAATAAGTTGTTTTTCTGTTTATGTTACCCAAAGTCACTCTCTGCTTCTTGCAGCAAAGAGCCTTGTACTACTTATAATGTGTTTGCAATCCTTCTTGTGTATGTGTGTGTGTTTACTTCTTTCTGAGGTGCATCCTGTGAAAACTTTGCCAATGATTATCTATGAGTAGTAAAATATTTCAAACTTTGTATTTTTGAAGTATTATTATTAGTCAAAAACATGCATCATCTGTCCAACAGTGTTTATTGTGTACCTATTACACAATTGGCAGTGAGAAAAACACACACACGTGAATAAGATTTAGTCTTTGTTCTTGATGTTTTTATTATACTAAAAAATTTACTAATTATCAAATGACATAAAGGTAATTGACATATTTGAGAAAATCAAATACAGTTTTGGTTCAACTTTTCAGCTCTGTGCTTTTAGGGCGACATCAGTATTTTTTAAAAATATTTTTAAATAAGAATTTAAGTTTTAAATCCTACCATCTGTTAAAATATGTATGAATACACATGCACATTACATATAGCATTAGGCAAAATGTGTAGCCTCTGAATTTAAGAAACACAGTATATGTATTTTCAGAAAATGAACCACTAGAAGATTACTAAGTATAATATGAGGCAGATAAGTACACGCAGCAGATGACAGAGAACACAATAGTGGGATACAAGGGATGTTGAAATATTGGTAAAAGCTTTTTCATCAGAGCTCAGCAAGGGCAAAGTAAGGTTTGGAGAGGGTCCTTGAAGCCTGGATGGGATTTTGGTGAACAGAATAGTGGAGAAGGTAATAACAGAAATAGGAATGTGTAAAACAAAGCACTGCAGATTATTACCCATTATGGACACAATATGAAATTCAGAAGAATTATACTTTTTCTCCTCCTTCCTCACAATAAGTGATTATGAATTGTTTTGAAGGTAGTGGGAGTTTCAATAATTATTTTTAATAAATAATAATAGTGAGTGACTATTGTGTACTTACCGTGGAATTGATACTATGCAGAATGCCTATACTTAAAAAAAATTATTCTTGTACCTCCATTATCTAGGAATTAGTATAGTTAATTACATTTTATAGATGGGAAACTGCGGATGGAAACAGGAAGTTACTTGCTTAGAGCGGCACGTTGGTAGGTGGCAAAGCTGGACTTGGTTCCTCTCAGTCCAGCCTCTGAGCCGTTACCACCATCCCAGGACGCTTCTTTTTAGTCTCCCTCTGGGCCTATATTCAGTCAAGATTCCCTTTTTAAGAAGACAATATCCTTCCCACAGATACTAAATAACCTTTATAATCGTGTAGCCAGTATGCTTTCATCATTGTTTAATGCAGAAGTATTTCTAAATAACAAGAGGCTCTCATCAAAGTAAGACTGTTCTCTAAATTAAATGTTTACAGTTTTAATAGGGGGGACAAAAACACTTTATAGGATAGAAGAGAAATATTTCAGCTTTTCTCTTTAAAAAATAAAGTCTCAGTATACAGATACAATTTTGTTTAGGTTTCCCTTAATGTAATCTTTAAAGAATAGTCTCAGCATCCTTCATACATTTGTGACCTGTTGATGAAAATGTAGTTCCCAGCTGTTTCCCTCACCATGTCCTCTTCTGAGATCTTTAATTGCTTTTCTAATCCACTGATACTTAAATTTCTCTCCCCTCATTGGCAGCAGATAGTAGACTAAAATTCTTCAGGTAGAAACCTGTTTTTACTTGTCTCATTCACCTGTGTTGAGGACATTGAGACTTTTAGTCCTGCTGCAGAGACGGCTGGTGGGTGTTTCAGTGACTCTAGTCCTGGGCAGATGACACATCCTCTGGCAGAGAGGCCAGGCCCTGGGCCCTGTGAAGGAAGACACAAGCAAACATACAAACTTAAGTCGTTTGAAGGAAAACTGGTTTGCTGAGCAAAGAACTGTGTCAAATGAGGTAGCAGTTGAAAACACTTAGAGCAGGAGCCTACCTGACCTAAAGTGAGAAAGAGGGTGTAGCCCACAGGGAAATGGAATATCACAATCTCAGAAAGAAATCTGACCATGTCTTTTACTTCTTTGTATTTAAACATCATCAATATTTAATCAATCAGAGGAGTATGTGTGCTTCAAGATGATGAGACCCTACCCGGGCTTACAGCCTTGACAGAAAGCATTGCTCTGACTTTGAAGTTTGGGACGTGGAAAGCAGACAGTCACCTCTTTCTGAATGCTCAAAGCATTTTCTTCCTAAAGGTAAATGCATCAGGTACATGGAGACAGAGTTTCTTAAAAATGAAGTTAGAACAAGAGACAACAAGAGGTTTCTTCTTTTGATTTTTCTTTCTAATTTTTATTCCTATTTTTGACCTTTGTCCTTTACTTTTTACTAAGTCTTAGTAAGAACAACTGCTTGGGAGCTAAAATTGAAATTGCACTGGTAAATTCACTGGGACCTTCAGGCTTGACAGACATATTGCTGTTTGGTGACATTAGCTTTGGGCTTACGTCTATGTTCCCTTTCATGCATTTGTGGAAAGACCCAATTTTCTGAGAATTTCCCTTGAAAAATTCTTTTCTGTCCCTCCTACTCTTTTGCCCCATCCCCAAGTAGAAACATGCAACTTCACTAAGATCTGTTCTTGGCCATGACAATTATTTTTGAAATATATTGCCAATCGTAAGTATTGGCAGAGGTTTACTTTAGCATTGGAACTGACTCTGGCTGCTCTCAAGTGTAAGTCTGATTATTTTCAGCCATTAAAAAAAATTCTTCTAGATAAGGGCAGATTCTCTTTCAAATCCTACCTGCTGTGCAAGTATGGCAAAGGATTGAATGGATGGGAATGCACTGAAGTGGCCCAAATTCATCCTTTGACCTCTGAGCTCTACTGGAGAAAACTAATGAGACTGAATGAGTTGAGGAATTATTTCTTGAACAATTTTTCACAAATGGTGTATAGCAAATCTGGATGTTTTCTTTTCAATACATACTTTTGTTGGGCGAGTGGGCAAGTGAGGACAGACCAGAGAACTTTTCTGCTTTAAAAAATAAAAAGCATGTTATAGAAACAACCATATGGGCAACATAGTACAGTGGGAAGCATCTTTAACTCAAAGTTTGAAGATATAAGCTAAAATCTTAGAACACTGTGTGTACCACTTAGAAGACATGTGTCAGCTTTTTCTCGGTTTCGGTTTCCTCCTTTTGCCCTAATTGGGTATAAGCATCTATCAGTGGTGTTGAGCCATTCTGTCCAATCTCTCTCCCTCCACAAAGTAATTTTCCTGAAAAGAGAAGTGATTTATTCATTCAGAAAGGAATGAACAGAAGTGAGTGAGGTGCCTGCTTTATTCTAATGAATTTAAAATTGAGTCAAGCAGGGATTACATGCACATATGAAGTTTGTAAAAACAGTCATACAGTGTTTGCCTGAATTCCATAATGAGGAAATTTATAAGGTAGATTTTTAGGAAAGAGGGAGAGAATTTTGGACTCAATGGACAATGTTAGACTTTATGGAAAAATAAGACTTATTCTGTGCTTTGCGTTCTTTGTAGAGTTTCCTGAGGTTAGTGAAGAGGCCATTGTGACATGGTGGAAATTGCGCTGACATTGAGGCAAAAACTGATTTGAAAGTAGCTCTGCCACGTACTAGCTATATGGAAAAATCATTTAAACCTCTTTGATATTCCACTCCTCCATTTATTAAATGAGGTGACGACTACTACCTCACAGGCTAATTGAGAGTATTCAACAAGATGACGCCTAGGAAAGAGACCAGTGAAGTGCCTGGCTCATATCAGGTGCTCACTCAACCCTTGACTCAGTTCAAGAGGAGGCAAGATAGAGGAGAAAAGACATGGCGGTGGTGACAAATATGCCATGCTCAGAGAAGAGTGCAGAAGCCAGGCTGGCTAAAGGCGAAACGTCAGCCCCTTCAGGCAGGGAACTGTGGTGAGCAGAAGGCCACTCTGACCTGCCTAAGCCGATGCTCACATCTTCATGGAGTGGCCAGTGGAGTCTGGGATTTAGATTTCCTAAAACTTTGTATCCTCAATTTTTTATCTGTTGAATTTACTTGGACTGGTTTTGGTGATGCCTACACAATGCCAGATGAATCTTTTAAATCAATTTTTAATTGAGAGAGATGGGAAAAATACAAATGGTAGTTGATTATGGATTGTTGAATGTATGGTCGAGTTCAGTAAAAGTGCCTGATATATTAAAGATATATATTGGGGCAGTATACATTTATTTTTATTCTGAGATCACATATTAATTAGCTTTTGCTAAGTCATGCTGTGGTAACAAACAGCCCCTAAATCTCCGGATTTACATCAGTATTTATTTCCTACTCACATGTACCTGCTGCTGGTTGACTTCAGTTCACTTGTGTTCTAATTTCAGGACCCAGGTTGAAGAAACAGTTTGGGGGAAATGGGCAAAGAGCTAAGGTCATAGCACATGACTGCTTTTAATGTTGTGCTAATAGAGGTGTTCGGCACATCTGCTTACATTGCATCAGCCGAAGCAAGTCCCATTGCGCAGGACCTATACTCCTGCCCTAGGGAGGCACCTCAAGTTACGTTATCAATGGAGAGTGAAGTATGATTCCCCTACAGATGGGAAATGAACAATCAGGAGCAAAAATACAGTAATACAATCTAGACAGACCATAAATTCCTGAATTAAAGTTTTCTAAGAATTAACATGTGATAATTTGCCCCCATTCTCTAATGGAAAATATAGCCGAAAGATAACATGTCATTTTCACCTGGCTACGGCCACCTCTCTTTCACAGGTGTGCAAAATTATAAATTACCCTTCTTACCTGCTTGCTCTTCTATGGGGCACTTCAGAGGTTACTGTCCATTCCTAGACCATCTCTTCATAACTAAGTGGCAGGTCTGTGCTCATTCACTGAGATTGCACTCTTGAATGTGTGTATTATTGTTCCGAGACTTGAGTGGGCTTCACAGAATCCAGATTTATTGGTAAGATTCTAGATGCTTCTCCTAATATACATTAAAAGGCATTGTGGCATGCATTGGAGTGACCTTGCATTTAAAGAATTTCCTCAGGGCTTCCCTGGTGGCGCAGTGGTTGCGAGTCCGCCTGCCGATGCAGGGGACACGGGTTCGCACCCCGGTCCGGGAGGATCCCACATGCCGCGGAGCGGCTGGGCCCGTGAGCCATGGCCGCTGAGCCTGCGCATCCGGAGCCTGTGCTCCGCAACGGGAG
>NW_006780574.1:1741462-1747083 GCF_000442215.2 Lipotes vexillifer
CCGCGTACTGAAAAAAAAAAAAAAAAAAAAAGTTAATAAAGAATTTCCTCAAATAAGAATGCAAACTAGTAATGGATAAATCAGTCAGTGTCTAGGGTCTTTAGAAAGTCTGACTATCATTACTGCTTGAGCAATGAGTGAGCTGGGTTTGCTTTTATTTTCATGTATCCTTTCAAACAGTTTCCATCTGTGGCTAATGTTATAAAGCCAGTGTCTGAGACATCTTTGTTTTTATTGTGGCAATATATCTAAGCCTTCTCTTTATCTTAAGTAATCCGGTCCCTCTGAAAGATGATGCCGGGACTCTGAAAGAAAAAAAATCTGATAAGATAACGGCTTACAGTGACATCTGTATAATTGCCCCCATCAGAACTCACTTCCAGCTGTCGATGTGGGAGCTTCAGTGCTGTAGCTAGGAAACAGGGAAGGCAAATAACTGCCTCTCTTTGGCTCCAATCTTCTGAACTATTCGTGCTTAAAGGAAAACATTTCATCCAGGAATCCTGTACTTGCAGTCACACATAGATTTGCCCCCCAAAGATCCCAATTTTCTTTGAAGGATAATTAGAGGGACTTGTCATTAGAGACCAATTGTCCCCTTTTAGACTCAACAAGAAAGTTTCTTCATAATCAGTAAAGTTCCCCAATTTTTTTCCTCCAATTCATGTATGATACAGGTCCTCCAACACTCTACTTTGACTGAATTGTTAATCTCTAAAGTCAGTCGGGTTCACACCAACTGACTTTAGAGATTGGCAGCTGACATGTCCCCCACTGCAGCCAGCAGGGGTTTTCTGCATTTAGCAGGACTTGTCTAGAAGCTCTTGCCATGAATTCCCATCAGGAGATCTGAGGCAGCCTTTTCCCCTCCCTTTCTCCAATCTACGCTCTCTCTGTTCTTTCACATCAGGGACCTGAAGACTTTACAGGTATCAGGAGTCTGCCTCAGTGCTTTAACGTTAGCCTAGAAAGACCCATCCATGTATTATATGGGTGATGGCCAATAAGGAGTAAAATTTCAATATCTTTTTTAGTATCTACCCAGAACTGTTTCTGATATTCTACCTAGTTCATTCTGATTCTGTTCTGTGAAAAGCTTGACTTTATTCCCAAATTTTGTTTATCTTGCTGTTCCCTGAATATCCTTCATTTCCATGGCTTTTGCAGGAATCTAGGTCTGCTTACCCTGGCTCTTCCTTCTCCTTGGTGGGAGAGCTCTCACATCTGTTCTAGAATCTGATATACAAAGCCTAGTATGGTGGCCTGATTGGGTTGACTGAGAGATAGGACCATACTCCCCTTAAAAAGTTGAAGTCCTGGGCTTCTCTGGTGGTACAGTGGTTAAGAGTCTGCCTGCCAATGCAGGGGACACGGGTTTGAGCCCTGGTCCGGAAAGATCCCACATGCTGCGGAGCAACTAAGCCCATGCGCCACAACTACTGGGCCTGTGCTCCAGAGCCCATGAGCCACAACTGCTGAGCCTACGTGCTACAACTACTGAAGCCTGTGCACCTAGAGCCCATGCTCCGCAACAAGAGAAGCCATCGGCTCGATGCAACTAGAGAAAGCCCACACACAGCAATGAAGACCCAATGCAGCCAAAGATAAATAAATAAAATAAATAAATTTATTTTTTAAAAAATGTTGAAGTCCTAAAGAAAAGTCAACCTCATTTGCTTCCACTCAGATGATCTTCATTCTGTCACACTAAGTTCAGTCAAGTAGTGAATTACTAGGGGAAGCCTGCAACTTCTGTAAGTGAGTTAGACTAATTTAGCTTTAAGGATTTTTTTACTACACTTTTGAAAAATACAATATTGGTTGGGGGGTGGTCATATAACTTGGCCAGGCAAAGAATGTATCAGGTAACTTTGTTTTGTGCCTGTATGATATGTTTTCCACTGTGACGTGAGATCCCAGAGGACCAGGACTCTGTCTTAGTCATGTTTGCATCCACAATCTATAGAATATTGCCTGGACCTCGTGAGTGCTCAATAAATATCTGCAGTATGAATCATGAATAAATGCAAAAGGAGTACATTATTATACAGTACTATAATGCTATTAAGAGCTCTCATTTACTAAGTTAAGAAACTGAAAACGGTGCAAGAGGCCTGAAATTCATTATTGCTCATTGCATTGAATATTCTTAACCACCCTATAAATGAGAACTATTTTATCCTCATTTTGTCATTGATAAAAATTTAGGTTATAAGATTTTTAACTGGCTTGAACTTAGTATAGGGCCTCACATATTGTTGGTATTGAGCTAAGTAAATATTTCTAGAAGGAGGGGAAGGAAAGAAGGAAGGGAGGGAGGGAGGGAGGGAGGAAGGAAAACTATAAAATCAGAAATCAGTGACGGCTGTCTTGGTCTCCAGCAACGTCCCTTCCAGTCTTTTTTCCCTCTTTAAGGCCAACTTCATCTGCTTCCCTCTGACTTCTTCAAAATTCCCCTCTTAAAGGAATATATTAGTAGTACTGACACACAATGTGAATTTAAGTCATTGAGTTACATCTTTGCGGTTTGTAAGCATTGAAACCGTATCTACATCTGTGGAATTCAAGGCATCAGCAAGAAGGTGGATGGATTTTTATGCAGTGAGCACCTTTCTATATGTCACTGCAGATATCACATTTACAGAGTCACATTCTCTGCTAACGTGTAAACCTAAACTCGGTTGAGACAATACCATCAAAAGCAGAGGATCATGGCCCATCAGTTCTGATTTGGCCGTTAGTTGATATTCACTCCTCATATTTGCTTTTAGTCTGACAAGGCTCAACTACCTGAGAATATACTATACAGGAAAAACTATAGTCATCTCCTAGAGATAACGACTCTTTGTATGTAAATTTCCTTCAAATTTTTATATGTGTTTGTAAGATTATACAGTAAAATTGAGGTTATGATAAATAAATAAATATTTAATTTTTACTCATTTTAATGACTAAATATTTAATAATGTGAATATGTATTAATGTATTTAACTGGTTCTCAATGGATATTCACTTAAATTATTTTCACAATTTTGCTCATAAGTAACACTAAAATGAACATCCTCATTGATAAATATGTACACATGTGCCTGATTATTTCCTTGACATAAGTTCCTAGACATAATTCTCTGGACTCTTTATATAACACCTGTTATAAATCTAAAATTATTTCAAAATAAGAAGTTAAATAATACTGTGTCAAGTTCCATGTATGTGTGTATGCACACATACACATTAGGTGTTTTCTTACACTTTTCTAACCATTTCTTCCAGTGAATGTACTTAATGTCCTTCAGTAGCACTTCTGAAAGAATCAAATGAGTAATGCTGCATTTAGCTCATAAGAAATATTCAGAAATACTTGAAGAATGATGAATGAAAGAATATATAAATAAGAGACTTTTGTTCACAATAACATGGTCAAGAATTTATACCACCTTGTGTTTCTTCTCTCTCTACACCACCCTCTACATCTACCTCCATTTGGATGCATGCCTCTTTTTTTTCACATGAATAGCATATATATAAGACCAATAACTTGAGGTTATGTTTTCTCTCTGCTTGCAACCCAACTCCCTGAATAGCTCCACTAATGGAAAATTAGTTACACAAAATTACTGCACCTGAGGTCACACATTGAAGCTCTTTGACTCCTCTGTTGGGACAAAATCTGGTGTCATTATGTTAGAAATTCTCTGTTCTGCATAGAGTTCCTATCTGAGAATTTCTTATGTTCGTTTTATATTAAAGAGGCTTTTTAATAGGACCTCTGACCTACTCTATAGAAGAAAAATGTATATTATCACAACCTTTATGATACCTTTAAAAGCTCTTTGGGACTCCAACATGTGAGTAGCCTGCAAAACATTTAGAATTCTTTCTTACAGTGTCAGATGAAAAAACTAAGTAGTGGCTCTAGAAGCCAAAGGACAAAGCCTCATGATTTCAGAATATGTCTCATTGGCCCTTGAATTGAAGCCCTTAAACTCTGAGAAATATTTCATTTTTTGTCCTTGGTACTCTCTGAATTTGATCTGTCAAACCTGCAGCCATCATGCAACTATCTTTCCTTCTTTCTTTTGCCTTTTGTTATTAAGGGATTATTTACATATTCATTGAAGGAAGTACAATGAAAAGTGACTCCTTACCCTGATAAAGAATAGGATATATACCCATTTCTCTTCCTCTTCTTGCCGTTTTAGATGAGAATCAGGGTTTCAGATGCTCTACTGTCAGCAACAATAAGTTGCTGACATGTATTTAATTCATTCTGTGAAGAAAATGTTCTTGCAGTATCAAAGCAACTTCCTTCATTTCTGATGAGTATCAGGCAGCAGAATAAATCCATATATGACTCTAACAGTTAGATGAATTAAGATGCCAATATGCCAAGAAATCAAGAGATAACCTTCACAGAGATATACTGTGACGTATTTGAAGAGATTTTTCTCCCTAGATTATAATTTTTTGTTAAATATGAGCACCTATTTTCTCCCCCAGGAATGAAGAAAGGAGCAAAATGTTACCCTCCTCTAGGTGAGGTTAATAGTCTCAGAATGATACTGTGTAAGAAATCTAACTAAGACACTTGTCTGTTTTTCTTACTGGTATGACACCTCCTTCCAATTTTTAAGGGTGGATCACTTGACTAAGAAGAAGTCCTGAACTCTAGTCCTAGTTGATCTATAATTCACTGGATGTGACTTGGGAAAAGTTACTTAAATTCTTTCAACCTTGATTTTCAAATGTTGAAGTTAGCATAAACAATTTTTAAGGTTTATTTTGATGCAATAGTATATTCAGTAGATAACCTATTGTTGTCCCTGCCCAGAATTCATCCATTCTTCTTCTGATCACTTTATGCAATTTTCCACTGGAGAACTACCCCTCATTTTACTTTTACCATGTTCTGCTAGGGTTGTTCATTCTACCCCTTGCTTCAGAAGCAGACCTTTGACTATTTGAGCAGCATATTCTATTTACACAGATGGTTGAGTGATTGGTACAAGATGCAACCACAGTAAATGAGAAACAGTGTAGTGGTGGCTGGGAATTCTGGGCAGGATTTCCTTGCCTTTTCCATGGGACTTAAGGCTGAGAATTTGTAAATTCAATAGCAATCTTTAGACCATAGTAGGGTGAGGCTAGAGTTTCCAGGGCTACTGCATGAAACCAGAAAATGACCCCAACTAAATAGGAGACTCAAGAGAGATCAAACAATTCCTGACAGAATCATTTGAGTTGCTGTGTCCAGTCATGACTGAAGATAGACTAGCTTGGAAAATCTCAGTTATGTAGGCAAACAAGTGTTTTGTTTTGTTTTGTTACTCTGAATTCAGGGTATCTGTTAGGATGTATTTGGATGCAAGAAAAAAATATGACTGCAAAGGGCTTAAATAATACATATACTCTATCAGCTCACATAGCTGAAAAGTACAAAGGAAGGAAGAGCTTTAGGTTTGTTTCACTTAGGTATTCAGTGATGCCGTCAAGACCCATTTCCTTTCGATTTCTCTTAACTGATTTCCATAATAACTGCACCGTATAAAGACTGGCTTTCTCATAGTAGTAAGGTGGCCAGTTGCAATCTGATTTACATGTGTCCTTGTCTAAGGAAAGAG
>NW_006780574.1:1747093-1805589 GCF_000442215.2 Lipotes vexillifer
AGTGATCCTACTTTGTAGTAAGAAAAGCATTTTTTTAATAAAATGTCACCTTTATGTCCCATTGGCCAAGTTTTGTGCAATGCTCATTCTTACACCTCCCCTGTGGTGAGAGGAATGCCAATACTGATGGACTTAGAAATAGATCCCCTTAAGCAGTAACTATGGCCTTGGGTTTAAACAAATCTGAGCTCACCCACCCAGATGTTGGAGTAGATCAATCTATCCTCATTCCATGGGGGATACCTAGTCGGGGAGGGGTGACAGAGATGTTGGGGAGATAACCACAGGGTCCTCTACAGCAAGGTGGGTATGAGTGTTCTGTTGCTTGCAGTTTCCAGGACACTTATTTGAAAGTCGTAAGGCAAATCTGGGGGAGAAACTGGAAGCTTGCTCTCTTTTCTTATTCCCTTTCCTGTGACATAAAGCTTCAGGAAACCCAGATAATATAGATGAGACAAAGTAGGAGGAGTCTATACAGAAAGATGCTTTCTGGAATGTGGAATGGAAGCAAAGTAAGAAAGGAAAAGTTCCTGGAATCCAAAAGCTGAGGTCACTCCTTGGATCTTCTCCCTACTTTGTCCCTTGTAACAACCAGGATCCTCTGATAGATCCTGGAAGATTGTCAGGATTTCAAGAGGTAGTCTCAAATCCTAGCAAGATTTTAAAGTAAATGCTTTGTTTTTAATTTTTATTTTATATTGGAGTATAGTTAATTAACAATGTAGTATTAGTTTCAGGTGTACAACAGAGTGATTCAGTTACACATATACATGTATCTATTATTTTTCAATTTTTTTTTCCCATTTAGGTTATTACGGAGTATTGAGTTTCCTGTGCTATACACTAGTTCCTTTTTGGTTATCTAATTTAGATATAGCAGTGTGTACATGGCAATTGCAAACTCCCAATCTGTCCCTCCCCCCGCCCACCTTTCCCCCTGGTAACCATAAGTTTGATTTCTAAGTCTATGACTCTGTTTCTGTTTTGTAAATAATTTTGTCTGTATCATTTTTTTTATATTTCACATATAAGCAATATTATATGATATTTGTCTTTCTCTGACTTACTTCACTTACTGTGATAATCTCCAGGTCCATCCATGTTGCTGCAAATAGCATTATTTCATTCTTTTTAATGACTGACTAATATTCTATTGTATATATGTACCACGTTTTTTTATCCATTCATCTGTCAGTGGACATTGAGGTTGCTTCCATGCCTTCGCTATTGTAAACAGCACTGCAGTGAACATTGGGGTGCATGTATCCTTTTCAACCATGTTTTTTTCCAGATATATGCCCAGGAGTGGCATTGCTGGATCATATGGTAGCTGTATTTTTAGTTTTTTAAGGAACCTCCATACTGTTCTCCATAGTGGCTATACCAACTTTCATTCCTCCCAAGAGTGTAGGAGGGTTCCCTTTTCTCCACACTCTCTCCAGCATTTATTGTTTGTAGACCTTTTGATTATGGCCATTCTGTCTGCTGTGAGGTGATACCTCACTGTAGTTTTGATTTGCATTTCACTAATAATAAGCAGTGCTGACCCTCTTTTCATGTGCCTCTTAGCCATCTGAATGCTTCTTTGGAGAAATGTCTATTTAGGTCTTCTGCCCATTTTTTTTTTTTTTTTTTTTTTTTTTTGCGGTACGTGGGCCTCTCACTGTTGTGGCCTCTCCCATTGCGGAGCACAGGCTCCGGACGCGCAGGCTCAGCGGCCATGGCTCACGGGCCCAGTCACTCCGCGGCATGTGGGATCTTCCCGGACCGGGGCACGAACCCGTGTCCCCTGCATCGGCAGGCAGACTCTCAACCACTGCGCCACCAGAGAAGCCCTGCCCATTTTTTGATTGGGTTGTTTTTTTTTTTAATACTGAGCTGCATGAGCTGTTTATATATTTTGGAGATTAATCCTTTGTTGGTACCATTGTTTGCAAATATTTTCTCCCATTCTATGGGTTTTCTTTTCGTTTTGTTTATGGTTTCCTTTGCACTGCAAAAGCTTTTGAGTTTAATTAGGTCCCACTTGTTTATTTTCATTTTTATTTCCCTTACTCTAGGAGATGGATTGAAAAGGATGTTGCTCAATAGAGGTGTTAGCTTTTGCCTTCAGACCCAAATCATCTTCTTTGGCACTGCTGTTGGGGTGTAGGGTGTCCATACAGAGCCATATTGTCCCAGGTAACCTGAACTCCTGGCCTGAGTAGCTTTATCCAGCAAATAAGAATTTAAACTAAGGGACAAAGACACTCTTGTTCTCAGAAACTAAATCTGTAAAGTTACATCAAGTAGAGAGGCAGAGAAACTGAATTTGTGGTAGAGCATAAATTACAAATTGCATGGAAGAAACTTATCTACAGAGAAAAGAATAAAGAAGACACACATAGAAAAGTAATGAGAAGGGATCTTGTGGTAATGGAAGTTGAAAGATGGAAAAAAAGGGTCTGTCCAATGACTTTCTTCTTCCTAAGAAATACAGTTGTACTAAGATCCCTAAATTCTCAAAATAACTCCACCTTTATTCTACATGTTTGCTAAAGCTCTTAAGCAAAATTGATGATTTTTTTTCTTTTAATAGTGAACAATCTTGGTCTCGATTAGCCTCCTGATGATAAAGGCAAAGAATAAATATATAGAACATTGATTCCTCCCAGTGACAGTATTTGGAAAACCTTAAAGGGAAAAATAACACTAACAGAATCATAACAGCCTTATCTGGGAGAAAGTCATAAAGTCATATAATTGATCTGAAATGACCACAAAAATTTAGTATTGGGCTTCCCTGGTGGTGCAGTTGTTGAGAGTCCGCCTGCCGTTGCAGGGGACACGGGTTCGTGACCCGGTCCGGGAAGATCCCACATGCCGTGGAGTGACTAGGCCTGTGAGCCATGGCCACTGAACCTGCGCGTCCGGAGCCTGTGCTCCACAATGGGAGAGGCCACAACAGTGAGAGGCCCACGTACCGCAAAACAAAACAAAACAAAACAAAAACAAAAAAAAATAGTACTTACTTTGCCTATAACATTTCTTTTTTTCTTTCTCTCTCTTTTTTTTTTTAATAAACACCAACACACACCAAGGTGCTAAGAACTGGGTGGACTGCTCTTCCAAGGGGAAAGTGCATTTTTATTTATTTATTTATTTTTAATTTTGGAGTTTATTTAATTTATTTTTTTATACAGGAGGTTCTTATTAGTCATCCATTTTATACACATCAGTGTATAGATGTCACTCCCAATCTTCCAATTCATCACCCCACCCCTCCCATCCCCTGCCACGTTCCCCCCTTGGTGTCCATACGTTTGTTCATTACATCTGTGTCTCAATTTCTGCACTGAAAACTGGTTCATCTGTACCATTTTTCTAGGTTCCACATATATGCATTAATATACAATATTTGTTTATCTCTTTCTGACTTACTTCACTCTATATGACAGTCTCTAGATACATCCACGTCTCTACAAATGTCCCAGTTTCGTTCCTTTTTATGGCTGAGTAATATTCCATTGTGTATATGTACCTCATCTTCTTTATCCAGTCATCTGTCGATGGGCATTTAGGTTGCTTCTGTGACCTGGATATTGTAAATAGTGCTGCAGTGAACATTGGGGTGCATGTGTCTTTTTGAATTATGGTTTTCTCTGGATGTATGCCCAGTAGTGGGATTGCTGGGTCTTATGGTAAATCTATTTTTAGTTTTTTAAGGAACCTCCATACTGTTCTCCATAGTGACTGTATCAATTTACATTCCCACCAACATTGCAATAGGGTTCCCTTTGCTCCACACCCTCTCCATCATTTGTTGTTTGTAGATTTTCTGATGATGCCCATTCTAACTGGTGTGAGGTGATCCCTCATTGTAGTTTTGATTTCCATTTCTCTAATAATTAGTGATGTTGAGCAGCTTTTCATGTGCTTCTTGGCCATCTGTATGTCTGTTTTGGAGAAATGTCTATTTAGGTCTTCTGCCCATTTTTGGATTGGGTTGTTTGTTTTTTTAATATTGAGCTGCATGAGCTGTTTATATTTTTTGGAGATCAATCCTTTCTCCGTTGATTTATTTGCAAATATTTTCTCCCATTCTGAGGGTTGTCTGTTTGTTTTATTTATGGTTTCCTTTGCTGTGCAAAAGCTTTTAAGTTTCATTAGGTCCCATTTGTTTATTTTTTACTTTATTTCCATTACTCTAGGAGGTGGATCAAAAAAGATCTTCCTGTTATTTATGTGAAAGATTATTCTTCCTATGTTTTCCTCTAAGAGTTTTATAGTTTCTGGTCTTACATTTAGGTCTCTAATCCATTTTGAGTTTATTTTTGTGTATGGTGTTAGGGAGTGTTCTAATTTCATTCTTTTACATGTAGCTGTCCAGTTTTCCCAACGCCACTTATTGCATAGACTGTCTTTTCTCCATTGTATATCCTTACCTCCTTTGTCATAGACTAGTTGACCACAGGTTCGTGGGTTTATCTCTGGGCTTTCTATCCTGTTCCATTGATCTATATTTCTCTTCTTCTGCCAGTACCATATTGTCTTGATGACTGTAGCTTTGTAATGTAGTCTGAAGTCAGGGAGTTTGATTCCTCCAGCTCCACTTTTTTCCCTCAAGACTGCTTTGGCTGTTTGGGGTCTTTTGTGTCTCCATACAAATTTTAAGATTTTTTTGTTCTAGTTCTGTAAAAAATGCCATTGGTAATTTGATAGGGATTGCGTTGAATCTGTAGATTGCTTTCGGTAGTGTAGTCATTTTCACAATAGTGATTCTTCCAATCCAAGAACTTGATATATTTCTTCATCTGTTGGTATGATCTTTAATTTCTTTCATCAGTGTCTTATAGTTTTCTGCATACAGGTCTTTTGTCTCACTAGGTAGGTTTATTCCTAGGTATTTTGTTCTTTTTGTTGCAGTGGTAAATGGGAGTGTTTCTTTCATTTCTCTTTCAGATTTTTCATCATTAGTGTACAGGAATGCAAGAGATATCTGTGCATTAGTTTTGTATCCTGCAACTTCACCAAATTCATTGATTAGCTCTAGTAGTTTTGTGGTGGCATCTTTAGGATTCTCTATGTATAGTATCATATCTGCAAAGAGTGACAGTTTTACTTCTTCTTTTCCAATGTGTATTCCTTTTATTTCTTTTTCTTCTCTAATTGCCGTGGCTAGGATATCCAAAACTATGTTGAATAATAGTGGCGAGAGTGGACATCCTTATTTTTTTCCTGATCTTAGAGGAAATGCTTTCAGTTTTCACCATTGAGAATGATGTTTGCTGTGGGTTTGTCATATATGGCCTTTATTATGTTGAGGTAGGTTCCCTCTGTGTCCATTTTCTGGAGAGTTTTTATCATAAACGTGTGTTGAATTTTGTTAGAAGGTTTTTCTGCATCTATTGAGATGATCATATGGTTTTTATTCTTCAATTTGTTAATATGGTGTATCACATTGATTGTTTTGCGTATATGGAAGAATCGTTGCATTGCTGGGTTAAATTCCACTTGATCAGGGTGTATGTTTCTTTTAATATGTGGTTGGATTCTGTTTGCTAGTATTTTGTTGAGGATTTTTGCATCTCTGTTCATCAGTGATATTGGTCTGTAATTTTCTTTTTTTATAATATCTTTGTCTGGTCTTGTCAGGGTGATGGTGACCTCATAGAATGAGTTTGGGAGTGTTCCTTCCTCTGCAATTTTTTGGAAGACTTTGAGAAAGATGGGTGTTAGCTCTCCTCTAAATGTTTGATGAAATACACCTGTGAAGCCATCTGGTCCTGGACTTTTGTTTGTTGGAAGATTTTTAATCACAGTTTCAATTTCATTACTTGTGATTGGTCTATTCATGTTTTCTATTTCTTCCTGGTTCAGTCTTTGAAGGTTATACCTTTCTAAGAATTTGTCCATTTCTTCCAGGTTGTCCATTCTGTTGTCAAAGAGCTGCTTGTAGTAGTCTCTTAGGATGCTTTGTATTTGCTTTGTATTTCTACGGTGTCTGTTGTAACTTCTTTTTCGCTTTTAATTTTATTGATTTGAGTCCTCTCCCTCTTTTTCTTGATGAGTCTAGCTAATGGTTTATCAATTTTGTTTACCTTCTCAAAGAACCAGCTTTTAGTTTTATTGATATTTGCTATTGATTTCTTTGTTTCTATTTCATTTATTTCTGCTCTGATCTTTTTGATTTCTTTCCTTCTGCTAACTTTGGGTTTTGTTTGTTCTTCTTCCTCTAGTTCCTTTAGGTGTAAGGTTAGATTGTTTATTTGAGATTTTTCTGTTTCTTGAGGAAGGCTTGTATAGCTATGAACTTCCCTCTGAGAACTGCTTTTGCTGCATCTCATAGGTTTTGGATCGTCGTGTTTTCATTGTCATTTTTCTCTAGGTACTTTTTGATTTCCTCTTTGATTTCTTCAGTGATTTCTTGATTATTTAGTAACGCATTGTTCAGCCTCCATGTGTTTGGAGTTTTTACACTTTTTTCCCTGTAACTCATTTCTAACCTCATAGCGTTGTGGTCAGAAAAGATGCTTGATATGATTTCAATTTTCTTAAATTTACTGAGGCTTGATTTGTGACCCAAGATATGATCTATCCTGGAGAATGTTCCCTGCGCACTTGAGAAGAAAGTGTAATCTGCTGTTTTTGGATGGAATGTCCTATAAATATCAATTAAATTTATCTGGTCTATTGTGTCATTTAAAGCTTCTTTTTCCTTGTTAATTTTCTGTTTGGGTGATCTGTCGATTGGTGTAAGTGAGGTGTTAATGTCCCCCACTATTATTGTGTTACTGTTGATTTCCTCTTTTATAGCTATAAGCAGTTACCTTATGTATTGATGTGCTCCTGTGTTGGGTGCATATATATTTATAATTGTTATATCTTCTTCTTTGATTGATCCCTTGGTCGCTATGTAGTATCATTCCTTGTCTCTTGTAACATTCTTAATTTTAAAGTCTATTTTATCTAATATGAGTATTGCTATTCCTGCTTTCTTTTGATTTCCATTTGCATGGAATATCTATTTCCATACCCTCACTTTCAGTCTGTATGTGTCCCTAGGTCTGAAGTGGGTCTCTTGTAGACAGCATATATACGAGTCTTGTTTTTGTATCCATTCAGCAAGCCTGTGTCTTTTGCTTGGAGCATTTAGTCCATTCATGTTTAAGGTAATTATTGATACGTATGTTCCTATTACCATTTTCTTAATTGTTCTTGGTTTGTTTTTGTAGGTCCTTTTCTTCTCTTGTGTTTTGCACTTAGAGAAGTTCCTTTAGCATTTGTTGTAGAGCTGGTTTGATGGTGCTGAATTCTCTAAGCTTTTGCTTGTCTGTAAAGCTTTTGATTTCTCCATTGAATCTGAATGAGATCCTTGCCAGGTAGAGTAATCTTGGTTGTGGGTTCTTCCCTTTCATTGCTTTAAGTATATCATTCCACTCCCTTCTGGCTTGTAGAGTTTCTGCTGAGAAATCAGCTGTTAACCTTATGGGAGTTCCCTTGTATACTATTTGTCATTTTTCCCTTGCTGCTTTCAGTAATTTTTCTTTGTCTTTAATTTTTGCCAGTTTGATTACTATGTGTCTTCACATGTTTCTCCTTGGGTTTATCCTGTTTGGGACTCTCTGTGCTTCCTGGACTTGGGTGGCTATTTCCATTCCCATGTTAGGGAAGTTTTCGACTGTAATCTCTTCAAGTGTTTTTCAGGTCCTTTCTCTCTCTCTTCTCCTCTGGGACCCCTGTAATGTGAATATTGTTGAGCTTAATGTTGTCTCAGAGGTCTCTTAGGCTGTCTTCATTTCTTTTCATTCTTTTTTCTTTATTCTGTTCCAAAGCAGTGAATTCCACCATTCTGTCTTCCAGGTCACTTATCCGTTCTTCTGCCTCAGTTATTCTGCTATTGATTCCTTCTAGTGTATTTTTCATTTCAGTTATTGTATTGTTCACCTCTGTTTGTTTGTTCTTTAATTCTTCTAGGTGTCTGTTCTTTTATTCTTCTAGGTCTTTGTTAAACATGTATTGCATCTTCTCGATCTTTGCCTCCATTCTTTTTCTGAGGTCCTGAATCAACTTCACTATCATTATTCTGAATTCTTTTTCTGGAAGGTTGCCTATCTCCATTTCATTTAGTTGTTTTTCCTGGGTTTTATTTAGTTCCTTCATCTGGTACATAGCCCTCTGCCTTTTCATTTTGTCTGTCTTTCTGTGAATGTAGTTTTTGTTCCACAGGCTGCAGGATTTTAGTTCTTCTTGCTTCTGCTGTTTCCCCTCTGGTGGATGAGGCTATTTACGAAGCTTGTGCAAGTTTCCTGATGGGAGGGACTGGCGGTGGGTAGAGCTGGCTTTTGCTCTGTTGGGCGGAGCTCAGTAAAACTTTAATCCACTTGACTGTTGATGGGTGGGGCTTGGTACCCTAAGGTGACGCAATACTGGAGCCCACCCAGGCTCTTTGATGGGGCTAATGGGTGACTCTGGGAGGGCTTATGCCAAGGAGTACTTCCCAGAACCTCTGCTGCCAGTGTCCTTGTCCTCATGGTGAGACAGAGCCACCTCCCTCCTCTGCGGGAGACCCTCCCACACTAGCAGGTAGGTCTGGTTCAGTCTCCTATGGGGTCACTGCTCCTTCCCCTGTCCCGATGAGCACACTACTTTGTGTGTGCCCTCCAAGAGTGGAGTCTCTGTTTTCCCCAGTCCTGTAGAAGTCCTGCAATCAAATCCCGCTAGCTTTCAAAGTCTGATTCTCTTGGAATTCCTCCTCCCGTTGCCGGACCACCAGGTTGGGAAGCCTGACGTGGGGCTCAGAACCTTCACTCCAGTGGGTGGACTTCTGTGGTAAAAGTGTTCTCCAGTTTGTGAGTCACCCACCCAGCAGTTATGGGATTTGATTTTATTGTGATTGTGCCCCTCCTACCGTCTCATTGTGGCTTCTCCTTTGTCTTTGGATGTGGTGTCACTTATCCGTTCTTCTGCCTCAGTTATTCTGCTATTGATTCCTTCTAGTGTATTTTTCATTTCAGTTATTGTATTGTTCACCTCTGTTTGTTTGTTCTTTAATTCTTCTAGGTGTCTGTTCTTTTATTCTTCTAGGTCTTTGTTAAACATGTATTGCATCTTCTCGATCTTTGCCTCCATTCTTTTTCTGAGGTCCTGAATCAACTTCACTATCATTATTCTGAATTCTTTTTCTGGAAGGTTGCCTATCTCCATTTCATTTAGTTGTTTTTCCTGGGTTTTATTTAGTTCCTTCATCTGGTACATAGCCCTCTGCCTTTTCATTTTGTCTGTCTTTCTGTGAATGTAGTTTTTGTTCCACAGGCTGCAGGATTTTAGTTCTTCTTGCTTCTGCTGTTTCCCCTCTGGTGGATGAGGCTATTTACGAAGCTTGTGCAAGTTTCCTGATGGGAGGGACTGGCGGTGGGTAGAGCTGGCTTTTGCTCTGTTGGGCGGAGCTCAGTAAAACTTTAATCCACTTGACTGTTGATGGGTGGGGCTTGGTACCCTAAGGTGACGCAATACTGGAGCCCACCCAGGCTCTTTGATGGGGCTAATGGGTGACTCTGGGAGGGCTTATGCCAAGGAGTACTTCCCAGAACCTCTGCTGCCAGTGTCCTTGTCCTCATGGTGAGACAGAGCCACCTCCCTCCTCTGCGGGAGACCCTCCCACACTAGCAGGTAGGTCTGGTTCAGTCTCCTATGGGGTCACTGCTCCTTCCCCTGTCCCGATGAGCACACTACTTTGTGTGTGCCCTCCAAGAGTGGAGTCTCTGTTTTCCCCAGTCCTGTAGAAGTCCTGCAATCAAATCCCGCTAGCTTTCAAAGTCTGATTCTCTTGGAATTCCTCCTCCCGTTGCCGGACCACCAGGTTGGGAAGCCTGACGTGGGGCTCAGAACCTTCACTCCAGTGGGTGGACTTCTGTGGTAAAAGTGTTCTCCAGTTTGTGAGTCACCCACCCAGCAGTTATGGGATTTGATTTTATTGTGATTGTGCCCCTCCTACCGTCTCATTGTGGCTTCTCCTTTGTCTTTGGATGTGGTGTATCTTCATTGGTGAGTTCCAGTGTCTTCCTGTCGATGATTGTTGAGCAGTTAGTTGTGTTTCCGGTATTCTCGCAGAAGGGAGTGAGAGCACGTCCTTCTACTCTGCTGTCTTGAACCAATCTGCCCATAACATTTCATATAATCTTATTTACTCCTGGTAGCAATCATATGATATGTATTATCATCCTCATTTTTACAGATGAGAAACTAAGCCTTGAAGAGGCTTAAGAACTTTCACAGAGGAGAATATGTTAAAGTAAAAATTTCCTCCATAACACAGAAGGAAAATGACTTTCTGTCTTTTTCTCTTTCTGCCTTCTACAGTAATGACTGGGGATCTTCCTATCTAAAAGTATCTTTGTCAAACTAGATACATTGTATGAACTTATTATTCATACAGGTAGTATGTAGCATTCCAGGCAGCATATGTAAAGGCATGTAGGTGTGTGATGGTTGGGTATTTTGAGAAAAGTACATAACATTCTATTTCTAGAGTGGAGGGTTCAAAATGAGGAGTAATTACTGACGAAACCAGAGAGGTAAGGAAGGACTTAGTTCTTGAAGTTCCTTTTATGGGATTCTAATGTTCCTAGAGTTTCCTGTAGGTGATAAAATTGACTCAAGAATTTAAACAAGGGAGTAGAGAAATCACCATTAAAAGAATGAGTGTGTTGTTTCTGAGCCACAAAAACCACATAAAACATGATTATACACACATATGGAGAGAGAAACAGACAAACAAACCATGCCTTGGAATTTTGAGACAAGACAAAAAGGAAGGTAAAATGATGCAAAACCGTCTCTACCCAGTGTAATTTATTTTGATACACACAGACTTTGGGGTATAAGCCTACGCCTGTGTAATAACACTGCAGTCTTCACAAGTGAATCCAGGCCTTTTTCTCTGGATACATGTTTTCTATAATTCCAGTACATTTCTTAGCACGTTTACAAAATAAAGCTGCTTATAAAACAAGGGTCCACTTGATGAGCACATATGAAAATGTCTTGCTCCCAAGAGCAAGTAAGCTTGCAGGTAACCTGTGCATTCAGTTCGCATTTAGTCTGCAAGCTGATTCCTTGGACTCTGCATCTGTAGACACTTGCTGATATGTAGATGGATGGTTTTAATTTCAGATGGGGAAATCTAGTAATGCTGTTCTGAACCCTATAAACAAGGTCAGACATTTGTAAGAGCTGTAGTCCTCCAGAAAAATGTGTGCCTGTTTATTCTGTCTGGTGTGTTCTTTTGTATTCTTTCCAGAGATTTCTTTTAAAAAGTGTGTATGTATCAAGGAATATGACAAATATTCCCATGTCTAAATTTTCTGTGATTCCCAACAGAAGGATTCCTTGGTTTGATTAGAGAGTAGGCTGTCATCAGGCTAGAAAGCATCAGCTGTCTGGCGTAGAGCTGAAATCAATATACTTTCAGGACAATTGGTCAGAGTGGAGTTTTAGGCTCTTTGAGAAGATCCCATTCCAATAAAAATTGTGAAATGGATGACACATCTTTGAACACCTCCTAATTCTTTACCCTCCTCCTTGCCTTGTGATGCTTCTCTCCCTCATGCGTTTATCCTCTTGTGTAACTGAAAGTTTGACCTCGGCACTATCATCATCTAATAAAAATCAAACGATATTTCTTAAGCAGCAATTAGGCACAAAATGGTTCTAGTTATTGTGGGAATATAAGGTCACTGCCCTTAAAGTGCTTTTAATTTAGATGAGGAGGCAAGACATTTACAAAAAGAAAAAAAAGGCATAATAATAACAGAAGGTAAAAAGCTACTATTGTGTAGCTGTTTTGTACTTTGTTTCCTACTCACAGTTTGTAAGACATCCAATGGGAGATGCCAATGTAGAGCAATCAAAATTTATAACCAGCATTGTCTGCCCTAATCCCCTGTCACCAACATGGAAACTGACAGAAGATTCAGAAATGACTCCAAGGTATTGAACTTAGATGACAGAGTCAGTTATTGCATTCTTGACAAAGATGGGAAGTAAGCAGAACTATTTTTGATGGAAAATGAATCTCTAAAAGAACTGCTCAGATGATGTTTCTCACTCATCTATCCAAAAAAGGCCTGTGACGTCCTGCTGCCAACTTGTTGAATTTGGTAGAGTAAAACTGTTACCTGTACCAGCCAGCATGCTAGGGAGCAGAGACACAAGATTTAATAAATCATACTCTCCACTCTGGATCTTGGCATAAGTGTAGAAGAAAGTCGTGAGTGGATGGATTCCTTGAGAAAAAGAATGTTATGGATTAAGCAAAGGTGAATTATCAAGAAGCAAACACACCAGCCTTCTGGATCAGCATCAGTGGAGAACATTCACCAAAATGAGAGCAGTGGCAGGTCTGCAGGCTTCCGTGGCTCTTTGCATTCTGTGACAGCACACAAAAGTCTGGACATTAGATTCCTGGAGAGCATCCCTGGTTGTAGGTCTGGAGGGCTTCTAAGCTCCTTGACTGGGAAAGTGCCAGCCTTCCCATGGCATAGTCAGGGACTGAGGCCCAATTATAGCATTATATGGAAGAACCTTAGCTCCAAGCTTAATCCAGAATTGAAACACTCATTGACTGAGAGAACACCGTCCCCTGGGGTGATCAGGAAACTGAGGTCCAAGCTTTGAAAATACAGCTGCAAGACTAGTAGAATTCTGTTCCAGCACTCCACTATTCATGGCTGTGGGAGTCTTAGTTCCTTCACTGGTATGATCAGGGACTGGGGTTCAAGCCACTGAGCATGTAATGTGGTTACAGCTCTTCACTTTGGCAGAACCATTGCTCTGACCTGATGTTGCAGCCCTCTGCCAGGATTGATTGCCTTTAAGCATTCAGCGGAGCCAGTTTCTTTGAAGCTTTGTAGCAGCCAGTCTAAAGAGAATAAGACTGTAAAAGTTAACCCTAACCTTCAAATGTTAAAGGAACAGAAATCTGGTTTGGAAGATGCTAAATTTAGGAGGTAGGAGAATGCAGAACTACCCAAAGAGACAGAAAGATTATCCAGAGAAGTATAAGGTGAATGAGAGGATTCAGGGCCAGAGAGGCAAAGAGAGAGATGAATTTCAAGTAAAAAGGGGTATTTAAAATGCTAAATACTACTGAACCTATAGGAAGAATGAAATATAAGCAAAAGATGTAAGAGTTAAAAAGAGAGGGGGATATTAGTGTCTATATTTCAATAGAGTTAATGCAGTCAGAAATCAGATTAAAAGTTGTTAAGAAATAAAGAAGTGGTAAGAAAAAGTAGAGTAGAAAAAAGCAGAGGTGTGATAGGACAATAGCTTGAGATAAGAAGAGACTGCAGTCATCAAGCCAAGCTAAGAAAATCATATTTTTCTATCACCCTTCACATTTCAGACAGTTTTATCTGTATAAAACAGCATCCACATACATCTTTTCTTTCTCCCCCAAGCCTCAGTCAGAACAATTGTGGCCAAAATCAGTGGTAGGCAAACTGAATGGGGATTTTCCTCTCTTCCTAGGAAACCATGTATCTAACTTCGATTAGCTACAAAGGAAAGAACCAGGAAAAAGTGAATTGATACTTTTTTTTCACTTTCCAGAGGCTCAGCACATTACAAATGTAATTTTACATTTGTAACACTCTTTGAAGTGTAATACTCAGGTACTGAATGAGGGAACAGGTACAGAAAGTTTAAGAACATCTCAAAATCAGAAGAAATGTGAATGACTGTACCAACATTGAACAACCAGATGTTTCTCATCCTTTTTTAGTGTTCTCAGCTTCTCTGTTGATATCATGCAGTTGAAAATGGCTCCTTTCCAGGATGCAAAACCATCACATCCCAGAATTTGTGCATTCTATCTTTGGTGGATGTTTTTCCATTCTGGATATTTCTATTTTGAGACTTGATGCCCTTCTTAAAGATATGCATAGGCAATGGGAAAACAATAGCCAGGTAGTTGAGTGCCAATGTCAGTTAAAATAATAGCCTGGTATCATGTAGAGACTTTAACCAGCTGAATGACTGTTTTTTTTTCCCCCTTCACTTTTCAATTCATCATTCAAAAAAAACACACACCCCAGCAGATCATTTCACATATGAAATACTTATTAAGCTGCATCATATTAAGCAGAAAGAATTAAGGTTGTTTCCTGTTTCCTGATTCAGGTCCTTGGTTTACACCATTAGAAAGGTTCTCAGCACATAACAAGGCTATCGATCTTCATTAGTTTGTATCTGGGACTCAGGAACGTTAACTAGAGCCAGTGATAATTGTATTCAGAGAACAAGTCTAATGCACACCATTTTTTTTTTTTTCTCAAGATTGAAAGATGCTGGGTTTTTAAAATACATGACCGGGCTTCCCTGGTGGCGCAGTGGTTGAGAGTCCGCCTGCCGATGCAGGGGACATGGGTTCGTGCCCCGGTCCGGGAGGATCCCACATGCCGCGGAGCGGCTGGGCCCGTGAGCCGTGGCCGCTGGGCCTGCGCGTCCGGAGCCTGTGCTCCGCAACGAGAGAGGCCACAACAGTGAGAGGCCCGCGTATCGCTAAAAAAAAAAAAAAAAAAAAAAAAACAAACAAACAAAAATACATGACCATTCATCCTATGGTAACCTGCCTTCCAATTTGAAGGTCACAGGCTTAAGAGTTGAGTGACAGATATTCTTTACCACTTTTCTTTCATCCCCTTCCTTCTGCTGGTTGCAGTACAAATCTGATGTCTCTCTTTTTTTTGCTTCTGCCACAAAATTTATTCTTGTTTTAAAATGCAGATCTGATATCTTGAACTGAAACAGCTATTGAGGACCATGACGTGAAACTCATTTGTAAGGGTGGTGAAGCAATTAAGTTGAAGGAGACCAGATTCCTGGTCTACAAAGAAACAAACCATGTCTCATTATGAGAGAAAAATAAACTTCTGCCTTGTTCAGACCACTGTTATTTTGGGGTTTCAGTTACAACTGAATTAGTCTTTATGGATGGAACTGTCACATAAAACATAGCTTATATGGAGTGACATGTCATATCAAATTTTCTAAGATTTTTTTCCCCTCTGGGATTTTTTGATACTCTCTCACAGTCACATTTAATTTCATAGCTGAAGCTGCAAACAAGAGGTTCAGCAATACATAAGTTCAGCAATAGGTTCAGCAATAGCATAGAGATATATTTTTGACTAATAAAATTTTAAATAGAAGATTTATTTTGGCAGCATTAAAATTTAAGAATTATACATAAACTCTGGAAGTTTGGAGTCCAAATTCATGGTAATAAATGATAGTTAGAACTGAGTGTAGGTGGGGCTAATGTTCCACCATTTGTCAAAATCTTCCCCTTCCCATCCCTATCAATCATGATACCTGGCCTATTTCAGTTATATTATTTGCCTGACCTCTGTAGGCATTTGAATTTGTAATGGCCAGTTTAGGACAAAAATGTATTGGTTGTATTACAGAAAACTCCACACACAGGATGCTCCATTTGTTCTTTCTTATATTCTACCAATATTTTTGAGCTACTACCCTTCTAAATACAGTAAATCCCCTACATACAAACTTCAAGTTACGAACTTTCAAAGATGCGAATGTGTGTTCGCATGCCCAGTCACGTAAGTTAGTTCATGTGTCTCGCATACATTGTCATGTGCGCGCATCCTCTATAAGTGGTTGTGCTTTTGTATTCTTTACTGTGGAGTACTGTATAGAGTTCAGTAGTAGAGTATCTTTATTTCAAGCCCAGGAAGCAAGCATAAAAGCAGTGGTGATGTAGCTGTTACTTTTCAAGGTACTGGATTAAAAATGTTTTCTTTATTTTTTGTGCTTGTTTGTTTTTTGTATATTATTTGTGTGAAGAGTATTATAAACCTATTACAGTACAGTACTATATAGCCGACTGTGTTAGTTGGGTACCTAGGCTAACTTTGTTGGACTCATGAACAAATTGGATTTATGAACACACTCTCAGAACAGAACTCGTTCGTATGTAGGGGACTTACTCTAATGGGAATGTGATGGTGACAAGGACCACCAAAGTCCTTACATTTTCAAGGAGAAGACAGACAATCAGCAATTAGATACATTCTGATACATCTAAGTGTTATGACCAGAATAAAGGAAGTTTGAAGAGACAGAGAAAGAGAGTGATTGGTATTAGGGAGCCCAGTGCTGTAGATTAGATTATCAGCATAACCTATCTGAGGAAAGGCCATTTGAACTGGGACCTGAATGGCAACCAGGAGTCAGCTATTTGAGATCCGTGGAAGATTATTTCAGGTAGAGGTAATGGCAAGGATAAATAACCTGCAGTAAAAATGAGTGAGAAATGCTTGAGGAACAGAAAGATGATTGGCATGGCAGGAACATAGCCAGGAGAAGAGTGATATCAGAACAGGTTAGAGAGGTAGTTAGGGTTCTTGTTGTCCAAGACTTTGGGGGCCTTAGCTACCTAAGAGTTCCCCCAACCTTCCTGGAATTATAAAAAATGTCAAAAAGAAATCTTCCTTTTTCTCTATTTTCATGAAATTTCAATTTCTAAAAAAAAAACAAAACTGTTGGCTTGTGAAAATAGATCTTCAATAATTTCATAGACTGATCAATTATCTTAGGTTTAACTAATGGAGGGAAACAGTAGCCATCAAATGTTAACTGTATGGACATAGCAGACTGTTAGGTATACATACGCTTCCATTCTGAGTCTTCCAGTCTTCCAGGTTGTTTTCTTCAAGCTATTGTTTTTGAATCTCAGGAAATAGATAGGAGAGTGTTCATCTCTTAATCATGCACCCCAAGCAAACATGTAAAGCATATATTCCCTTTAAGTGTCAGAGTGAAACCTGAAAGACAAAATAAATTCAATGATGCAGTGACAGCTCTGAGAGAAGAACTGAGCAGTTTATCATTGTCACACAACCACAAACACATTCAGAGACACACATGATATACATTTTCTTAAAAAGCTAAAGTCAACTTATATTGGTGGAAGAGCTTCTTTCTTAAATAGCAGCTTAAAATTATTAAGTACTAGCATTTTTTCCAACACATCAGCAAGTTGATCTTGATTTTTGCTGTTGAAAAAAAGGTGAGCTAAAAAAATTAAATCTTGGCATGTACGTTGTGTGGGAAGGAGACATGCAGAACAGCCATTCTTAATTAAGGAAACACCATGTCACAAACAATCAGAACTGAGCCCTTTGAAATGTTGCCTCACATGCCAGGAGAATATAAAACCACCATCAAATTTCCTGCATTCTGCATAATGTTCTGGTAATTAAACTTATAAACTTATTTTCTGAGCAACTCTCATAGTTGATAAATGCAGTTAAGGGCAAAATCCAACAAGGTTATTGAATAACAATCAGTGCATCCAGAATGAAAAATAACCCACCTTCTTCTGAAGTAAGATATGAATAGACTTTACTCTTGTAATTAATGTTGCTGCACTTTGCATGAAGATGGGATATTTTTCATTTAAAGCCCATGTGTTAATTTTCCTTCATAGATAAGCCAAAAACCTTGACTCTTGTCATCAGACCTTCGGCACCTCCTTCTGTTTCAGTCTTGGGTCTCTGGCAATGCACAGCTATTCTGTATTTGGACTTCCATGCTGGCGTTAGGGCATAGATATTCACCAGAAACATTCATTTTGTTTTCAATCATACTGAGATTAAAAGAAGCCACGTGAAAACCAAATGCTACTCCTACTAACAGCGCATATGACAACGATCAATCTGAAAGGCAAGGAGCCTTAAAAACCTGAATTAATGAAAGCTAAAGACGAGCTATTGTAGGCAACTGATGGTTGGGATCAAGCAGTACCAAGCATCAGTATTTCGCAACAATCTTGCCAAGTCACAATGATTTTGAATCTTCAAGTAATTCTGGACATTTAATTAGAGGACCTGTGTTCTAGTCCAGCTCTGCATCTGGTCCTTGGTAAGAGTTTAAGAAGCTCATTTAGCTTCTTAGAAACATAAATTCTTTATCTGCACAAAATGGAGATTGGCCTTAAAACCTCCTATGGTCCTTTCCAAAACTAAAATTGTTAAGACTTTGAGAAGATTCAGTTGTTTTCTTTTTCTCTTTTAGAAATATGAAGTAAATAACATATCTTCTAAGGTGAAAAACAGTGTGTGGGAGGGGTGTGTGTGTGTTTTACCTCAATTTCTAGACTTTATCTGTGTCTCAGTGGCTTGCCATTATCCACATCATAAGATATTAGCTTGGGTTGCAAGATCCTGTAGAATCTGACCATATCTGCATCCCAGACTCATCTCCTACCTCCTGCTGTGAATCTGCATCTTGCATACTAGGATACTGAATGACATATAGTTTCTTGAATGTGCTATTCTATTTTCCTCTGTGGTCAGTAACCTTTTTCACCACCCTCATTTACCTGAAAAAATTTCTGTTTGTCATCAAAAGCCAAGTTCAAGCAAGAACTCTTCTGAAAGACTGTCTTGTATCAAGAACTGTCAATCACTCCCTCCTCCGTACCAGCCCTTTGCCTCATATCTCTATTCTGTATTTATCACAGTTACCATGTTTGATTCTCCATGAAACAAGCCTTATGTTATTTACATTACTCAACACTACGCCTTTTACCTAAATAAGGAAATACTCACGAAGTATGAGTGAAATTTAAAATCCTTAAACTTTGTGATTTTTGAATGAGCATACTTGAAATGTGCTAATTTTTGTTCTAACTTAATAAACAAGTTTGAGAATATATATAGGATTTGAGATGTCAGTTTAGTAAAATAATTTAAAATAATCTATGCTCTTTGTTAAGTATCAGCCATTAGAATCAAAATTACAACACTAGTAACTTTTTGTACTGTATTAGGAAGGGAAAACATCATATATTTCCTCAGTAATCTTAAAATATAAATAAATATCTAAAATTCTTAATCCATAGCCAAATACTTGCAGAGACAATCAAATTTTGTAATGGAACAATTAAAACAAATTTTGTAAGCTACCCTTATAAATGTCAGATCAGTAGTTTTAGATCCCATAATTTATGGAAATCCAGTATTGGCTCATGACCAGTGTGCCCAGTTAAATTTCTAAGTTCTTTTCTTATCTCATAATCATTGAGCACAAAATTTAGTCTCTCAAAAAAACAAACATTGTTCCTTCATATTTTAAAAAATAAGTTCTCTTTTTATGGACAGATAAAGTTATATATATATATATATATATATATATGTCTATATGGCATTTATATGTTTCAAAGATTAAAACTCAATTGTTAAACATAGATGTTTCATTTATTGGTGGAAGCACTATTAAACATTTTTAAGCTCTTTTTGATCTGTGTAATAATATATATGCAGTAGTTGTTTCAAAATTGACGTAATAAGAGTATGAACCTAAAAAGCTGTAGATTTGTAATGATGGTTTCTTCCAATAGTTTAAAATTTAACATGAAAAATTCAAAGTCTAATAAATAATAATCTAGAACATATTCCAAAAATAGGAAGGGCCACGTTCAAAGCTATTGATGCATAATTTTTAGTCACAAAATTCAGTGATTAAATTATGTCTTATATCAATACATGTTGGTATTCAACATATACTTTTTAAATGAGGAAATATTTCCAAAATTATAGCTATTGTAGTGTGACTTTTAAAATTTTGCCTACTTTTATTCATTTCATTTTTACTCATTTGCATGTTTTCCCATAGTCAAAATATGCTCAGGATCAATTCATATCCTCTCATAACTAAAGGCATAATTTCAGAGAAAGTGAAAGAAATTGGTGATATTGGGAGAGTTACAAATATTTGTTTCCTCTTTTTTGTTCTACAGGGTAAACTAAGTAGAATTGCTCACAATTTCCTTTGTGACCCTACTGAATACCACACATTTTTCTAGTTTTATGCTTGTAATACATGATTATGTTTATATGTTTCACATATCTGCCTCCCTTCTAAAGAAAGGTTGTAAGAAATAATTGTCTCTTTATTACTACCAGCTAGCACAAAGCTAGATATACAGAGATATTTAATAAGTGCTGGTTCAGTGAATGGATAAATGGATGGATGGGTGGATGGATAAATCTATTATTGGATGAATAATGACAGAAATGAATGTCTGCTTACATGACTAAGGCACAGGAGTCATTTAAGGGGTAGCTGACTCTAGCTGGTAATGTATATAGCATCCCAGAGTCTCTGTGTTCACAGTATTTCAGGTTTCATTTTTTGTTTTTCAGTCTTTCCCAGATGGTCTCAGGCCAGCCAAGCTCACACAAGCTAATGCAAAACTGAATGCTAATTTAGTAACATGCAAAAAAAATATAACTGCTAAGCAGACAAGATTTATAGTTTCCTTGACCGACTTATGTTCTTTGTAGGAAATCACATGGGAAGCCAAAATGTAAAGACAAGTTTGCTTACTACATATAAAGAATTAGTACAAAGAGTGTAAAGTGAACGATTATAATGTTAAATCATGTCATAGCCAATGAATAGTTCAGAGTTATCACTGCCAAATTTGCTTTCTGTTAAAAACTCAATTTCCAGGCTAACTGGTGTGATTCTGATCAACTCAGTTTCCAGTTCTGCTAGTGTCAAATGTCATTTAAGCATTCATTTTCTTTAATATGTTGCTCAGAAATTTATTACTTGTTATCTTTTTGTCTAAAAATAGCAGGCCATCACAATAAACATTGAAAAATATGATAACTTATTTGAATGTTAAGAAAACGACAAAATATCTGCATACCCAAGATAGGATTTAGGATTTATCTTCAAAATGTCCAAAGAAATACTCAGTTTAATTGGTGGAGGAGAATATCAATAAAATTAACTGTTTGATATACAGTGATTTCATCAGTGCTTTGAGAAGAAAAATCTATAACAACAAGTATGATAAGTTCTTGCTAATTTTTATGTTCCAGACTCATGAAAAACTAGTGAGAATTATATTCAAGGATAACAGTTGAAGATGTTATCTTTAAAACTGTTATTTAGAATTGTTTTGGCAATATGGCTGCTTTGATGTTATGAAAAACTATGCACTATTAAACTTCTAGAAATGCTGAATACATTTTTACAAACATGTCTTTAAATGCATAAGAGATTTCTCAATAGGTTAAGGTAAAATTCAAATAAAGCAAAAATGAAAATAAGTTGAAACCAAAGTGATAAACAAGAAAGGAAGCCACAGCTGTCTTAGAGGCATATGCTGATACCAGGACCCAAAGACTGTGGGTATTGATCATCACTTGTTAAAAGGAGAAAAGGTCTTGCAACATCAGAATTGAGATCCTCACATGCATTAATAATCCTTAAGCCACTATATCTTCAGTGAAAATGCATACTAGAAAAATATCTACCAGTAAGACAAACAAACAGCAAAGTAAGATTATAAGGATTTTTTTCTCTGCTTTAAATAAGACCCTTGGGGAAAAGTATATGCAATTTTTTGTCTAAGTTAGGAGGAGTTGTGATTTTAATTAAAAACACTTATATAATCTAGCAAACCACAAATTTAGAAATACTATATATATATATATATATACATACACACACACACACACACATATACATACAGAGAGAGAGAAGAGCCAATGTGGTGAAATATTAATATTTTAATACTTAGGAAATTTTGGTGAAAAGCAAATGATGAAATTCTCTGTGCTATCTTTACAAGTTTTCTCTAAGTCTCAAACAATTTGGAGAAAAAAATGGTCAATGCAAGGACCCTTGCAGAAGGAAAAGGAAATCAGCTCTAGAGTTATATACCCCCAGCTCAGACTTCTCAGAATTTTTTAATATCATAAAATCAGGGACTAAAAAATCTAAAAAGTACAAAATAATTTGGGTCTCAGCTGGATTAGACCCATTAAAGTCTTCAAATATGTGAATTATCAGATATGCTGCAAAATAAATATTTCTATTTTTTTCTTGATTTAAAAATGTGATTTTTGTTTCTGTTTTTATTTTAAATTAAACTTAAAACCCATTAGACTAGGCTTGGGTTCTCTGGTTGTTTGACAAGCGCTATTGTCTAGTTCAAAGATTTAAGTTATCTGCTTGGCCTCTTCTAGGCATTTAAATTCCCTTTAAATGTTTCTCTGTTGTTATAACAATTAAATAACTCATGATTTATTCATAAATAAGATAAAACGCTGTTACAAATGATATTGAAGGACACTTTTATAATGTAGAAGCATGTTCTTCATATATAATTTAGTGAAAAAATATCATATGCTGCCTGATCTTATAAAAATATTTATTTAACTAATAACATGTGATGAAAAAAGTCTGGGAGAAACTTTACCAGAGGTTAGTAGTAGTTATCTCTAGGAGAAGAATATAAATATACCAATTATTTTTTTGGCTTATGTGAATTTTCTAATTTTTTATAATGAAAATATATTACTAACATAATTAACTATTGGAAAAGTTAGAGGAAGGAGACAGCCATCTTTTCTTTCTCTAGTGAACTCTGAAACTTATTCATTTTTATTTAATTACTTTCTATTTTTTGTTAAGAATGACATACTGATAATTAAAACAGCCAATTTAAAAAGAATTTCAAATTAAAATACAATACTGTTTTTATTGTGGATGAGTAATACATTGAATGACTCAAGTTTTCTTTTTTTTTTTTTTTTTTTTTTTTTTTTTTTCTTGCGTTATGCGGGCCTCTCACTGTTGTGGCCTCTCCCATTTGCGGAGCACAGGCTCCGGACGCGCAGGCTCAGTGGCCATGGCTCACGGGCCCAGCCGCTCCGCGGCATGTGGGATCTTCCTGAAACGGGGCACGAACCCGCGTCTCCTGCATCGGCAGGCGGACTCTCAAGCACTGCGCCACCAGGGAAGCCCTCAAGTTTTCTTTTCCAATTGATATCAAATGAAGAATATTTGAGTGTCATAAGACCTAATATATCTAGCTTTTGTTTCTCTAGATTTTAAAAAATAAATTATAATTCTGTGTGATAGATGAAAGCAGTTTTAAAAGGATTTCAATGATATAGATATATATTGCATTTTTCATTTACTTTTTAAAATATATTTTCACATTTCCAAAGGTTGGAGACCGCATTTCTATTTTTCTGCTCTCCTACACATTTTGTACATATTAACATATGGGTAATTTTTACCCATACAATATACATTATATTGATGTAGCATGTGAGTAGCTGTCCGGAGTAAGGCCTAAATTTCCCTACCCCTTCATTATTTGTATACATAAAATATGCATATTCAATAAAGCAGAACAGTTTTAACCATATGAACATTTACTTACCACCTCCCTAGCTCTATCCTCCTGGCTTTTTCTTTCCGTCTTCAGTTTAAAAACCTCATACTCCTTGCAAGTCATCAATATTTTGAGTCACACTCTTGGAAACAACCATCTTCATTATTTGTACAACCTGATTATTGGAATTCACGTATATCCAGTCATTAAAGATTAACCTGAATCACTTCTGTGACATAATAAGAAATATGTATAATATTTAGTGTGTATCCCTGGTTCCTGGCACTGAACTCCTAAAACCCTTGGAATTTCCTGAGTGATAGGGGTGAGAGGAACATCTTTTGTTATTTATAATAAGCCCCTTTTGACCAAACCTGAGTTTGTGCTAATTAGGATATCTTGGAGGATGGGGGCTGGTTGCCAGGGGAAACAACTTAGTGATTAGAGGGTTAGAACTTTTAGCCCCACTCCCTGACCACTGGGGAGGGGAGAAGAACTGGGCTGAGTTAATCAGCAATGGTCAGTAATCTACTCAGTCACGCCTATTTAATGGAACCTCTATAAAAACCTTAAGCAAGGGGGTTCAGAGAACCTCGGGTTTGGTGAGCGTGTCTCCGTGCTAGGAGAATGGCATCCCTGGAGAGGGCATGGAAGCACCACATTCCTTCCCACATATCTTGTCCTATCTTGCCTGTCTTCCGCATGACTGTTTCTGAGTTATATCCTTTAAAATAAATTAGTAATAGTAAGTAAAGTGCTTTCCTAAGTTCTGTGAGCCATTCTAGCCAATTACTGAATCTTAGGAGGGGGTTGTGATCACCCCTGATATATAACCGGCTGGCCAGAAGTGTAGGAGGTCCAGACTTTGAGATTAGCATCTGAAGTGGGGATGGCCCTCTGGGACTGAGACCTTAACCTGTGGGGTCTGTGCTAACTCTAGGTAGTTAGTGTCAGGCATGTGAGTACAGAGAAAGAGTTTTTGCCTTTCACCTCTCATAGCTGGAGAGAAAGAACAGTCCTAATATACAGTTCTTAAAATTTCACCTATCCTTTTGCACTAATTTGATTCATGCTGGGTTTGACCTTTGATTTGCTCATAGCTTGAGCATTTCATTGTCCAAAAAGCTCAACTATAAGTTCCTGTTATATGCTTGACAAAGTCTTTTTTTGATTAAAGGAAAGATGCCTTAAACAAAAACCTTGAAATAACTGATATCCTACAAAGTCTTCTATTCTTCATCTACCCCACTACGTTAGAGCTGGAACCAAGAAAAGATGAACTGTCAACATGTTTTCCCAAATAAACGAAACTACGTAATAGTTTTAATGGTAGTAATTACAAAGAGTAATTGGGATTTAGTAGCATATTATGGTTTGAACTTTTATGGACTTTCTCCCAACATGAAGCAGCAGAGATTTTTCTTCGTAATGTTCAAATGTGCTTTTTTTAAAAAAAAATTGTTTTACTCTGAACGCTGATTGTGGTATTACAGACAACATGTTGGTAGCGTTTATGTGATTTGAACTATTTTAGCTTTAATAAATAAATCTATAATCTGTCACTCTTCCTATATAAAACCTGAAAGAATTTCACTCTGATTTGAAAAACCTAGAAGTCTTATGTCTTATTTATACAGTATTGACAAAGGTCATTCCCTTCCTGGAACCATGGGCATCTATAAATTATCGTAAGCACAGGGTGTGTAATGAGTTATGTTGAGAATGGGAATGTTTAATAGCAAACTGAGAAGATTTCACTGAGAAAGTCAGGTTGAGCATTTATATTAAAAGAAGCAATAAACACTTTTTAAAGCTATATATGTAATTAATGTATTTTCTTTTGACTTCTTACTTTCTCTGCTTTATTTATTGCACTTTGTGTTTTGTAATCAAATGACAAAATTTTCAGCGCCTTCTCTTTTCCTTTTGCTTTAAAAACTCTGTTATAAATGTAAGCAGTCAGGAAAGACCAGAATTTTACAATCTCATTTTTAATCCCTGCTAAGCCATATACTTGCAGTGTTATTTTGGTAGAATTTCTTAATATTTCTTAAACTTAAGATTCCTCATCTGCAAAATAGAGTTTACAGTCACTCCAAGAAGTGTTAAAAAGATAGTGTTGAGAAAATATCAGGAGTACTGTAAATGCTCACTATGATTCAAATACTTAATTGACTTCCTCTAGGTAGATTTATTTCAAGTTAATTAAGTTTTTTGAGGACATTGGAAAGATCGATTTCTGCATTATCAATCATACAAATCAGTTGTCCATTCATCAGCACTGGGGAGTCTTATTCCCTGAAGCCCACCACTCCCTGCCTGACTTACTTGAACCAGTTTTTTAGTTCAACCAGAGAGTAAGCTTTGCCCTTCAAATGGTGAAGTCTGCAAGGCTAGCAACTGTGTCTTTCTTGTTCACTACTGCTACTCTGAGGTCCATCAATAGGGTCTGACAAAGCTGATACTCTAAACAATCTTTATTGAATGAAATCACTAAATGGTTTATGGTTATTTCCCAAAGCCATTCTCCATCTCTCTGTCTCTCTCTCTCTGTCTCTTTCTCATTCACTGTCTCCTCCCTGCCTCCCTCCCACCTTTCCCATTCAAATTAGGTGTTCATCATAAGTACTTTGGTAGTGGCACATACCATGTCTCTATCAGTTTACAATCTCAGAGCAGCAATTGAACTTTTTAGGTTATGCTGTGTTGAGACCATTTGCAGTGTTGAGCACATACATGGTAGACTTTCAAAACATAGCTGTGGAGTGAATGAGAAAGTAAATTAAAGAATGACCCACTTGTTACTAGAATTTTGGAATTCAAGGAAGCTTAGACACTAAAGAACCATGTAACAAATTTGGCAATAACTGGAGATAGGGGGAATGATTTTTCCAGCTATCCATCCATCATCCATCCATCCATCTACCAGCAAGCAGTTATTATGAATCTGTTTTTGACGTTAGCACTGGGCTTTGGAAGATAGAAATGAAATGTATGAACTACGTGAGTAGTAGTTCCTTACCTCAAATTTTTCACAGTACAAACAGATATAAATAATATTGCATCACTTATCTAGAACTTTGAGGACTGAAGGCCATTCTTAAGTAAATAATAAGGTGTCACATCTGATTTTATACTTCACACCATGCGTTTCACTGTAATGAAATGCTCCTGATTGTAGCTATTTGAAATGATAACAGAACTGTCTGTGAACTAAGATTAGATTTAGCAACCAGTGAGAATTCCAGTAGTCATTGCTTATAAAAAGTTAAGATATTTAGGAATGAATAATATAACTAAGTAAATGTGATTTGAGATAAATAATTTACCAAATGTACTGTATTAATAAATAACTACCCATTTGCTTCAGAGATGTCATCCTTCAGAAATGTGCCAGGTCAGTTCTGACTCCTATCCCAGCTGTCACTCTGCTGTCAGAATATGACAGTCACCAGTGTTAGATGTTCCTTCCAAGAACAAATTATTTCCGGCAATAAAAGCCCATCTGTTTATCTAATTTGTGGATGTGCTCTGCCTACATTATCATTTGCCCAACTAGCCTTGAAATAATCTCTCTCATATGACAAAACATTAGAGACCCTGCATGACTCCATTTCTCTGCATAGCCTTTGGAAGAGACCAATATCTCCAGCTCGGACAGTGAACTAGCTTTCTAAACTGACAAACAAGTCATGCTACACATTAGGTGCCAACTCCTTCTAAAATACTATGTTAGGTAACCAGGGGGATTTTATGGTGCAAGAAGCAGCCTGAACCTTATGAAGAGTGCAGCTTCCTGGGAATTAACATCATCTACTGTAGTACATTTATTCAGTCAATTAATTTTTTTTTTAAAGACGCTATCTTTGAAAGAAAATAAATGAAATTGAAGGCTTGAGGTAACAAAATAGCAAATAGTACATCTCTCCAGTAATATATACGTAAGAAGTAAGTCCCATGGGGATTAAAAAGTTCTAAATTCAACAAAGGTTTATGTTCATTATACATAAGAGTAAAAAACTAAAAATACATCAAATGATTAATGAGTGATAAGTCCATATAGTGGAACCTTTTGAACTCATGTCTATAAAGGCTGTGGTATGACAGAAAAATGTGATGTTTGTAGGTTAATAAAAGTAAATATATATATGTATATATATAAAATCTCCAAAAAACTTCAAAATATAACCAATGAAATGGAGATTGAAAAAATAATACCCACTCTTTAAGTGATAGGTCTGTGGATCTATGAATTATTTTTTTCCTCTTCTGTGTTCTCTGAACTTTCTAAAGTGTTTTGTATGATGGCAAATCAAAATACCATGCCTCACATGAATTTAGGCTTGATCTGTCTATACTGAATTTTCTATTACTAAGAACCAAATGTCTCCACACTAGTAGAAATGTATGGAAACAAAATGATTGAAATGATCAGAGATGGAAATTTTGTCTCAGGGATATCTCAAACAAAAACAGTATTATAGAGCACTTTATATTTTACCACACACCTTCAGAAGTATTATGTCATTATTTTATTTTCACACAATCTTCCTGGACAATAGGCCTTATTCTCGTTTTACAAGTAGGAAATTCTGACTTGGAGAGTTGAAATGACTTGCCCCAAAACCAAAAAGATTTAGTAAATGTCAGAACTGAGCCTCAAATCCCTACTTGATATCTCTGGGTCCAGGATGTTTTTTCTTCGCATACTGTCTTTCCCAATAAGAATAGCCTCTGACTTCACTTGTATGTTGGGATAAGTCATTTGGAAAAAGAAAATATTTTAAAAATTAGTTTGCAAGCAAGCTTTTCACCCCTAGTTATATGCAAACAATTTGCTTTGCCTTTAAATAAAAAATGTTTAGCTGCTTTCCTTAAAGTAATGCATCTAATCTTCAACATAAACTAAAATATATCTGGGTGGATATTTCCAGGTTACAAATGTCTCCTGTCTTCCCTTCCGAGTTTATAACTCTTAATGCTTTTCTCTGTCACCCTACCAAAAACAACACAGATATGAGAAAGAGGCTAAAAGACAAAAGTAAGGGTGAGTGAGTGTTTTCATGACTAAGTCCAGTCTTTTTTTTTTTCTCACAATACACATTTTTTTTAATGACTTATTTTAAACACTTTATCAAGAAGGCACTATTTTTTTTTATACAGCAGGTTCTTATTAGTCATCTATTTTATACACATCAGTGTATACATGTCAATCCCAATTGCCCAATTCATCACACCCCCACCCCCACCACCTGCCGCTTTCCCCCCTTGGTGTCCATACGTTTGTTCTCTACGTCTGTGCTGAGCTCAACTTCTGCCCTGCAAACCAGTTCATCTGTACCATTTTTCTAGGTTCCACATATATGCGTTAATTTACGATACTTGTTTTTCTCTTTTTGACTTACTTTACTCTGTATGACAGTCTCTAGATCCATCCACGTCTCTACAAATGACCCAATTTCATTCATTTTTATGGCTAAGTAATATTCCATTGTATATATGTACCTCATCTTCTTTATCCATTCGTCTGTCGATGGGCATTTAGGTTGCTTCCATGACCTGGATATTGTAAATAGTGCTGCAGTGAACATTGGGGTGCGTGTGTCTTTTTGAATTATGGTTTTCTATGGGTATATGCCCAGTAGTGGGATTGCTGGATCATATGGTAGTTCTATTTTTAGTTTTTTAAGGAACCTCCGTACTGTTCTCCATAGTGGCTGTATCAATTTACATTCCTACCAAGAGTGCAAGAGGGTTCCGTTTTCTCCACACCCTCTCCAGCATTTATTGTTTGCAGATTATTTGATGATGTCCATTCTAACTGGTGTGAGGTGATACCACATTGTAGTTTTGATTTGCATTTCTCTAATAATTAGTGATGTTGAGCATCCTGTGCAGGCTCAGCAGCCATGGCTCACGGGCCCAGCTGCTCTGCGGCATGTGGGATCTTCCTGGACTGGGGCAAAAACCCGTGTCCGCTGCATCGACAGGCGGACTCTCAACCACTGCGCCACCAGGGAAGCCCTGTTTGCAGTTTTTTTGATGATGGCCATTCTGACTGGTGTGAGATGATATCTCATTGTAGTTTTGATTTGCATTTCTCTAATGATTAATGATGTTGAGCATTCTTTCATGTGTTTGTTGGCAATCTGTATATCTTCTTTGGAGAAATGTCTATTTAGATCTTCTTCCCATTTTTGGATTAGGTTGTTTGTTTTTTTGATATTTAGCTGCATGAGCTGCTTGTAAATTTTGGAGATTAAACCTTTGTCAGTTGCTTCATTTGCAAATATAATTTAGGTCTTCTGCCCATTTTTGGATTGGGTTGTTTGTTTTCTTCATGTTGAGCTGCTTATATAAGGTATATTTGACAACCACATCTACTCACCTATGACTCAAAAGAGAAATGGTCTTTCAATAAATTCATTTAAGGCATTCACTTTAGAAGCCGCCAATTACTTCTGTATCTATATCACCTTATGATTGTTTTATACCACAGAGAATAAAAACAACCAATCAATTCTGCATTATCTAAATAGGATAACTTTGAACAAGGGTAGTTGCTTATGGACCAATATGTAGCTAATTTTCTAACTGATTTCTTCTTTAGACCAATGGTTAGCAAACTCTTTTCCAGAATAAAGACTTGAAAGTCATATATAGCTATAGAAATAAGAAATTAAAGCATTAATAAGATCACTTGTTCAAGTTTTTATAAAAATGTTAATGATAGTACTGAGGGAAGAAATTGCACAACAGCTGACAGGCACCACTGCATGTTTATGATCTCCATCCAGTGTGTGTCTTTCTAGGCCACAGTCAAGCCCTTTTGTTGTCTTTGGCCACACACTCTCCAATATCTCTTCCTCCCTATTCTTATCCTCTATTTTCCTACCCTCCTTATACTCAGCAGAGAGAAAATCAAAGCAGTCAGGAATCATCTTTCTCACACAAGCACACATTGGCTTACATATTTTCTCTTCATAATACTTTTCTCTATTCTCGGGAGACACAGTCCCCCTCGTATTCAAAGGCAATCCACCTTTTTCTTCCCAGTGCACCTGACTCTACTTCCTACGTCTTGCTTTGGAGGTCTCTCTCTCTCTCTCTCCAATTTGTAAACGTCCTACAAAATTGTCCCTCCCTGAGTCTAAGTGCTCCTCCAGTAACCAAATCTCTCTCCTGTGCTCTTCATCTAAACTTGTCAAAAAAGTGGTCGGTTATTGTCACCACTTTCTCACTTCACATTCTCTCTTTAATCCACTGAACTCCAGCTTCTGCCCCATGACTCTACTAAAGTTCTCTCTCATTAAAATCAAAGAACCATCATATTTTCAAATCCAGTGGGCATTTCTGAGTCTTTATCATACTCAATCCTGCTATTAAATTTGCCTTTATTAAGTATTTTTTCCGTTTAATATATCATATCTCCTTACTTCTGTGACATCATACCCTCCTTGCTTTCTTCACATTCCTCTGGGTATTATTTCTCTGTCAGACTGTGAATAACATTATAATTTTGAAAAGGTAGTTTACTAGGAGCATCTAATCAGTATCACTAAATCAAGATATCTGTGTAACCAGACAGTCTACAAGTCTTCTAGGAGTTTAAAATGGAAACATGATAAAGAACAGTTTATGGAAAACTGCAATAGTTATTTTACAACAAATTTTAGTTTTTGACTTTGTGTTTATGTAAGAGCAGACAAATAATATGATAGGTTATATTTTGCTTGTTTTCTTTTTCAGCTAATTTAAAAAATTAATTGGTTGACTATATTTCTTTTTCTACTTTGAGTTTTGCAACCTTGGTTTTAATTCCAATATTTCCTCTAGCCTTGGGGCAACTATATAAACGTCCTATACCATTCTATAGATTCATAAGTAAAATAAAATACTATCCATGCTGATGTAGATAATCAGTAAAGAAATGAATTACCAAGGAGCAAGGACACTAGTATTGGTAAAGTAGAGGCGGATAATTGGGCTGATTTCCAATTCTAATCATTTTGAAGGACTAGAGTATGCTCTGCCCTCTTCCTGGGAAGTTTTTCTTCTTTTTTTCTAGCTTGCTTACTGTTTGTGCAACCCATTTGTCATTTATTACCTTGGAGTGTTAGTAAGCTTTAAATCTATATAGGTTCTTTTTTTTTTTTTTTTTCCTATTAGATTGTAACCTCCTTGGGAACAGAACAATATTCTATTCTTATTTGTGTTTCTCAGGTTGCTTTTCAAAAACAATCTAAAACCTCAAAATTGTTTTCTGACTACTTTATTATATAATTGATTTATTAAAATACAGTGTTTTAGATCTCTACTCCTGAAGTGTACAATTTTTTCTCATTTGGCATCTACTGTGAAGAAAATTACTGCCTAACCATTCTTTCTAAGATATGGAGGTAGGGAGGAAATAGCTATAAGAAGGCATTTGTAAATGAGAAGGTATGTCTTCAACCACAGAAAATAATGTATCTTTAAATGCCCTGGAGAAAGACCCTTATAAGTAAAAATATTTGGGAAATGAAAGTGTGCGTTGGGTGTGTTTGCATTAGTTTTCTGTTGCTGCATAACAAACTACTTTCAAACTTAGTAGCTTACCCAAAAACTTAGTGACATTTTTTTATCTCACAGGTTTTTTTTGTTGTTTTGCTTTTTGGTTTTTTCGTTTCAATCGGGAATCTGTTTCAGTATCTATGAACCAGCAGCTCTCACAAGATCGAATCAAGGTGTTGGCAGAAGCTGCAGTCATCTTAAGGCTCGACTTGGGTTGAGTTCACTCCAAGCTCCATCAAGGATTGTTGCCATACATATATCTGGAGAAAACCATAATTCAAAAAGATACATGGACCCCAATGTTCATTGCAGCGCTATTTACAAGAGCCAGGACATGGAAGCAACCTAAATGTCCATCAGCAGAGGAATGGACAAAGAGGGTGTGGTACATATATACAATGGAATATTACTCAGCCATAAAAAAGAACAAAATAATGCCATTTGCAGCAACATGGATAGACCTAGAGATTGTCACACTGAGTGAAGTAAGTCAGACAGAGAAAGACAAATATCACATGATATCGCTTATATGTGGAATCTAAAAAAAAGGGGTAGAAATGAACTTACCTACAAAACAGAAATAGAGTCACAGATGTAGAAAACAAACTTATGGTTACCAGGGGATAAGGGTGGAGAGGGATAAACTGGGAGATTGGGACTGACATATACACACTACTATATATAAAATAGATAACTAATAAGGACCTACTGCATAGCACGGGAACTCTACCGAATACTCTGTAATGGCCTATATGGGAAAACAATCTAAAAAAGAGTGGATATATGTATATGTATAACTGATTCACTTTGCTGTACACCTGAAACTAACACAACATTGTAAATCAACTATACTCAAAAAAAAAAAAAAGGATTGTTGCCATGAGCAAGCCAGGAGGAAGGGGAAAGTAGGGAAAAATGAATTCAAGTCTTTTGTGGCCTAATCTAGAAAGTGACAACTCATAGCTTTTACATATTCAGTGAATTAGAAACCAGTCACTAGGTCCTGCTCCATTCAAAATGAGAGGATTATACTGTAGACTAAATACCAAGAGGCAAGAATCATTGCGAGCCATCTTAAAAGTGTGCCTACCACAGAATTATTTTATTATCCCTTTCCAATACATTATATGAGAGAGACACCATTTGGGAAGGATGACACAGGGAGGGCATGAATTAGAAGACACTCTCTCCTTATGCAGAAAATTGAAATGGGGGGATAAAGAAGAAAAACAGTTACTTAAATAAAACATAATAGGAATAATAACTATCACCTACAAATTTACAATTATATCTAGATTTTGTGCTAAACTTTGTATATGTTGCTTCTAACCCTTTAAAAATCTTTGAAAGTTAGATGGTATTATTCATGTTTTATAGGTGAAGAAATGGTAATTTATGAAAGAAAAATGGCTTCTTAAATCCTCATAGCTACTAAGTGGCAGTGGCACTACCAATATTAGAATAATATTGAGCAATTTTTCTGGTCTTCAAAAATCACAAATTAAAAATGAATAGAATGTTCAAGAAAACTGATTTAAACTTAGAGTATTCCATTTTTATTGTAATGTGAAAAGTCCCTGTTCCCCAAAGATCAACTGAATCTTCTTTCCTTTCTTTGCTATTTTTTTAAATTATAATTCAGATTCTTTAAAAAGTATAATTTTTCTAGAAAACACATTAATAGGCCATTTGGTTCTTGCCACTTTACTTTAAATGAATTTTCAATTCCATATTAAAAGCCAAGTTTGTTTAAGAAAGAGACTACTGAGATGCTGCTTACGTATCTCTCGTGCGTGCGTGTGTGTGTGTGTGTGTGTGTGTGTGTCGGTTACTCCTACAATGGGAAGAAATAGTACAAAAATAGAATTCATGGTTCTAAATCACTCACTTCACTATAATTCTGGCACTGTTGATCTCCCTGTGCAGGGAAGATATATCTCTATCTCTATTTATATCTCTGTCTTTATATATCATCTATCTATCTGTCTAACCAGCCTCATCTCACACTTAAATGTTACCTAATAACCTATTATTTCATTAATCTTAACTGTCATAAAATGTTGACCCTAAGCGCAAAAGAATGCATTCTATCTTAGGCTCAATTTTATTTCCAGGAAGGGAATAATTTGCGTACTATACTATTACTTGTGAATATAATTAGACATGTCTGGAAAAGTGTACTGTGCAAGCTACTGCATTCATAATTGCCTAATTGTGCTTGCATGTATCCAATTATCAGCCTGGTTGGCCGCTTACTCCATCAACAGCCAAAGTGGTTACCTGCATGTGCAATTACCTGTATGCTTCATTCAAAATTCTCAGGTGTCCCTTCATTCATGTTTCTTGAAACTGTGGCTTCAAATGAGGAAACAGAACAAAATGCTAGAAACAGGTCAATAGAAAGCACATAGAAAGAAATCTGGAATTTAGTTGCTTAATTGGCTCTGGTCATAATATGATTAGCTAAATTGCTCTAATAATTTGTATTATACTAATAATATTCTTTGTATGACAGATTCTTTAGATTAATCTTCCTCATATAAGCTCAAGAAGGATTAGTAAGGAAAATTTACAAATACAAAAATAGATTTTTATTGGCAACTAATGATAAGAAATTAAGTTACTGTATTATTTACCATGTAAATTGTGGTATGGTTTCAGAAACCTTAATGGACCAGGGTAGAAAATAGCCTAGTAAATACAATAACTAAAGAAAGTTGAAGATACAAATAGCTAAAATTAGACTTAATCCTGTGTTGGGATAGACATGAATAGGAAAGATACAATAGTGGGAAGAATTTTATATCTGTAGTGTAAACAGGCATGGGATTAATGAAGAATAGTTGAAGTGTTTTTTAAAATTGAGGTTAATTACACGTAACATAACATTTACCATTTTAACCATTTTTAAGTAATGTTGTATCAAGTACATTCACATTGTTGTGCAACCATTATGATCATCCATCTCCAGAACTTTTTCATCTTCCTGAACTGATAGCTGTTAAACACTCATTTCTCATACCCTCTTTCCTAGCCCCTGGTAACCACTAATTTACTTTCTGTCTCTATGAATTTGACTATTTCAGGTACCTCATGTAAGTAGAAGCTATTAGTATCTGTCCTTTTGTGACTGATTTATTTTATTTAATATGATATCTTCAAGGTTAAATCATGTTGCAGAATGTGTCAGACATTTCTTTTTAAGGCCAAATAATATTCCATTGTATGTATATACAACATTTTGTTTATCCATTATCTGACAATGGATGCTTGGATTGCTTCTCTCTTTTGACTGTTGTGAATAATGCTACTATGAACATGGGTGTACAAATATCTGTTTGAGTCTCTACTTTCTGTCCTTTTGGGTATATATCCAGAAGTGGAATTGCTAGATCTCATGATAATTTTATGTTTAATACTTTGAAGAACTGCCACACCATTTTCACAGCAACTGCATCATTTTACGTTCTCACCAGCAATACGCAAGGGTTCCAATTTCTCCACACCCTTGCAACACTCATTTTCTATGTGTGTTGTTATTTTTTTATCATTATAATAGACATACTAATGAGTATGAATTGTAGGTCATTGTGGCTTTACTTTACATTTTACTAATGATGAGTGATGATGAAAATCTTGCATGTGCTTATTGGCCATTGTGTGTCTTCTTTGGAGAAATTTTTATTCAAATACTTTTTGCTCATTTTTTCATCTGTATTTTTTAATTTGTTTCTGATATCTAATTGAAGATAGGTTTTACTCAATCCAGACCAATCAAACTAGTCTCTATATAGGGTTAAACAGATCAAGCTTCCCATCAGGAATAGTTAGAAAAACCAGATTAAAAAATGTTTGACGGCTTAAGCGAGCTGCCACGGCAACCAGAACTGGAAAACCAAAGCCAAGGAGAGAAGCAGCACAGAGAAGTGAGCCAATATTTTGTCAGCCACTTTCTCTCTAGGGGCATTTGATGTTTCTTGGCCATGGTGCTAAAGATAAGAGCCCTGGTGGAGGCAAGAAAGGCTGCACTTTTGCCAATTGCATGGCATTTTTTTGTAGTCAGAAAATAAAAGATTATGTCTGCCGTGGGAGCCAAGAAATGAGCAGCAAAGGCATTGATGAGAAGAGAGAAGCAGAGAGTGAGTTCAACATTTGGTGTTTTCTCCCTGTGACATCTACTGGCAGATGAATGAGCTAGGAAGTTCAATGAAAAACTGCTGAAACAATAGCTTTTTCTTTATCATGATGTCAAGGAGACAAAATATGGGGTTCGGGATCTACAAAAGAAAAAATACCTTAAGCTCTCTGTTGAGACCCTTGAAGGAACATTTTAAGAGCAGGGCAAACCAGAGGTAAGTTGGAGACTTGCAAAAATGACAACTTAATTTGAGATATTTTAGATTCACTTTATAATAGAAAATTAAGCAGTATGATTTATCATATTAATGTAAAGTAGAAAATCACTGTCTTTACAGTGATTACTGACAGTGATAATAGGCAAAGAATACTTTTTTTTTTTAATTTATTTTATTTATTTATTTTTGGCTGTGTTGGGTTTTTGTTGCTGCGCTCGGGCTTTCTCTAGTTGCAGTGAGCGGGGGCTACTCTTCGTTGCATTGCGCGGGCTTCTCATTGCGGTGGCTTCTCTTGTTGCGGAGCATGGGCTCTGGGCGTGAGGGCTCAGTAGTGGTGGCACACAGACTCAGTAGTTGTGGCACGTGGGCTCTAGAGTGCAGGCTCAATAGCTGTGGCACACAGGCTTAGCTGTTCCACGGCATGTGGGATCTTTCCGGGCCAGGGCTCAAACTCATGTCCCCTGCATTGGCAGGCTGATTCTTAGCCACTGTGCCACCAGGGAAGCCCAAAGAATACTTTTTGACACATTTAAATACCCAGTCATAATAACTCTTATCAAATTAAATTTAAAAGGAAATTATTTAATCTGTTTAACTACCTACAAAAAATCAACAGCAAACTTCAAACTTAAAGGTTAAGATATCAAAAACTTCTCCCTGAAATGTGGAAAAAGTCAAGGACACCTGCTATCAACATTTCTATTCACCTGAATTTGAGAGCCTACACCAGTAAAATAAGGGAAGATAAAAAATAGAATATAAGACAAGTAATAATTGGAATGTGAAATATAAAACTATAATTATTTATAAATAAATGATAGGGCATATAGAAAACCCAAATGAATTAGTATGAGAATAGCGCAAGGTTATTAGACACATTATTAAAATAGAGTTGTTGTAGTGCTATGTATCAGTCATAAACAGAAAATTTCATTTAAAATATACAGCATCACTTATAATATCATAAAAAATAAAACCCACTGATTTTCCAGTGAAAAGTTTGAGGCATCTACCCTGAAACAAACTAACCACAAAACAACAAAAATATAACTAAAAATGTAACTGAGAAAAGAAAACTTAAATACATGAAGGGAATGCCATGTTCACAGGTCCGAAGTCTCAATATTATACAGTTGCTAATGACCCACAGTTATATCTGTAAATATGCAAAGCATGAACAAGGGTATTTTAAAACATACATGGTGATATAAAGAGCTAAGAACATCCAGGACAAACTTGTAGAGAAACAAGGCTGGAGCACTTAAGGCTCCCAGAAATGAAGATATATCATAAAGCTGTATGGTAATTAAGACAGTATGATATTGGTATATAAAAAACTAGTAGATCAAGAAACAGGAACCCAGAAACAACCCAAATCCATACAGATATAGTTATTTGCTTTATAACAAAGTGGCTTGCTTTATAACACTGATTATATATAGACAAGGATGGCCTTTCAGGAAATGATGCTTGAGCATCAGAATTTCCATATGAAAAAAAAGTGAATGCTTACCCCTACCACGCACCATAGATAAAAATCTCTTCCAGATAGACTGTATATCTAAATGTAACTGGTAAAGCAGTTAGCTATTTAGACAGAAACAGGATAATATCATGTTTTTGGAGAGAGCAAATATTTCTTAAATGGCACTCAAAAAGAATTAACTATGTTGGGTAACACTGATCAAGTGAACTTTACTAAAACTAAGAACTTAGGTTCATAAAAGAAAACATTAAGAATATGGAAATGCAAGCTACAGAGTGGGAGTGGTTGTTTTCAATACATATATGCCACAATAGACTCATATCCAGTATATTTAAAGAACTTTTACAAATCTATAAACTTGTACAGGCTGTTAAAATTGCAGATTGTTAAAAGAGAAACTGGCAAAAACTTTAACAGGTACTTTTCAAAAGAAGATATTCTTTTGAATAGAAGACTATTAAATACATGAAAATGTGTTCAACCTTAGATATGAGAAAAATATAAATTAAAACCAGAGTGCAATACCTATCAGAATTGCTAAACATTAAAGAGACAGATATTATTAAGTGTTACTGAGGCTGTAGAACCACTGAGATTGCTGTGCGCTGATGAAGTGATGTAATTTGTAAAGCATGTTTTGAAACTGTTTAGTAATATCTCCTAAAGCTGATCAGAGACACAAGTTATAAACTGACCTTCCCACTCGTAAGAATATCTAACAGAAATACACACATACATTCACAAAAAAACACCTGAAAGAATGTTTATAACTAGCACTAATTGTAATAACCACCCATTGTTAGTCAACAGTAGAACTGACGGATAATTGTGGTGTATTCTCGCGATATAATGCTATAGATTAACCAGAAAACAAAAACTTTGGAAGCAACAATGAATACATCTCTCAAACATAATACTGAGAAAAACAAAGTAGACACAGAGGAACATACTCTGTGATTGCATTTATATGTTTCAAAAGCAGGCAAAATTCATCTATGGTGTTAAAATGCAGAATAATGGTTATCTTGAGGCGGAATAATAATGGAAAGAAACAAGAGGGGGACTTCTAGAGTGCTAACAAGGTCCAGATTAATCTGGATGATGGTTACAAGGTTATCTTTGCTTTGTGTGAATTTGTTAACCTGGATGTTATGATTTGAGCTTGTTTATCTATTATGCAATATTTCAACAAACTGTAAATTAAAAAGGGAGAAGGTACATTTTTCTTCTCCCTCTTTCTCCTTTCTGCTACTTGCAATGTGAAGGTGGTGTGGAAGCAGCTGTTCTAAGCTAGCAGCCTTGAGAGGACATTCTCAGGAGGGCAGAGAGGGAGTGAAGGAGGAGCCTGGGTCCCAGGTCACATGGGACTGCCACACCAGCCCTAAACTGACAACAACTGGGCCTCTCTTAACTGAGCAAGTAAGAAATGGTTTTACCTTCTCGCCAAGTAAGAAATGGTTATTTCCTGAGCCCTGAACAATATGATGAAATCACTGTCCATCCCGCCAGAGAGTTTAGACTGGATACTTCAATTTCGTGACAGAAACAAATAACAGGAATTTAAGAGTTAACCATTCTGCAGAATCACTCTTGAATTTCTCCACCATTTCCACTGGAGATAAAATCTCACAAACAGATTAATGGAAAAGATATAGATTTAATTATTTTCTCATGCACATTAACAAAAGCAGTAAAATGTGTTTTATTTATTGGGGCTGTTCTATACCATCACAATTCTTTGGAGGACTTTTCCTCATCAGCATTCTTTGCCTGAGAAGAGTGATGACTTTTCTACTGAAGTTAAGGTAATTCCACAGCTCAGCTTTAGTGAACACCTCTTAGCACATTAATGAATAATATTTGTGCATTAGCAAACATGCTCCAGAGACAAAATCAAATCAAATGGGCTTGGTTGTTCATAAATTCCAACACTTCTAAGCTCTCAGTGAGAAACTGCTTTATAATGAATTGGATAGGTTACATGAATTCCACCAGGAGACTTAACGCTTTACTGGGCTTGAATAAAGTGAAATTAATTAAGAATTTTCACAAATCTGTAAGGATTTTAATTAAAATCTGACTTTCTAATCATCAACTGTGTACATTCAGTGCTTATTCAGGCCACCTAAACTTTGGCAGTGTTCTGCTAATGTACTGTGGTATAGACATTGACCATGTAGTTTTTTAAAAGTCTCAGAGCCACTTCCTAGCATTATTTGAGTGCTGGGATAATGATAGAAGAGTCTCCACAAGGGTAGCTTTGAGATTAAGTGAATCTCACAATGAGTAGATTGCAATGGTTACTGCTTCTTAAGAGGAGCAGATGAAAATTTTTTAAAATTAAACAAAAAAAGAAACCCACCAATAACTGAATACAGGTCTTGGTACATCTGCGGTCTTGATTTCTTTGTGTAAATGGCCCCTCCCATTAATGTTGATCTCATCTTTTCAAAGCCTTCTGTTAATACCCTTTCCTCCTGCTGTTAATACCCTTTCCATCCAAACTTCTTGCATGAGATGTTTATACTTCTGGCGTGAGATGTTTATACTTGCCACCTACTTTTTCACACCTGCCATTCACATCCGAATTACAATCTGGCCTTCTTCCCTGCCAGTGGCTAAGAACTAAACTTCCTAGAGTCTTTCCTAACCTCCTAAGCGTAATAAACACTTTGCAGTCTGTTATACTGGCGATCCCAAACATTTGACAATATGAATATTCTTAGTAGAAACCATAGTTTCTTGGCCTCCTTATGGTCTTGACTTGCTACGGTTTCAGTGGACTGTCTTTCGTTGGCTCTGTGTCAGTTCATCTTCACCGGATCTCTCTTTAACTTTTTTGTTAGTTAAAAGATTCCCTACTGTGCTCTTTTGTGACTGCGTTTTGTTAAAGTCCCTGGGAGGGGCTCATCCGCTTTCTTGGCTTCAGCTATTTTCATGCCACTAAATCCAAATTTAAGTTCCTCACTATTAATATGATCTTTGAAAATATATCTATTTACCTTAATAAACCATAAGTTTCTTGAATTTCTTATATTTCCAGAGCCTAGCATAATGCCAGATGGACAGTGGGTGCTCATAAGGGTTTTTCTCTAAATAATATATAAATGGATCATTTCACAACACTTTTTTTTTTTTGCTAAAATCTTATTATCCCAAGCCCTATCTACTGGTCACTTCCTCAAGCTAAAAACTTGTAATCCCTGGAGTTTTAGAAGAAGTGTTAGAAATGGTCCTCACAGAATCAATTTATAATGGATTTATCACAACCACAGCACTCCTGGTAGGAACCCTGAGTGCGAGGATGAATACCACCCAATTAAATAACACCGACGCCTTTAAAAACTGAGTCCAACTTAATTGGACTCAGTGCTAGAAAGAAAATCTTAGCCTCTTTCCCGATAGCCGTTAGCTGATGGAGAAGTCATATGGATATCATTTGCATTGTTGAAATGGTGTCTCTTATAGCATTGAATGGACCCAGCTTTACAACGTCTGGACACATTTTTATTGTTTTCCCCACAGGAAACATTATACATATCAAAATAAATACCCTCCCTTCCACATCTGAAAAGTGTAGATTTACAATAATTGTCTAATTAATTGTTTCTTAATTAGTTACCTGCTTTGTGTGATTTAGTTTGAGCTTACGTTTACTTGAGAAATAATGTTCTATGCAATTTCTCTTTGGCTTTCTGAAAAAACAAAACAAAACAGGAGGCTAGGTAAATTGAAAAATGTTTTGTAGGTGATGGGTTCCACATGACGGGTGAACATTTACTGGTGCTTCTTAGGTCTGCAAGACACAGGCTTCAGTTTGTACAATAAAAAATAAGTACAATTCTTTTTCCTAATATATATCTGGAATCTACTTGCTTTTCTCTGTCTCTGCCGCCACCTACTCTGCCCAGGCCAATTTAATTTCTTGCTTGTACATCTGCGGTAACTTGCTAACTGGTCTCACCAATTCCTGCTCTCCTGCAATTCATTATCTAATAATCACAGTGTCCTCCTTCAGACACTTTAATGCTTCTTAAGATAAAGGGCACCGTTCTCCTCCTGAACTCTGAGACCTTGTAGTATCTGGCGCCTGCCTTGCGCTCTAGCCTCATTTGCTAGTGCCTTCTTGCTTCCTCTGCCAGAATTTCTGCCACATTGGCCTTTTTTTCAGATCAACATCTTTTCCAAGTCCTTTCCGACTTCAGGGCTTATACCTTTGATCTTCTCTTTGCTTAGAACCTTCTCCTCACTCCACCCCTACTAACTTGGCCAATTCCTGGTTATTTTTCAAGTTTCAGCTTAACTACAGTTGTTCAGTGAGCCCTTTCCTACCTCCACACAAAAGGCAAGTCCACCCTGGTGTTTGCTTTAATAACGGGTCCTGCAACAATCCAGATAACTAGAGAGAAGTTAGTTAAGAAAACAACATGGATTTAAACATTAGTATGAGGCTCATTCAATATAAAGCCCTTTTAAAAATCTCCAACCTCTGGAAATTAGTCGAAACAACACATAAGCAAAAATTTTTAAGCACCTGAAACTCACTCATTGACATAATACCACTTTTATTCTCATAATTTGAGATGGAGTGTTTTCTAAAACTAAATTATACTTCCGCATCTTTTGAACTAAATCATATTGAACAAAATGAGTTGCCTCAGTAACTTGGTGCTACAGTATGAACTGCTATATGAAATCATAAAATTTGGTAGGATCTCTTAGGGAGCCTCCAAAAACCATACCTTCTTCCCTGACAAGGTCCTACGAAACTGAGTAAGAAAGCAGAAACATGACAGATGTCAACATCAAAAGATCAGCCTTATGACTGATCATTGCTAAAGTGTTTGATATCACCTTGTGTGAGAGCCAGTTGGACCCCTGCTACCTGAACCCCAGGGCCAGGCACACATATTAGCTCTCCTGACTCGTGTTTTCTCTAGAGCTTCAATGCTCCCAGGGAAAAAGCCACTGACTGAGGAAAATGGCAGAGCTGAGCCCAACATGAGAAATTATTCATCCCCAATTTACCAAGAGCTAACTGTTTTTTAGACAGTTCTCCATGGATTTTTCATGCCCCTGCGTGGTCAGGGCCTTCTCAGCAAAGGACGTGTCTGAACAGTAAACAGCCTTGGAAGTTAGGGATAATGTATTCCTCCAGAGGGCTTTGAAGACACACTTTTACAGGAACATTCCAGGGTAATAATTACAATGCCCTCTCTTTCCCCTTCTCAGAGATGTTGCTTCTGTTCCAGGATGATGAGTACTCTCTCTCCAGAGCCAAGCAGGGTAGATGTGTTGGCAGTCCATACAAGTTCAGAGTCTCCTAATGTTAGAATTCTCCTCCTGGGATACACAGGTCTCGCTGGCCTTTACCACATTGCCCTTTGGGAACTGGGCTGTGGGGAGCTAAGGCCAGATGCTGCTCTGGCTGTTCTTCTTCTGTAATGAGTGATCTGTCTCTCTGATCCAGGGATCTTGTATCAGTTTATCACAGTTTCTGACTTAAGAATAAATTATTACAGTTTCCCAAAGGTGGAGAGTTAAAAAGAGAGACATACAGTGTACTCTGGGACAGCTTCTCTTTCTGGAAATTAGGAACAGGGAAAAGGAGTTTCTTCTCGAACAATGAGGATGACGGTGATACAGATAATAATAAGGACATCAGCAAGAGCACAGAACTCACCCTTTATTAAATGCTTGCTATGATCTCTGTACAAAGAACTTTACTGTTGTTACCTCTTTAACCCTTTAGCAATTTCATAGGAGAAGAACTTTCATTATCCCCATCAGATAGAAGCGGAAATTAAAATTTGGAAAGCTTACGAAACTTGCCCCAAGTCATGATAATATGTGTAGAAAACAGAATGAAGGTCCAGGTCTGCCTGACAAATAATCCTTGTCCTTTTCTACTAAATAACAATGAAGGCTCCATAAGGAGTGAGACTGTGTCAGTCTTGCTTACCACTAAATTACCGTAGTCCCAGAGCCTCAGAGTATACTGGGGAGAAATATATAACTATATATCTATATATAAATATAGATATATAAATATATATTCCACTGTTAAGCTGTCACATCTCTATGATTTCAAAGTCATAATATTTTTATTTTTTTATTTGATGGCAGTTGACCCACAGAAAAGCTACATATATTGTTATCGAGTGTCCTAGTTGAAGATCTCTAACTTGGTCTTAACACTATAAAATGGAAGTTTCAGCGTGATTTTATTTCAAACACTTCATTTTTTATAATGCATATTTTATAATGAATGCTGGTATATATTTAGGAACAGTTCATTATTTGTTTTGATCTTTATTTTTCTCTTTTGTACTCAGTTATGAAGCTGTCCTTTATCCAACAGAAATAACAAAAGTGAAATAAAACAAATACATAAAAAGTACTCTTAGTGGGAGAACTGTATTTTAGTTTAGTTGTTCAAGTTTACTTTTTCATTTGCTTGCTTGCTTGCTTTTAAATGAGAGCACATACCTTATGCAATCTGAAAACAGATATTTGGGAATCCATTTGTTTTGAATTTGAATAAATTACCAAAAGCTAGAGGCGTACCCTAAAAAAACTGAAGTTTTTTGGGAAAAGTTCTAAATTGACATGGACCTCCAGTCTATGTGCAATAAAGGAAAAAAAATCTATCAATCAGCTTGAGTCTCTAATCATGAGACTAGAGCAAAATTCATCATGAGGAAAGAGGCTTGGAGATGGTCTTTGGAGTCAAGTTGGTTCCACAGTAGCTAATGTCTCTTTGCAAAGGAAAACAAGATAAAATTCAGAGTTGTTCAGTAAGTTTGGGGCACCTAAATGGCTATGTAACCAATTATTTCTCTTTTATTTTTCAATGATTTCTGGGCTGTTCTCTAGACAGAGAATACTTCTAAAATACTTAAAATTTAATTAGTCAATCAACTGTCTTTCCTTTGAGTGTCAACAACTTTAATAGGAAGTGAGGTTTCATGTCCATCTTAATTGCCTTTATTATCAGAAGGCTAACCCAATAATTCAGATAAAATGCTGACAACATTATATTAAGGAAGGATAAGAATTTTTCAATATACTTATTCTATATAAACCAATCACATATTCTATACAATTTATTATGCTTGGCATTGGGAAAAGAAAGATAAATATCCACTCTTAAGAATCTCACAATCCAACTGGGGAAAGAAGTATACACATATAACTCTACTACAAGCAAACCTTTATTTTTCTGGAAAAAGCCACGCAGAAAGATTTTACTTCCACCAATTTCAAATTCAGACACATAAAAAATATGAGTTAGAAATACTTTTGGTCTTGAGCAATTTTTCATTAAAATTATGTGATTCATATTTGGTAATTTTAACTGATTTTATCTGTTTTACATATTGGATTTAAACATACAAGTAGAGGAAATATATGAGAGAAGACAATAAACTATATTTGCTTCCATAATCAAGGGGAGTTGTAGGAATTGTCTTAGCGGTAGAAAGCTCTTATTTCAGAAGATGTCTTAATAATCTGCTTTGGTTGATAGAGTAAGGGTCTTTCAGCCTGATCTGAATGAGAGAGCTTTACACCAAATATGCAAATTGCACCACATCAAAATACAAGAAACATGCTCAGTTCCTCCTGCTATGCCTGAGAAACAGAATGTGGGCAATATGGTGGTGGAGTGACTCTGGATTGCGTGGAATAGAAAAGAGGATTACAGGAGGGGAATTTACACTGCAACATGGTACCAAGGGGAAACTAAAAAGATGGCCAGTAAGAATTTCTTTGTGGTGAAGATGCTCAGTGAATTTTAGAAATCATTTAAATTATAAATTGTTTCTTAATCATTTTTTTGCTAACATTATCCAACATCACCTCCATAATCTGCAAAACTTCAATAATAGCTTGATATTAATAGCCATGTTTATGTTAGAGGGAAAGTAAAAAAAAAAAGCTGACCCAACTGGGGTCAGTATGAGGGAATAGATAGCATGTTTCAGAGATGCTGATGCAAACACTTATGTGCCAGGCAATCACAGAAAAGCAGACTGCAGACCCTCAGGAGGCAGACAGACTTCAGCAAGCCCATTTTTCCCTGGAATAGAGAGAAAGAAAATAATCGATAGGCGTTAAGGTGGGGAATAATCCTACTATTATGGAGGCAAGGTTTAAGCCTTTCTTTCTTTTGACTTTTCTTTCCTTATTTCTACTTTTTAGGCAACAGAATTTAGATTATAAATGTGAGAGACTGAATATACAAATGGAAAATGGCCAGATTATATATAAAAATAGAACTCTGACCCACAACCTGCAGCAACCTGGAGAAAACCAACCTCCTTATCTATAATAAACAACTCAGGAAGGTAGCCTGCTATAACTTAGAATTATAGGAAGCCCCATTACTATCTCTAGTGACAATCCAGGAAGCTAAACAATAACTTCTGTAACAATTGGCTCAAAATGGCAAAGATTTGATTACTAACTGACAGCTCCTCTAATTTTTTTCTCAGCTTCCAACTTAGGATCAACCAGAAAAAGCCAAATATGCATACCTAACCCACCACATAGGATTTCCCACTTACAGTTATCCCACCTACATCTTCCTCAGGACAACAGTCTCTAATCAGAGCATGCTTGAAGCCTTCCCTTTTTCCACTATAGCGCTTTCCCACTCCTCTGCCTACCTTTGAGTCTCTGCCAAAACACAGGTGAGATGGCTGACTCCCTTGCTATATAGCAAGCTCTGAATAGCCTTTGCTTTTCTCATTTGGTTGGTCTTCATTTATTTCCACAAGTGTAAGATTTTGTTTAAAGAATGAATTGAGATTTGAGCCCTCTCCCCACCAAAAGTATCGGAAACCATGATGTCATCTAGTAGTTTTGTTACATAGATGGGAAACTTGATCTGGAAAAATGTAATTAACTTGCCTTAGATCAGTTATTCTCAACCTCTTATACATTAGAGAATCAACTGGGAATTTTGGAAATGTCTCATCCCTAGGCCCTGCACTTAGAGAAAGTGAGGTGAAGCCAGGCAAAAAGATGTATTTTGAAAACATACTGGAAAATTCTAATGGGCCATAAGAGTCTGGAATCTCTGTCTTAGAAGGTGGTAAAATTCAGATCCAAATGCAGGAAACCGAACTCTGTCCCTGTTTCCACTATCTTGTGGCCATTTAAACCCTTTCATCTCAATGTGAAATAAGAAGGGCAATCCAAAGAAAGATAGTAACATCCCTCCTGGCTAGAATTCAAACACCAAGTAGCTTCACTTGTCTAACAAAGATGACAAAGGAAAGCAAAAATGACCTGTGGGTAGTCAGAATAGTGTTGCTTGGTCAAAGAGGATTCCCTCAAGCCTTCACTCAGAAAATAGGTATTCTTATTTTACACACACTTCTGACAGGTTTGGAAATTTGGTTTTCAGATTTACAACCTCGATGAAAGAGGCGATGCTTCATGCAGGTTGTTTGATTGCCCTGAGAAATGGCACCCAAGAGCAATGGAGGATTGGGAAACCTACGAAAGTCACAAAACCCAGGACCTGCAAAATTGCTATGCTATACATCACAGTTGGTCCTGGGATCACAAAACAACCAGAGAGCCTATATTTGGAAAAAAGAAAAAATCCCAACTTAAGTAATTGCAGTACATATCTGTTATAGTTTGGCTAAAGACATCAATTCCCAATTATTCTGACAATTGGATATCTCAAATGGCACATTCCTTAAGATTTTTGCACAGCAGAGATCTTTCAAAATTTACCAGTACTGTGTTCAGTTTAGACTAAAAGAAATGAGAAAAACGGTTTCAGCTTTTGCTCCAAAAAAATGCTTGCCCACTGAGGTATATTTTGCAAAGACCAATATATCAGTTAAAGCTATATATCTTAGCAAAAACCTTTTTTTTTTTTTTTTTTTTTTTGCGGTACGCGGGCCTCTCATTGCTGTGACCTCTCCCGTTGTGGAGCACAGGCTCCGGACGCGCCGGCTCAGCGGCCATGGCTCACGGGCCCAGCCACCCCACGGTATGTGGGATCTTCCCGGACCGGGGCACGAACCCGTGTCCCCCTGCATCGGCAGGTGGGCTCTCAACCACTGCGCCACCAGGGAAGCCCAGCAAAAGCCATTTTTCACAATGTTATTCCCTTAGAATTTTTTTAAGATGCGTTTTGGTTATCCACAGCAAGTGAAGGAGTCCTTGGTTACAATATTCTCAGGACATCCTCAGAGATAAACCACAATTGAAGTCAGTACTTTATATGGACAAAGTGTCCTCTACAGAGCCTTACCTTTCTGTCAGTTCTAATCTTTACAATTTGTAGCCTAAACTAATAAACCATTGCCCCTGACTATCCTGCTTGAAGGCTGTTTCATCTGAATGACACAAAGGCAAATGGCAAACAATATATTCACTTAATATTTAATATTCCTTTCTTGCATACACTTTAGTGAACACCTAGCATATTGCCTATAATGGTGCTTGAAGTAAGGTGGCAGCTTCAGTAAAAAATAAATGTAATAAAAATATTCATTTTAATGGAGATGACAATAAATTTGAAACATTGTAAATGATGCTTACAAGATTCCTCAAATCCACATACAGAAAACAGTTGTATGTTAGATGTCACTTTTCATTCAGATATTTGTCACCATAAGATACCTCTGCAAAGACTGCAATTTATAGCTCCCCAAAGATAAGCATCAAATGTCACCCTTCTAAGTCCATAGACTATTCCCCGTCTAAGCCAGTTGGAATAAAATTAAAAGGTATTAGTTATTTACATTAGTTACTTTAAGTGATTGTCAAAGGGATAATTTAAAGTAGCACCTACTATCTGAGGAGTCTGGTTCCTGATTAAAAACCTGTATGTGAGTTTTCAAGCCTGACATAGGCGATTACAAAGGTTGAACCTGGAAGGCCTCACTGGGAAAGCTGCACTTTCCACACAGACGCGGTGCTTCACCAGTGCCTCACAGCCTCTGATGGGAGGTGCAGTCAAGGACACAGGCCCACCGGCCCAGTCAGGCTGTTACACATGTTCGCACTGCCAACCCAGGCACCTTCATTCCTAGGTCTCTTTATTTGAGGCCTTGGGCAGAGGTCTTGGTCAGGTGTCTCTGCTGAGACCTCCTTAAGGAAAACTTGAAGACAGTTTTCCCCACTCTGACTCAGTACCCAGTACCCTTCCACTCCTAGCCCTCGCCCCTCCCCCTTTCTCCAAATCCAGAGTCCATAAGGCTGCTTGATGAGTCTTTGTTAGGGATCCTTCAACAGGGAGAGAACCTCCACCAGTGTGCCATTCCCTGGGGGAAAATGGAAAAGGAGGGGTCGGCATTTTCTCTGATTTTACACTCCTACTTACACCATCTCAGTAAGTAATGAAAGTGATGAACTCTTTCATCTTTGGCTTGTTGCTTTAATCAGCTGAGTTCCTGATACTATACACATTCGTTTCAATCCATATTTTCATTCAGTCCCCAAAGAAGGCTCATAACAAAACATTTCTGCACTATTGATAAGCTTTGAGAGAAGTTCGCATAAGTGTAGTTCATTTCTGCAATTTTAGGGGAGCATGTTGTATTAAAGCCCATCATGCTGCAAGTGTGACTAACTGAATGTCTGGAATTTGACCTTTCTCCGTCCTCCACTGGATGACCTTATCTTTCTGTTGTATTAATTCCTCTACCGCATACTGAGTATTCCAGTGTCATCCCTTAGCAAACCAAGGCCCTCCACTCTCATACTCCACCATCCTTGGCATCACCCAAGCCCAATCTCTTCTTTACATGTTTCAATTCTGACCAAAACATTCCTCTTTGATCTGTGGGCTTCTCTCACTACACACCTGTTGTTACTACAGCTTAATTGTAATGAGCCACACAGGATAGACTGGTGGAGGGTTTTATTTCAGGAGCCATTCAGCAACGCTTATAACCCGTTTTTGTAGGCAAATACACTTCATCTTCCTATAAGTTCTCTAATTGAATCCATACCTTCCTGGGAAAGCCTCCAGCATGATTTATACATAATGACTCTTCCAGATTGACAAGAAGCTGTTGGATGCCAGGCAGCTCATTCCCAGGGCTCTCAGTCCATACTAGGGACTCTAATCCACACAATTAGGAATCGGAAATTGATTATATGGAAAAGCAAATATGAAATACTGAGATGCTGTTGATGATGTGATAGTGTTGGCAGTCGGGAGTGTTCGTGTTATTGGAGGCTGAGACCTGACTTTAAGAGTTCTTTGCATCAATAATTTCTTCTGATACGTTTATTTAAAAAGCACGAAAACAGATTCACCAAGGCTCTATAATAAAAGAAAACATCTTCGTGCTATAAAAAAGCAGCATACTTGCTTAAGTTGAGATTTTCCCAGAACAAAAGATGACTGAGCAAAGGCTCTGAAGCTTCTTGGCTCTGGTTGCTTTCCTCCAGCCCTGAGAAAATATAGAAGGGGCATTGCCAGACCAGGATTGAGCCCTTTTTCCTCGGTGAGTGAGCCAAGTAATAGATGTAGTATACCAGGATCTTTTGAGAAAGTAACCAAGGTTCTGTTTCTTGTTGTTCTTAACACTCCACCTCCTGGCATTTATTGCCTCAAGGAGGATTGTAGATCCGCCTAAAACAAAGAGGACATTGTAATTTCTAAACAGATAGTTTTGGACGCATAGAGAAGGAAAAAATAAAAGTCGCAAAGCACTTTTTATTAGCAAGAGCCCAGTTTTAATAGAGTAAAAGATTTTGGGAATTCTCAAAATGTGGCTTTGCATATTATGAGGAAATCCTAAAGGAGTTTGAATTTTGAACTGACGCCATAAACCAGAGTGAGGAATAAATTGTGATGAGCAGTTTTCCCACCTCAAGAAAGACAATGAGAGTTTAAGAACCTCTTCGGAATTCTGAAAGGAGAGGATTGGCAGGGAAGAGCTAGAGAATTTAGAAACTAATTGGGGGGTTATATCAATACCCCATATGTATTCTCTGTGGTTGAAACTCTGTTGGAAGTTTAATAAAGAATGAAAAATGAGAATGTGAAGGCAAAATTAAGTTATCTGTCCTTGGTATAAATGCTGCCTCATAGGTTAGTTTGAATTCAGTTATAGCAACACAAAGTAAGTTCCCAAAATACACCTGACTCCGTGACTGTACATTTATTTATACTTAACATATAATTAATTATATGTTTGTATAACATTGTATCAATTTATGAAGTACAGAATACTAAGTATAAATATATAAAATAGACATAAGTATAAATATATAAAATAGGCATATAAATATAAAATAATGTATAACTATAATTAATTATGTATTATTATATAATATATATTGATATGTATTTAACCCTCTGTTAGATATTATACTTTCATTCTGGGTGACAGAAACAAAGGAACGATTCAGCAAAACTTCTGTCTAATGCCCAGATGATAAATTTTGCAAAAGCTTTCCAAGGATAGCTCCATGTATTGGTTTTCTACTGCTGCTGTAACAAATTACCACAAACTTAGTGCTTTAAAGCAACACCGACCTCTTATCTTACAGGTCTGGAGGTCAGAAGCCCTAAAGTTAAGGTGCCAGCAGGGCCTCACTCCTTCTGGAGGCTCCAGGGGAGAATCTTGTCTCCTTACTTTTTCCACTGGTAGAGGCTGCCTGCAATCCGTGGCTCAGGATCCTTTCTTTCGTCTTCAAAGCCACTAGCTTAGCATCTTCAAATCCTCTGTCACTCTCTGAGCTCTGCTTCCATTGTCACATTTCCTTTGAATCTGATTTTCCTCCCTCCCTCTTATAAGGAACTTCGTGATTATATTGGGCTCACCCACATAATCCGTGATTATCTCCCTATCTCAAAATTATTGAAGTCTGAAAAACCCCTTGTGCCCTGTGAAGTAACATTCCTATTCTGGGGATTACAGCATACACAATTTTGGGGGTGCCATTATTTTGTCTACCACAGAACACTTCAGAGCCTGACATATAACCCTCATTAAATCAGAATCAAAGGTCTAGATTTAACGTTTTACAACAAAGGTTAATGTCCTCTTGGAGAACGTGAGCTTTCTTAGAAGTCCAATTAATCATTTCTAAGCCACTTCTTACACCAATTTCTGGTTTTATTTTTCTCAAACAGGAATGCAAGAAAAATTAGCTAATTGGCTAATATCCGCAATCATTGGAAAACTATTTTCTATCATAACAAAAATATTGTCCTCAGTAGATTTAATTAAGGTAAAAGAAACTTTGAAGTACAGAGCAATTTTATGACAGCATCACGCCACTGATAACACTAGTCATTCATCACTCACCCCATGTGAAAGAAAAAAGTAAAAGGCAAAGTGATCTCCAAATTTCATTACGTATTTTTCACTAAAATTAAATCATACTTAATACATCTTCATGCTTTTCTGACATAAATTGTTACTTTAAAAAACATATATTACAGACAAGTCATTAGATAGAATGATTTATGCTTTTTATTGAGGTATAGTTGATTCACAATATTAGTTTCAGGCGTACAACAGAGTGATTCAAAAATTTTTATATATATATTCCATTTAAAGTTAATATAGGGCTTCGCTGGTGGTGCAGTGGTTGAGAGTCCACCTGCCGATGCAGAGGACGTGGGTTCGTGCCCCAGTCCGGGAGGATCCCACATGCCGCGGAGCGGCTGGGCTCGTGAGCCGTGGCTGCTGGGCCTGCGGGTCCAGAGCCTGTGCTCCGCAACGGGAGAGGCTACAGCAGTGAGAGTCCCACGTACTGCAAAAAATAAATAAATAAAATAAAATAAAGTTAACATAAAATAGTGGCTATGTTCCCAGACCTGTACAATATATTATTGTAGCTTATTTATTTTACACATAGTAGTTTGTACCTTTTAATCCCCTACCCTTCTTTGCCCCTTCCCCTTTTCTCTCTCTGCTGGTAACCACTAGTTTGTTTTCTATATCTGTGAGTCTGTTTCTGTTTTGTTTTTGTCATTCATTTGTTTTATTTTTTAGATTCCACATATAAGTGATAACATACATTATTTGTCTTTCTCTGTCTGACATATTTCACTTAGCATGATACCCTCCAGGTCCATCCATGTTGTTTGAAATGGCAAAATTTCATTCTTTTGTATGTCTGGGTAGTATTCCATTGTGTATATATCTATATCTATATATCTACCTATATCTACCTATCTGTCTATCTGTATCACAAATTCTTCATTCATTCATCTGTTGATGGACACTTAGGTTGTTTCTATGTCTTGCCCATTATGAATAATGCTGCTGATCAGTGGAGTACAGACATATCTTTGAGATAGTGATATCATTTTCTTCAAATATATACCCAGCAGTAGAACTGCTGTATCATATGATAGTTCTATTTTTAGTTTTCTGAGAAACCTCAAAATGTTTTCCACAGAGGCTGAACCAATTTACATTCCCACCAACAGTGTACAAGGGTTCTGTTTTCTCCACATCCTAGCCAACACTTGTGTGTGGTCTTTTTGGTGGTAGCCATTCTGACAGGCATGAGGTGATATCTCAGTGTGGTTTTAATTTGCATTTTCTCATGATTAGCGATGTTGAACATATTTTCATGTGCCTGTAGCCACCTGTACATCTTCTTAGGAAAAATGTCTATTTAGGTCTTCTGCCCATTTTTTAATCAGGTTACTTGGTTTTTTTATATTGAGTTGTACGAGCTGTTTATATATTTTGGGTATTAACGGCTGTTCCCGGCAGTTGCCAGGCCCTGACTCTTGCAGGGGCTGCCGGCCACTGGTCGGTGGGGTAACGTCACAAGGCAGCTGGCTGTGGGATCCCAGGGCTAGTGCTGCTTCACTGGTGGGAAGAGCTGGGCTCTGGGGTGTCTAGTTATGGGCCTGGGGTTTCTAGATCTAATGCTGGCCCGCTGCTGGCTGGGGCCACTTCCTAACACAGCTGGTTGTGGGTCCCAAGGTGTCCCAAAGCTGGTGTTGGCCTACTGGTGACTGGGGCTGGATCTTGGGGTGGCTGGCTGATGAATCGGAAGTATTGCAGAGCTAGTGTTGGCCTGCCAATGGGTAGGGCCCAGACCCAGCGTGTCCTGGAACTAGTACCTACCCATTGGTGGGTAAGGCTGGTCCCAAGGCTGGAGCCAGCTGGCTTGTGGATGAGGCCAGGGCCTAGGGTGTTCTGGGGCTGGTGCCTGCCTACTAATGAGTGGATCTGGGTCTCAGGGTTTCTGGCTGCAAGGCTCTGGGGGTCCTGGGTCTACTGCTTGCACAGTCGTGTGTGGGGCTGTGTTCTGGATACGCTGGTGGGCTGGGCCATGTCCAGTGGTGACTGTGGGTTCAGAGGGTCTTAAGGCAGCCTGCATGCTGGTGGGTGGGGCTGTGTCCCCACCCAGTTAGTTGCTTGGCCTGAAGTGTCCCAGTACTGGTTCTTACAGGATCTTGGGCTGGGGTAGGGCTAGGTCCGAAGGTTAGTAAGCTAGAGGGAGAATTCCAAAATGGTGCTTGCCAGCAAGTGTCCATGTGGTAGAAGGAGCTCCCCAGAATGGCTGCCACCAGTGTCTGTGTCCCCAGGTTGAGCTCCAGTTGCCTCCTGCCTCTCTGGGAGGCTGTCCAAGTTCAGCAGCAGCAGGTGGGTCTGACCCAGGCTCCGTTCAAATTACTGCTTTTGCCCTTGGTCCTGGCGCCTGTGAGATTTTGTGTGCACCCTTTAAGGGTGGAATCTTTATTTCTCACAGCCTTCTGAGTCTCCTGAAAGTAAGCCCTACTGGCCTTCAAAGCCAAAGTTCTGGGGGCTTGTCTCCCCAGTGCAGGACCCCCAGGCTGGGGAGACTGATGTGGGGCTCAGATCCCTCATTCCTTGGGAAGAACCACTACAATTGTAACTATTCTCCTATTTGTGGGTCACCCAACCCAGCTATGTGTCTTGAGTGTATTGTGTGACTCCACCCCTTATACCCATCTCGTTGTGGTTTCTTCTTTATATCTCTCATTGCAGATGATATTTTCTGGTACATTTGGCCTTTCTCATCAATAGTAGTTCTGTAACAGTTGTATAATTTTGGTGTGCCCATGATAGGAGGTGAGCTCAGGGTCTTCCTACTCTGTCATCTTGCCCTTTTCCTAGAATGATTTCTGTTATTTATAAACTTATTAAACCTTTTGATAGCCAGTATTTTTCTAAGAGGGATTAAAGTAGACCATATGTTCAAGTTGGGACACAATCGTCCTAACCATTAATAGTGTCACCTTTAACTCTCAGAGTGGTTTGATGATAAATCATGTGATCACCCCACCATGAATTTCTCCTATATTAACACACAAATGGAAGATGGTTCAATGGGTTATTTCCCTTCTCCCAGTCAATATATGTAGAGGGAAAATGTTCAGATTCCTGGAGGTAAAAAGGAGTTGTCTTGGAGCAATAGAGGTTAAGGACACATAAGAGACTGCAGGCAGTGAGATTTATAGAGGAACAGAATGGTAACCTGGGACTCTTGCTGAAAACTGGGAGCAGACTTGAAGATATAAACAGCCTACAGTATTGTAGGATTTCTTGACTGTAAACATTAATAAAGAAAATAACTATTAGACATCCAAGAAACACCAGGGCCCAAAGAAATTACAAACAAAAGAAGACATTATATTCAAGGAAACAGATGATAGAGCAGCCAGAGCAGGAGTCAAACTAAATAAAACTAATGGTTTCAGAAAGATGAGAGGAGGTATTTGATAGATGGAACATCAGCAGGAGGTGTTAGCAGTAAATTTAAAAAATCAACAGACAAACTTCCTGGAGACCTTGGGCATAAAAAATATATTTTAATTAAAAAAATAGTCAATACTTGTGCTGAATAGTAGACAAAGCCAAATTTGGATTAAGGTAATTTTTTCTCAGTGTATCAGAAAGAAATTGTGAAATGAAAAGTATAATATAGAAATTGGAACAAAGAAGAGAAAGTAGAATTTGAAGGTATAAAGAAAAAGTTTAATAGTAGTTACTGATAAAAGCATTACTGCTTTTTATATATTGATCTTGTATTCAGATACCCTGTTAAGCTTTAAAAAAAATAACCCTGATTTATTTAAATTTACTAATTTATTATTTTGGATTTTCTACATAGATAATAATAGCACCTGCAAATAACAAAAATATCTTCACTTCTAATTCTTTTACTTTGACTTTCTCATAAATATATGAAGATATTCATAATAGTTCATAATAGCAAAAAAAATGGAAAAAGCCTCATTACATCAGTGAAGGAATAAATTAATAAAAGTATGATGAAATGCTATATAACACTTAGAAACAGTAAACTGACTTGTAAATAGCAGCATAGATGGATTTTAAAAAAAATATATTGAGGAAAACCGTTGCTAAAGGAGACCTGTGGTGGGATACACTTTAATATAATATCTTAGAGCAAGCATTAAATATTATTTTTCATGGTGTGTGGATTTTACACATACTAGTAACAGCAAGAAAATAGATTAGAAACATTCACCTTAGATATGTTACAATGAATATTTGTTGGAAAAGGAAGCAGAACTGGGAATGGAGGATAAAGTGTATAAAAATAAAAATAAAAAGTGGGTTATTAATTGGACCAGTGAAGAAATTATGCTACCAACTAAGGAATATTGATTCAAGCAATGCAATTCTTCACACCTAAAGTTTGGGGCAACAATGAAAAACTAAAAAGAAAAGAAAAAGGAAAACCAATATTATCACATTGACTCTGCCCTTTCTGGAAGACACTGCTGAGAAAGTGAGATGTGTGCTTTTACTAACTTTTATTATTTAAAAAGTAATGACAGTGGGCCCTCCTCAGGTTAAACTCTAAGAAATGTCTTTGCATGCTTTGTGGGGTCATACTGTGGGGATAAATGGACAATTTATCATGAACAACTTCAAAGCTTAAAGAAGTGGAATTCATAGTGGTGGTTCTCACAGTGCTGTCTGATAATAAAGTCTTGACCATGAAGCACAATTCGGTGATGACCATTATGTGAGCAACAGCGTGAAAGGTGCCAAGTTTCCTCGCTGTGGCTCACTGAAGATTACTGGTTTGCACCAACTCGAAAAGAATGATATGCAAGACATATATGTAAATTCAGAAGAAAAAGGAACCATCTCATGGAATTGTCTAAAACTAACAAAAGTAGTAGAGCAGCCAAAACTTACGTCTAAGTAAAGTAAGACTTATCTCCATGAATTGGAAGGAGGGGTTTCTAAAGTGAAGTCTTGCATAGAATAAGCTTTATTTCAGACCTGCGGTACATGACTTTTAGAACAGGAATTTCATTGTATTTGTGGATTTTGTCCTGTTAACTTTCTGACTCTAAGGGAAAAATATAGTCATGACAAGGAAGGTCTGGGCACACTACTTGTGTTCAGTATCAGGGGTACCAATGTTCTACAGCCTACGGAGTTGTTTGCAACCAATTTAACTTCTGTTTGTCAAATAGTGTTTGTAGTCATTGGCTGGTATGATATTTTCTGGGGATTTTGGATGCCAGGATTAAGTCACTGCCAAAGCTCTACTCATAAATAGTCTGGCCTGGGACTGTTGTTTCCCCAAGGGCTGCTCCTTGTGAATCCAGGAGGAAAACAACAGGTCTTGTTGATCAATAGATGGAATCAAATACAGCTGAACGGCAGCCTCTGGGACACATCGACATTTTGCTTAGATAACTCTAACTAGCTGCCTCTTCTGTACAAACTCCACTTGTCAAAATCTCTGACCTGGATAAAATCTCCTTTATGCTCAGAATTAGGGAAGGAAGATTGAAAGACCAGTGTTATGGACTGTGATCCTTAAAGTTCAGTCTGCAGACTACCTACTTTAGATTCACAGAGACATGCTGATTAAATATTCAAATTCCTGGGCCTTACTTAAGACCAACTAAATTCTCTGAAGCAGGTACCCAAGACACATTTTAACAAGTTCTTCACAAGCTCGAATTCTAACCTAGAGGATTTTAACTATAATTCAGTTTTCTTAATAATTCTTTATTATTTCTCATTAGGAGGAGTTCTAGTAGATGATTCAAAAGTCATTGATTTTTTAAATTATAAAATACAATATGGGCCTTCGTGTTATAAGGATCCGTCCTGAATGGAAATCAGCCTTTGAATCCTTGTCCCATTGTGCAGTGATCTGTTTCCATGTGTTAAAGAATAATGAGTAATTCCATAGGGTAGAAACTATGGATTTCAAATAGCATGTGTAAAATGAGTAAATGTTTTTAATATGTGAGAATTCAGAAACTTTTTAAACAAATGTCATAGGGTGATATTTTGATTGAGCCTACTGTTGGTTCAGAAAGAATTTTGGTCAGGGTATGCTGTTGCGTTTCCAAACTTAGTTATTCAGGAGTTAGTGGCTTAGCTTTGGAGGACCACTACATGAAACTAGGAGGATCCTAAAAAGATCATTAGAGGAAGATAAAATAGACCAGTCTTCTAATTTAAGGCATGTCTTAGCTCTTAGAGCTAAACTGAGCATGCCCAGGTGTTCTACTTCCCTTATTATTTAACAAAAATAAAGCAATACTAATAAGAAAAAATATATCAAAATAGACAGTGTACTCAATAAGAAGAAAATGAATCAAAATGAAATTTTATAGATATAAAAAGTTAATTGGCTAAGAGAATTTCATAATGCTAGGAGAAAGATAATACAGTGTGAAAAAATCTCAAATGGAGAATAAAATAGAGCAGTAAGATAAAAAAGAAAACTACTTGTGAAAACCCAAAATAAACTCAAATAGAGTTTTTAAGAAAGACTAGAAATTTAAATACTAACATAACAAAATAAAAATATAGGAACAGGAATCACTTATAAGGATATATAGGCTAAAATTGGGCTTCCCTGGTGGCGCAGTGCTTGAGAGTCCGCCTGCCGATGCAGGAGACGCGGG